>NC_091019.1:55425620-55731310 GCF_041296385.1 Aphelocoma coerulescens
ACTTTCATGATTTTGAAGCAAATCTGATTTGGGGATGATGCAGGTGAAAGCCTCTGTGTGGGTAGATGATGCATGCAGGTGTGGAGGATACCTGTGCACATCTGTATGGCCCCTCAGGTCTCCATTTCAGCCTGGCTGCCCCTCCAGTCCTGAGACAGAGCAAGGCTCTGTTGTGCCTCTGCCTCTCCCCCAACCCATTGCCAGCCTGACGCAAAGGTACATGAAAAATGAGCATGAGAACCTACAGAGATCCTCAAAGGAGAGGAATTTTTCTTGCCTCCTGTGGTTACCTGTAAGGACGGATTATAGGCACGGCCTGTCAGTGCCTCTTTTGCTCATCAAATCCCCAAACTTAGTCATTGCCAAACTTTGTGCTGGTTGGCTGCCATGGGGAAAAAAGCCACCCACTGCTCAGAGCCTCTGCAATAGCAGCAGATGAAGGGCAGCTGCCTTCAAAAATGGATTGGTTTGTTCTCAGCTGCTGGTAACACATCCTGAAGCTTCATCATAGCACTCTCAGGGCCATAAATCCCAACAAACCTTTCATTTTACTTTCTCTTCCACAGCTACTGTAGCTGCAGCAGCAGATCAGCTGCCTTGAACTTCTCTTTTTGTCTGCTCAATAACATCCTGGTGGTATCGGTGAAGCCAGTGGGAAGAAGGTGCCTTCTGCCACGCTTCTCACGCTTCTCTCAATCATTGCTTCCCCCTGCCTAAAAAGGGACCATGGCCATCACTGATGTGGGAAGGTGAGAAACCAGCCTAGAGTCATCCTCTGACAAACACCAGCTGCACTCAGCTCACCTGACAGCTACGGGGGATGGGGTGCAGGGATAGGAGAAGGCAGGGGACCATCAGGGCACTGCACAGGATGGCCTTCTGGAGCAACACAAGGGGCTGAAGGCATTTTGAGAGGCCATGAGATGCCGAAAATGCATCTGGGCACTGGCACCAGGCAGCCAGGGATCCCGCTGCCCAGGGACTTCATGCAGCACTATGAGGGGCTGGGGGCTCCTTGCTGGCAGTGGAGGGGTTGTTGTGCTGGGACACCTTGGGGCCCTGCTAAGGTCCCCAGTGCACCAGGTGAGTCTGCAGGGACATCAGTGCCCCTGACTCCTTTAGGTGCAGAGGAGACAGGGGAACATCTTCAGGACACCACAATGAGAACAGTGTGGTGATCTTTTGCCATTTCAAGCTTAATTTTAAAAATCAGGTTGGCTTTAAGAGGTTGATCCAGTTCTTCTCCCTGAGAGGAATAGATTTCCTCCAATGCAGGCTGAGGAGGGACCACAAGAGGGACTGCAAGACTTGCTCTGGGTTCCCCACTGAGACCCAAGACCAGGCTTGGGCCACAGCTACATGTCCTTGCCTATACCAGGTTGGTTCAGGGGCCAGCTTGGTCCTTCCCCTGCAGGGAGCTGAGGGAGAGATATCGAGTTACCTTCTCGCTTTTCTTCTGCCTTAGCCCTTGTACAGATCAGGATGGAGACCACAGTCTTTCTGGCCAAAAGGCAGAGACAGGACTGTCACTGGGGCTGGGGTTTAGCTACTATGGCCTGTCACATCACCTCTCCTCACCACTGTGCTCACAGGCTCAGCAGATAGCCAGCGCTTCAGCCAAGGACTCATCATCCCTTCCCACTCCATCTAATGGCTTCTCTTTACACCTACAGACCACAAACATTTGGGCTTGTTTTTGTAATAGCACGTGTGCCATATGGCAAAATGAAATACACCTCCCCCAAGTATCTCTGCAAGGCAGAGGTACAAAACGTGACTCATTGTGACAGTATGGTGGGATTCGAGGGGAGGGGCTGGTGCTGTAGCCAGAGGTATCTCCCAGGCTTTGCATCCTGCAAGAAGTGGACACTGGAGAAAAATACAATCAGAGACAGTGTCAGGAAGACAGAGACTCAGCAGCTCTCTAAGTTCAGTGCTCTCCACTGCGTAACCACACTACTACTTCTTTGCATTTTCCTATGGACCTTGGTGGTTTTGGAATAGATTTAGAGGTGAAAAAGAAATTGTGTCTCCCCAGCCTGGTCTGTAGTCTATACAGACTCCTGAGAGAAGCAGTTTTGAACACTCTAACAGAAGTATCACTTTTATCTGGAGATACTTACTGTAGTCCTCAGGAGAATACATAAAAGCTGGGTATTGGCACCATCAGCATTGTCTTCTCAAAAAGAGAGAGCTTGTCTCAGCTCTCACAGAGTGTATCTGCAGGTACTTTCCCTAGGGATTCCCAGTTCCAGATCCTGGATGAGCACAGGTCCCTTTCTCCAGTCACCACCCGTGGCACCAGCAGACACATCCTCCTGCACCCAGATGGGGAACCTCTAGGAGCTCCTGCTCCTCAGCAAGGGAATGCTACAAACTCAGTACAGAACCTTAAGGAAGGGGAAGGTGATGATTATTTTAACATGTCACTCACACCCATGCACCTACAAACACACACTGACATGTTCACCAAAAGGTGGTCAGGGTTACCGTGTGTGGCACAGAGGGCAAGGGACACCCACTAGCAAGTCCTAATGACAGTCCTGGCATCCCTCCTCATTGACAGCAAAGAACTGGGTTCTGGGACACATTTTTCACATGCCTTAGGAGCCAGTAGTTATTACAGGCTGATCTTTATCTCAGCATCTTGCTTACTCACCCTCCAAAAACCCCTAGGAAAGCTGCTGCCTTGTTGCCTCCTTTACATCATTTTGGTCACCTTATCTAATCCTTCCTCTTGGAACTACAGGAAGAAAAATCATGGTGTGACATTGCTCCCGTTATCAGGGAACAAGTCCTCTGCTGATGAGCCATCTGTGCTGTGGCCTTATCACAGCACAGACCTCCCAGTCCTGACGCAAACCACACATCCTGTGGTGTTTATCCATTTGTTTGCTGCCAGTCACGTCTTTGGCCATCAGCACAGGCCAAAGCACCCCTTCCTCTAGAATTCTTGCTGGTGTTTTCACACACACTTTTCACCCACACTCCATCCACACTAGCCTTAGTATTTCCATTACAAATCTCTGAAGTTACTCCCACCAAAGGCAGGATTCCCATTATAAATCACATGAACACTGCTCACAGATTTTAAGTCTAGGCCAGCCAGACTAGCTGTGACAGCTAGTAACAAGCTGGTTTGTGTTCTTAAACACTGTGGATAAATGGTTCCTGCAGGCAGCTGGTTTATGAGCTTCTCGAGGTGATGGCACCTTCAGCCATAGGAACATAAGCAGCCCTCAGGTCACCTACTCATGCCTGGGCACTGAGATGGGCCTGTGGCACAGCCACAGGGCAGCGGGCAGGTACAGGTCTGCAGGGAACATGTGTACACGTGGCAGCCAGAGCACCCATGAAGAGGCCAAAGAAAAGAGAGAGGTGAAAGCTCTGGGCCGTGCCTCAGCCCCCACATTCATCCTCAGCTGTGCTGCAGGGGTCTTGGATGTCCACCTGGATGTGGGGGGAGTGAGCAAGCAGCTGTGTGGGGTTTAGTTGCCAGCTGTAGTTAAACCATGATGCCCAGATGCCAGGCAGGCCACAGAGTCCTCAGCAGTGCACAGCTTACAGCTACCTCAAAAACAGCTCTCGTGCCTGGGACATCAACTTACATGAGACTGAGCAATGGGAATTTACATGAGGCTGTTGGCAATGGGAAAAATGAAGCCAGCCTATCCAGCTTAGTCTCATCCCAGGGAAATGGCAGATCCCATCAGGAGCTTGTTGCTGCCTCCTCTCATGCGGAGGATGCAGAGGAAATCACCCTCACCTCCCAAAGGACACAGGGAGCCTCTGGTACACCATGAAACGACTCTGGGTGGCAGTTCCCAGAGCTGAGGAGATTCACCTGCTCTCAGTTCAAGCTAACATACATATCACACCTTCCCTTGCAAAGGCCAGTGTCTTGTAGGCCAGACTGAGCCACAGGACCGCTGGATATTTGGTAACCAATGCAGACTACAGAGCAAATCTGTAATTCCCCATGTGCATGATGCACAATGCACAGACTGCAACTGTGAGTGTCCTTTGCTTCTGCAGCTTGAGTGTGCACTTGTGTTCCTGATCCAGAGCCCATTAGAAACACCCAGCTGTGTCATTAACTGGGGTACCTCAGGGCCCTGGAGAGCTGGAGTGATGCCTGCTTGTAACCTGTGTGACAGTGAGGGATGTGCTGAGGGACTTCCCCAAAGAGTTGCACGGGCAGTGCTGATGATGAAACCCTGAACGGATGTGACAGCTTTAAAGCTGACACCAATTGTCCATCACTCACCCACATGAAGGTTGTGCCAGCACAAAGAGAAATGATTTCTCACAAACTCATGCCTGCTGTCTATAAAAAAAAGCCACAGAGAAACTCAGGTACATCTAAATGTCCACTCCTGGGCATGCTCAAGACATTCAAAGACATTTGCATGAATTTGTGATCATTATCCTTTGTCACAAAAACAGTGTATCATGTCAAGCCACAAACCAAAGGGATTTGGCAGGAGTAAGTAAATAAATGGCTATGTAAGTATCTGAGATGACGTGGATTTGGATCCAAAGCTGTTTTTGTTTTTTCTCTATCAACTTCCTGCAAAGAAGGCAGAACACAGCTAGGGTGACAGATGAAAATGAATGTCACACAGCACCCAGGCCTCTCCATAAATGCCAGGTGCCATCTCTTCCTTTAGGAAGGAGAGAAAATAGGGACAAGTGGGCAGGAAGGGCTCCAGCAGGCAGGACCATCTGCCGCCAGCCCTCACACAGCCCCAGTGAGCTGTGAGGGTCAATGCTCAAGCACAAAACTCTCCTGCCAGCTCCCATCCCAGCACAGCTCCTCTGCAGAGAGCTGCTGGATGTATCCCAGCCTGACTGACAAGATAAATGTAAAATCATGAATAGCAGCACTCCTTGGGGTAACCAGCACAGACTGAGTGAGCATCACCCACCTGGAACAAAGCTGGGGATCAAAAGCCTAAGCACCAAGGAAACAAAGTAAAATCTCCAAAACGGTAAGGCTGGCATAGCCAGACAAACATTTCCATGTTCAAGTCTCTCTGCACTCCCTATAAAGTCTCCTGTCTTTATACGTGGGGGCACAAAGCTATAAAAGTGAATATTCACTTGGACACTTTTATCCCCCTTTTTTTTTGCTTGAAGCATCTCCGTCCATCCTGACATTCAGCAGGGACAGAAAGGGAATCTGCTTCCATACCTGGAGTTTATTTATACAAACTTTATTAAATTGTTATTAAAGTATTATTGTGCTCTTCTTTACAACTGTAAGAGATACACTAAATCTACAGAATGACTTTTTCCCAGTCAAGCAGCCAACGTATGACTGGTCCTACAGGACCTGCAGCTCTGCTGACCAGTGTCCCAGACATGGAGCAGGGAGGTTCTCCAGCTGTGCTGCCATCAGGATTTTGCTCACATTCATAGCACTCACAGCCCACTCCTAGCAGGACTTTCTGACTGCTTCTAGACTCTTCCTGTAATCTGGAAAACAATATCACCAAGCAAACGTAGAGGCCCAAGCACTGAGGGAAACATCTGAAAGGCAATCACGCGGCAGGGCTCAGGATCCTCAGCCATGCCTGGCACATGGGTGCAAGAGGAGCCCTGGCACAGCAGCACGTATCCATCCTTTGGAAGAGGCTTTAGTCAAGATTGTTCTGTTGTTTGAGAAGCAATGCAGGCAAATCTTAGGAAACACAAACCTCATTTGTGATACAGAAAAACCTTACTCACTAAACAACCCTATCCATGCACTGCCAGACACCTGGCAAGCTTCATCCACAACCAGCTTTTTTACTGCAGGCACAGGGCATTTACCAAGAAGAAGCTGCAGGTGTAACAAGACTCACCCTAGCTTTAAAAGATACACAACAGTGACTGTCAGTTGACTGAAAACCCATGCTGGGAAGCTGATGAACTAAATTCAGGTAAAGATCAATGTTCCAGGGGCTCCCCATCCTCTCAACAGCTGCAGGTTTTAGCTGCATGTTTCCAACACCAGTTTCAGGGTAAACACTCACTTGGGAGAGCTCCCCTGTAATCTTCACCTGCCCCCTCCAGCCATGCCCACTTTTAGGGGAACCCATGGCTCTGTCTGTACAGGTAAGGAAACGTCTCTTACGTTTTGCAGGGCATCTTGGTACTGTGGCAGTGACGAGAGCTGTGACTCAGAGTGGTACGGGGACAATCCTTTCCTCAGAGTCCTCAGGTCCCCCGTGCTGGACTGCTGCAAAACAGAAACAGTCCATATTAATGAAGAGAAAGAAAGCTGTGCCCCTGCTGCTGTCCTGGCTTTTCCCATGACCACATCTGTCCCCTGACCTGTTCTCATTACTTTTCCCTGCACCAACAGTGACAGTGAACATTGTAATAAAATATTTTTTCCATGTCCAGTCCTAGAGAAAACATCTGCAAGCAGTTGGAGGTGAACTGTTCAAGGTCTGCTACATAAAGTGATAGACCAGGAAGGCATTTTTGTTTTACTTAAGTTCCTACATGCTCAGTAAAAACATTTTATAAGATGCACATAAAAAAATATTTTTAAGACTTCAGATTAAATCAAAATTAGCAAAAAAAAACACAAATCCAAAGCAAACAAACAAAACAAACAAACAAACAAAAAACCACTAAAAAAACCCACACCAGGAGACATTTTCTAGATTAAGGGTCTGTAAACAGTGCTACTATGATTCACCTAAGCTTGCAAAATGTGTGTTGACAGGAACAGTTTCTTATTTGGTTACAAATTTGCTTGCACCCACAGGTCTTAAACATAGTCAAATAAACGAAGGTAGTCTATATGACCCTAAAAACCAGATAAATGCAACCAATAGTCTGCACTCAAAGGGAGAAGCAGCACTGCGTGTTAGGAGTACAGAATAATCTCCCTGGGACAAAGTTTCTGCCATGTGTTATTAGCTCTCTGTGATCTTGAAATGCAAAGAATGAGAAGTGTTTCTCATTTATAAAAGTACACCCACAAAAAGCCAATACACAAGCAGCCAAAATCAAAGGCCTGGGAGAAGATTCTATCTTTATCACCAATAAATGTCCTCATTAACTTTTCATATTTTTAAGAGTATCAAGCAGTGCACTGTCCTCTATTTTAAAGCTAAAAAATCATGACCTTTCAGATTTTTATGCTCCATTATGACTTTCGACTTGCATTTGCTACAGAAATGATGTTTTCTACTTCAAAAGAACCAAAGAAAAGTCATTGGAGCGATAAAATTTAACAGGAAATCTCATAAATTGGCTCAATTGTATATAAAACCCCACAGTAACCCAAAGGCCTGAACATAACAGAGACTTTGGGTACTGTTGCCGTGCACAGATCTCTGGAAATATTGGAAGTTCATTTTGATCTCCTCAAAGAGAAGAATTGGTGCACTCTAAGTGGATACATCATTTTCTATCAGTCAAAAACATTTTCTTGTAGCTACATGGCCTGTTTTAGTTGACATTCAGCTTTGGTTTTATTTCAAAATGTTGTTTTCTTAGGTTAAAATTTCTATAGTGACCCAGTGCTTTAACAACCATTCTGGAGCCCTCACCCTATCAGCTTTCATTTTATAAGCTATGAAGAGAAGGGCAGTTCAGAAGAAAGCCATCATGAGAAATGGATGCTAGTCCTGTATGACCCAATCTGCTGGGAACTGTTGTGTCTCACATGGATCCAAGTGACACAGAATGAGTTCAGCATATCAGATGTCTGGGATTCCCCTGAATTTACAAAGCGAGAAGATGTGGCCTATATTTCTTTCTCATTTCACAACACAGAGTCAGAGAGAGAGAGAGATCTGAAGGAGATAACTCCTTCTGAAGCTGAAAAGTGACTGCTGAAAAACTGAGTTCCCACCACTATTCCTGGGAGGTATATAATTTCAAAGAAAGGTTAGCAGGTCACAAAGGAAGATGATGAGAGGATTCTTAGCTTACTGGCAGTGTCCCAGGCATGTGATGTCTCTTGGTGGTTATCCTGAAAGGATTTCACCTTGGCTGGTTATGCGTCCACCGCCCTGCTGTGTGCAACCTCTTCTCCACTCTTGTGTGTGCGTGGGGACACGGCAACCTCCTGGAGGGGTCCTGACACTCTGCCACTCACTCCTTTAGGCTGTCAGCTCAGGAGCTCAGGCACTCTTCCCTGACATCCCTGATGAGGGGCACTTGCATGGCCAAGGGAAAGGCAGAATAAAACAGCAGAGCCAAAATGTGAGGTTATATCTTTGTGCTGGAGACCTCAGAGGTTGCAGATCTCCTTGAAGTCTCTGCTCCAGAAGCGTGTTTGTTGCCTCAGCAGTTTAGAGGCCATGGATTACTCAGACTTTTGCAAACCACACTGAGACCTGCAAGATGCCACATGACTGTGGGACACCAGAAGTCTAGAAACACACCTGAGAAAGAGAGATTTGGTGAACATCTGTTTGCATCCCAGAAACTTGCTCTCTTGCCCCCAAATCTGAATGGGTTGGTCTACATAGGATTCCCCATGTGTTTCATTACATTACAGCTTGTCCTCACAGAAAGTCAAAATGCTTTCCCACCTAAGGAAGGGAGACAACCAAACCCAAGTCCAGACAACACCCAGTATCACACTGCTGTCGCTAAAAATACACTAGTTTAAATTGATTTAATTAACTGCCCTGTGCTCCTGCCTGGAGCAAAAGTCTGCATTAATTTCAATTTGGCTTAAATTGGTTGAAATTGTGTTGGTAAATACACAGATACAGTCAAAACTCTGCTCTAACAAGTGTTTATAATGGATTAGTTCTCTTGCTTTTTTAAAGCAAATCCCATTTAAGACTGCACTAGTGTGTGACAAAACTATTGTTAGATTGTTTCAGTGACTGCTGATTATGAATCTGACCTAATGCATTCAATTTGATGGAAAGATTCCCACTGAGTTCAATCAACATCAAAACAAGCTCTTAATTAAAAACCAGAAAGGAAAAAGAGAGAAAAAATAGGACAAGAAAAAGAAGACATCTAAGAAATAAAAATGCTGAGCAGAGATCTATCCAGAGGAGAAACGAGGTGTTTGGAGCAGAGAGTGGGTTTGCTAGGGCAAAAAGAGTCTTCACCTGCCATTATTTATATTCATCCTTGTCAGGAATGGGCAGAGTAAACTTCTTCCTCCCACTGCCTGTCATAAAGCCAGCCCCTTTCATGAGCACTCCACTCAATGCAATTTTCCTTCTATATTTTCTAGAAGTTATTTGGAAATGTATCTTACTCTAATAGCTTGGGGTTTTTTTACAACAGGCTACCAATCACATCTCTGCACTATTTATCTTCCTTGCACTAAAAGCAAATGTGTATTTTTTCACCATAGAAAGAAAACTGCTTTTCCTTCTCTTTTAAAATTGAAATGGTGTAGTGACACATATTCAACAGACCTCCCTAAACATTTGCACATTCCTTGGGCTTTGCTATCAGTGTTAGAGCTAACCAGGGAAAAAAAGTGAATCCCTCATTAAAAAGCAATATAACTAATGATGCATCAGAATGAGTAGCCATTACTCCACTTAAACCTAAATTAAAAATCCTGATATTTGCATTGTCAATTCACTCACAAAATGAAATCTCTTATTACCTTACCCAATTTTCATTACTGAGATGTAAGTGGATCCCAAATTGCTTTTCTAGTCAGAAAGATATTTTAAAAGTAGAATCCCTGATCATCTCTGTTCATCATCATTGCTGGAGATTATCTCAACTAATGGGCAACATAGCTATAATAAATTATCCTTCAGGTAAAATCACTTTACATTTCTGGAGTTTCAAGGAATTTATCAGCAAAATCACTTTCATCTGAACTAAAACTCTGTGGGAGCATGCAGTCTCAATTGAACTTTTATTGGAGATGTTTCCTAAGCTGAGGAGTAGAGACAGAAGGAGGGACACATCAAAGGAGACCAAGTGAGACCTCAGGAAACTCACACACTTGTCCCCAGCAAACACCAACAACTGGCCATTGACTACTCCACAGTGGCTCTTGCTCTCTTACTATAAATGTTTTTCAAACCCTAGTTTTATCCATAGTTACAAACAAAACAAAAAAAAAGCCTGTCCTGACCTTCACAGCAGTGGAGAAGCGCAAGACCTGCCCTCAGTCTAACTCAGCACTTCTCACATGACATTGCCTCCCCTTCCCAGCTCATGAGCATGGGGACAAGCCTGCAGAGCCAACACCTTTGCCCACAGCACAAACCTGTGCCACACACTGCCACACTGCCACCCCACAGTGGTCATTCCCACACAACCACTCTTCAATACTCGGAAATAACAACATAACATCTACTGGTACATTTTTCAGCTAGGCAGAACTCAAGAGTGACCCCAGAAGGTACAGTTCTTGGACCAAAGCCCAAGACCTTTGTCAGCCTGTTATGAAGCAAATGGGCACAGGCATACCCCTCCCACCAGGGAGGGGAGTTTGGTCTACTCCTACCAATGAGAAAAGAATAGGGCCAGCAAATCAAGTTTTTTAGTAAAAATAGACTGCAAACCCGACTTTTTTTCTGTGTAGAAAACAGAAGCAATTTGATTACAGAAGCAATTTGATGGGTGGAAAGTGGTATTTTCTGTAACAAATAATGTATAATTTTAAACGCTTGAGATAGAAACTAAAGTCTTGGTGCTTACCAAAGACTAAAATTACATTAAAAAAAAAAACAAAACCCATAACAAAACAATGAAAAAACAGCAAACACTTGCTCCTATCAAAGCTTTCTATCCTGCTAGCAAAGAGAAGAAATGGTGGCCTCTGACTTTTTGACCCTCTGTGCTGAGTGATTCAATTGAAAAATAACACAAATAACACAAGAAGATGGATGGTGTTTGTGGTATTTTAAGGTCAAAGTACTACAAAGAAACATTTATTTTCCTCTCCGTTTCTATCCAGTAAAGTCAGATCAGTGCTGTGGCCATGTTGGACCAACTGTGAAGATAAAGTGTTGAAAACTTAGAGACAAGTTAGACAAATTATCTTTTCTGTTACCCTTCAGTGGCACTTCTGCTAGAAGGGAGAAAAAAGGAGACAAATATTTAATTTTGAAACACTTTGATGCAACAAAATGGACTGTTCTTAACATAAATTAAATACAGAAAGACAGAAATTTACTTGTCAGAAAGTTCTCAGCATTTATGAAAGAGATTAGCAAAAAACGATTTCAATTAGAATTATGTGCTGAAGTGACCGAGGAAAATTAAAAAGCAGCACTGTCAGCTCCCAGTAATTCATGAATTAGCATTCAAAACAGGGTTGTTACATAAGTAGCCTTTAATTGAAAACACTTTTTTCTCCTTTCGCATAAGTTGTAACAGATGAAGGCTGAAAAGAGGTTAAAAAAAGTATTTTATCATAAATGATCAGTTTGACCCTGTGCCCTGTGGAAATATTAAAGCCTTCACAAAGGGCCACAGCTTCCCTTCTCACCATGGGCTGTGGGGTCATTTGGGAGCAATTTGGGTGTCTAAACATGGGCATCCTGTGCCTGGGCATATCCAAGGCACCTGTGGAGCCTTGGTAGATGGGATAAAGAGCTGCTCCAGACCCGCATCCTTCTGCTGCACAGCAGGAGCAAGGAGGCACAGGCCTGGAGTCACCTGAGGACTACAGCTCAGCACCTGAGGTGCTGCTCTCTTCACCCCTTTGTAACTCATTTCTAACCTCCTGCATGGTGAAAGCTTTCTCTCCTGGTCCACAAGTCGTTTTAAAAAACACACAACAAAGCACCAGTTTGAAGGTGAGGAGTCCTACAAAGCCCCTTTTTGTTTACTTCTGGGGAGTACCTTTATAAAGGGAGGGCAGAATGTGACCAGAACACAGAGAATCAAATGTACATGAGTCACTGACAGCAGACTTCCCAAAGGGCTGTCATTTCTGAGGATTTATAATAATCACCTTCTTTTTCCTACAACGCAGACCCACTTGCACTAAGCTCGAGAGACAGCAGATTACCCAGCGCACCACTTAAATGTATTAATATTGTATCTGCTTTCAACATAACTTTAGAAGAAATTATATAACAGCATGAAATGCAACTAGATGGAAAGGAATACTGCAAGGAACTCGAGGTTGACAAGAGAACATACCCTTATTGATACCAGTTCAAAAGGTTTTCTTTGGACAAATTATTATGCCACACCATCACCCAGCCTGCTGACAGACAAGAAATTTCCATTTTTTAGTGGCTACCTCTCCTTTTACAAAGCACAGGACTTCCTTCAGCCATCATTTAAACATCAGAATAAACCTGGTCCTTAGCAATAGGGCAAGGGCATCACAGCCTGACGATATAAGATCATAAGGATTTGGGTTTATGATTTGGGTAATTCTCTATATGGAGAAAAAAAAAAGTGCACATTTAAAAAAAAAAAATCATTCTTACTTCAGATTATAGTTTCATCCCATAAATCTTGGACGTTAGATGGAAAACTCTGTTGAGACCTTGGCTTTTTGATTATACCCATTTGTGAAGAGGAAAAATAAAAACACAGAAGGTTTTATTTCAGCCCACTCTGTCTGGCTGCCTTCATCTTTATGGACTCTTGCACTGCCCATTACCTGGATTACTTGCCTGTCGCTGTAATATAAATTCGTAAACCTACCAGCAACAATCCTCTAAACCATAATTGTTCCAGTAATTGAAACTGCCTCAATTTTGACACTCAACAATCCATTGTTCGCAACTGAGTAATTAAATGAAAGGTTTAGATCAAAATCTTTTCCTGTTATTCTGCAGCAATTTAGCTGAAAGTGCCCACTTCTCTTCATATAGGCAAATGGCATTGATTTGAACTTGGCCAAAACACAGATATTACTAACCAACGTCTTTTGCACAAGTACAGGAGGGAAATGAAAATAAATTAGTGGCATATTTAATACATTCAGATTATTAAAAAATGGAAATCACCAACATTAGCAAGTGAAAGAATAAGCAATCAGAGCCCTAAACAACCAGCAGCAGTATTAAGAGGCAACCCCAGATCCAAGAAGCTGCCATGGATGCATTAGCTCTCTCTACCTTACTGAAATTTCGTGGCAGGCTGTTGCAGTCAACCAGCTAAAAGGGAACAGAAGAACCTTACACATGTGGAAACTTAACAGAAAAAAAGTTATTTTATCATCTTGAAAAAAACTTGTATCTTTACCACAGATGACCAAATGGTCTTATATGCAGCATTTGATAAGAAAATATTATTATTTGAACTTCAACCCCTTTTCCTATATTCATGAATGAAATCTTGCAGAACCCATTATTATCTGCACAAACATTAACATCT
The DNA here is from genome assembly GCF_041296385.1 of Aphelocoma coerulescens. Lineage (NCBI taxonomy): Eukaryota > Metazoa > Chordata > Aves > Passeriformes > Corvidae > Aphelocoma > Aphelocoma coerulescens. The sequence goes on from NC_091019.1 coordinate 55,438,905, forward strand.
TACTATCCAGATTCAGAGCATGGTATCCTCCCCCAAACAGCTGATAAAGCCTGATCACCTTCACAGCCACAGGCATTTTACCACACCTGCAGAGGTCAATGGCACTATCAGAGCACACAGCTCTGTAAGAACAACCCAGCCCAAGTTAGCCTTAGGTATCACAGCAGAGCAGTGATATTTTGCTGAGCTAAAGCAAAGCAGAAACACATCTCAAATAACGTGCAGGAGGTGGTGCAAAGCACCTGCCCTGCACAGCTCTCACATGGGCATCAGGGCAATGGCCCCTGTTTCTCATGACCTCGGCACCACAAGTGAGTGGCCCTGTCAGGCAGCCTTGTGCCCCAGAGAACATCCCCTACGACATGACCTTGCACAAACATTTCCCCCTTATCTCATTAATCCATGTTTTAGTGTCTCATGCACCAGGAATCTGAGGGATGGGCAATTTCACTGTGTGAAGCTAGCAAATAATTGAATTAAGGTTCAGTAATTGCAGTTATCATTACAAGACATATTAAAGCAAAAATAAGTTCAGCAAAGCACATATCTGACTTTAAGTATATGTGAAGAGTCCCATTAGTTTCAACAGCATTTATCAGGCAAGTTGGAAATTACACATATGAGAGTGCAATAAAAAATCAATGTATTTGGTTTTGAAAGAACTCTGCAAATAAGGAAAAAAAAATTAAGGGATGAGATTAAAACTATTTAGCATCTTCCATGTCATGCAACAATATGAGCTTTTTGGAACAGGAGAGATTAAATTCCTTTATACTGGTTCATATCCCTGTTGTACATGCAGCACATCTGGAGATCGCTCCTGAATTGGTGACAAAGACTTTAGAGGATAATGGTCTGTCAAGATACTGACTCCCTCTTCAGTATTCAGCCAGGAGGTCACAAGCACAGCCTCAGCCAGTTCCATCAGTAAATCCATTTTTAGTGGTTCATGTGGAATTGGAAATGCATTTGGGCATGGTGCCATGGCTGGATCTCAGCCATTCACAAACGTAACACAGGGATGAGGATCCCCACTTCTGCCTTTGCTCTGACTTCCCCCTCACATCATGATCTGTGTTCATAGAAGCTGGAGGGGCAACCAGATTTCACCTGGTTGCATTGGTGACAGCTGGAATTCTCTGTTGTTGGGGGAGATAACAACTTTGGGAAAGGCAGGAGACAGTCAGTAGGAGGCTTAGCAGATTTGACCATGTAAAATCACTCTTGGAAAAAGACTTTTATTAGTATCTTAGTGAGGTACAAGGAATAAAAGCAGGGTAAGTTTCAAACCTCTCCATTCTCTGTAGCAACTGAGGTAGGGAACTTTAGTACACTGTTAATATTCAAGAATGTCTGTATTTTTGTCCTCTTGTTTTAGATCTGCAGAGAAAGATCAAGCCCATAACTCACAGGAGACTCAGATAATCAGCTCAAACCAAATTGCAGTATATAATTATAATCACACAACTGGCAGGCTTTGCTCAAGAGGAAATATGAGCTGGCACGGCTGAGAGATTGAAGTATCACAGCCTGTAACCCAAATAGAAATGCAGCTCAATAGTTAACAAAGCCAAATGGAGCTTTAGCCACTGGCCTTTGGTGTAGCCCAAGTCTGGTCTGTGGCTTGCATGCCATGAGTTTCAGAGTCACAGACTAATAGAGCCCATCGTGGCTCATTAGAACCAAAATCAGTGTCTTTACTGAGGGTGCCAGTGGAGAAGTTAAGGAATGCTGACCCAGTTTCCTCAGGCAAGTAGTTGTAGATATGGATGTAGTGTCAAGCACAGGTCTGGACCATCCCCTGGAGTCACGTTTCATTTTCTCCTGTCAACTGCACCCCAGGCAAGGAGGCCAAAGGGAACCACCACACCTCCTCCCAAAATCTGAGCCACAGCAACACTGCTGGGCTACCTTCAAGGCATTCCCCACATCCAATAGAACAACAGAGTTGCTGGGAATGAGAAAAATAAAGACCTGAAACCTCTCCTGATAAATCAGAAAAGGTCCCTTGCAGAATTTAGCCTGCACTGGGTACCAGCTGAGTGAGGCACTACTGAGCAGTCAAGTCCCTCTCCTCTGGAGGACCGCTCAGATGTTCCAAGCTCTCTGCTGAACCAGGACTCAAACAGTCAGGGAGAATCAATTATATAGCCAGTCTCAAATTTAGTGAGATAATCTGAATATTCTTTAGAATTCTCTTATAAAGATTTAGATTTGCATTTTTGGCTTCATGAAAAACAAAACAAAACTGAAAATCCTGTCATAAACTTACAGAGGCTTTTTTTTTTTCAAAGCAATGAATGATTAGCATCCTTCCCGTTCTTGCCCAAGTTGTTTTTAGATATCAGACTCTGAATTTTTCTTGATCTGGGCTTGAATTTGGCATTTTACTCATTGCAGAAATCTGTTTTTAAGCCTCTGCAGTTATTGCTTAGTTTCCCCTCAAGGCATTTTTCAGTACTTCTCAGATGGACCGATCACTGAGACTCTGTGTACTTTGAACCACTCCACATGTTTCAAAGACACAAAAAGCTGCTTCTTCATAGCCTGATCTAACTGCAATTAAGAGCTTTTTCCCTGGCCCTGTCCTCATACAGAGAAAAATAGTAGAATCTAGTGAAATTATTACAAAGCTGGTTAAGCACAGGATATGACTAATCCTGTATTTCACAGCTGGAGGTTAAACTGAGCCTCATTAAACCCAATGTTCTTGCTTACCCACAACAGAAACAAATGGGGCATGGCAGAGCTTTGTGTGTGTGCATCTCTCTCACACACACTTGAACACTGAAATTCAGCTCCAGCCCTTCCAAAATTTTAAGTTGCAAGAAATTATATGATGGTCTCAAATTTCTAAGACTCAATTACCCCAGTATGTCTCTCTCTATCTGTTAGTCGACTTTGGGATCCAGATATTTTGAATTATATTTCCTAGGTTTTTAGGGAACTCTATTTACATTCTTGTAAAATCCCTGGATACCACAGGTGACAACCCCCAGAACACACAGTACTCCACCCAGATTTCATTACAAGTTGCAGAAGCTCAGTTCTGTCACTGATCATGCATTTTAGATGTGCATGAATGCGAGAGAATATTTATTTTGGTAGGTAGCAGCCCAAGCCCCTGATGTCCAAAGTAAGCAGAAGGAACACCACTGTCTTAAAGGGCTGGAAGGTATTTTGAACTGCTCCTATGAAACTGTACATTTTTTATTTGGGGAGGAAAAACACTTTATTCAATCAGTACATACTGTTTACTTACATCTCAAGTCAACTTATTGGATAGCAAATTGGTCAGACCAGTCTTGTCACTGTAATTCATAAAAGAAGGAGGTGAAACGGAACACACTTGGACATTGATTGGTTTTGCATGCTATGGTTTTTTTGAAGATTCTGCTGCCACAACTAAGGAAGAAACATTTGAGGGATTCTGTTACCATCTTTTGCATTTACACATGTAAGCAATGCAGTGCCCTCTCTCAAAGCTATATCAAAGTTTTGGTCTCAAGAGAGCAGGTCTCATGAAAATCCGGTTCTTCAAGAGCTATACTCCAAAATGCATGGAGTCCTGTAGGAATTCTCACCATTGACTTGAAAGGAATATTTGGATGTGACCCCAAATATGAATCTCCTTTTTTATTACTTAAAATTAATATGCAGCTAAACATTTAAACACTGTCTAAAATTGGTAATAGAGTAACTGAGGGCACATCCCCTTCAGTATTCTGAATTTAAATGGAGACCAACTGCCTGGAAAGCTTTCATGTCTGAGTTGCTCTGTATTACAAAAAAAAAAATCCAATTTCCCTTGTGAGACCTTAAATTAAAGCAATTATACTTATCCTCCTCACACACAAACAATAGGTACACTTTGGGGAAATTAGACAGGTTTGTAATTTTGTTCCTGTCATGGTGAGTGTGTGCAGTGGTCCTGGCACAAGCCATGGCCTCAGACAAACCTCCAGAGCCAATTCACGGAGAGATCCAAATGCTAAGACCTTACAGCAACTCTGAGAGCCGAGAGGAAACTCTACAAGCAGGAACTGTTAATGGCAGACTTGGCACAGAAGTGACTGATAATAAAACAACAGAGGAAATTGCACTCTGACTCTCCTGGAGCCAGCCAGAACATTGTGGGCAATTTCTTTTTCTCCTCCTTGGGAAGAGATCAGGCTCTCCACTGAATGGCATTTACATCTTTGTTCTTTGCAGTACTAACGATTGTCAGGCTCTTTTCGACTCTGGGGTCCAGATTTTCCCCCTTGTTTTGAGAACAATTGCTAGAAACTGCCTGCTGAGTGCATGGTTGTGCCAAGATCCCATTTGCCTAAGAAATGTGGCAGCCTTCAGATGCTGTGACCATGGAAGTTCCTTGCTCAAACACCTCAGCTGTCTTAACAGCAGTGTTTACAGGCATTCCCTACTATCGTTTTATTAACCCTAGAGATGCAGCCTTCTTTTAATTGAGGAAAAGCATGGAGCTTCTTAAAAGTAAGACTCATAACAGTTTTCAAGAACTTCTAGGGATGCTCTAAAGATCTTCCAAGGATATTCTAAACCCCAGGCAACTAGCAGGCTGAACCGCCATGAAGTGGTGGTGCTACTGAAATCTATTTGGCAATTTTAATTAAATACTCTTACATTCCTCATAAATCTCAAGGGCTGTCACTCCCTAGAGAAGAATTTTTTTTGTTTCTGCTCTGCACCAGAGGATTTGAAATTTTCTGTGAGACACCAGGGTTTCATTGTCAAATATCCAGTTACTTAGAGCCTCACCTGCCCAATGCATCTGCTTTGTTAAAAGCTGGGCTTTTTGAAACAAAGGTATGTAACGTGCCCTGGGCATCTCTGAACAGAAAAATGCCTCTGGCATTCCTACTCTCAAGGGAAAAGGTAGACATAGCTCAGCAGGGACTATAAACCAAAAGGAGTCCTGACAGCCAGCCCATGGTGCACCGTATTTAGTTACAAGGAGAGAGAAGAGTGATGAGTCCACACAGCCTATAAACTTCAGTTTTAGTTAAAAGTGCTCAATCCTTATGAGTGTACAGAATGAGCTGCAAATGCAAAATAATGTGAAAGGATGGCCAGAAGTTTGTTACTGGTATTATCTCTAAATGTATGCTTTAGTTATGAAACTATCCAGAACTGACCTTTGGAGCTCCTAAATGTTGTAAATACCAGTCTCTCTAACCTTAATGGGAAAGAGTGTAATTAAAAATTCCTTTTTGTTCAAGGGGCAGCATGAGAAGGCTTAAGGGGTCTATCTGTGCTTGGATACTTCCAGTTCAGAGGAATGGAAAGCAAATATGGTCTCCCACTTCAGGGATTATATCTCAGCAATATGGAAGGGACCCTCGCCTAGTCAGCCAGACTCCACTAAGCAAAAGTTAACACCAGCTCTCCTGGGCATTTCCCACAGTGTCACAGAGGAAAATCAAGACTTCACCCATATGACGTTGCACAGACCAAATGCATGCACACAGCAGAACTCAGTGCACTTCTCCCCTGGAGAATGTGAGACAAGAAAAGTGATGCCCATGAAGCTCTCCAAAACCAACACCCAACATTCCTCAGAGCTTACATTCATCTTCTTTACACTACAACTAAAACTTCCAGAAACCAGCTACCAGCTCTGTGGGGTCTTTGCCACGGTGGCTACACCACAGACACCTACCAGCACTGGAGAGCAGTATTGAGGGGTCTTTTCTAGTAGTGGCATTTGCTACAACCTCTCCCCAAACAATAGAAACCAGGTTAACAAAAGTTGTGGGTTGCCAGAACTGCTGCCAGAGATTTTTCCAGCACAGCAATGCCATTGCAAGAGCATGACCATCTAGCTGACATGGCCATGCCAACAAACCATCACAGCACAAACTGAGTCAAGAAAGTAAAAACTGGAGTAGTTTCTCCTCAGAAAAAAGAAAATGGGGAGAGTGATGATTATTGATGAGTTAGCAAAGTCAGAAGCATATAATTTTCCAACTGGAAATACACATCTCCTTCCCTAGAAAGCAAAGGAAGTCAAAACAGCAACAAAAAAACCCCACATACATGGTTATCATAATAACACCCTTATTTCCATTTACTTTCCTCCTACAGCAAAGTGTGCCTTGTGAGATGGTATTTCTTGATCTGCAAGAGTAAGAAAAGGTCTCTCTCCATTAACCTGTTCAAAGTGTGAATCCCAGCACACTTGTGCTGCAGGTGACATGCACAGTGCAGAGCAGCTGCCAAGCATGGGCTGGGGAGCTTTTGCCTGTCCCACTGAGGCTTTCTTCTAAAGTGCTTATAGAGAAAGGATATGCTGGGAAGCAGGAGAAAAACTGCAGGCTCGGGATCCCCTGCAACAACTTGATTCCAGAAGGGGCTACAAAGACACCACCTCTCAGCATACCTTCACTCCAGAGATGCTGAAGAAGATAAAGCAACAAATCTCACTCCGGATGCACCAGCCAGCAAAGGGGTATTGTGTCACTGGCCACTGGAATATAAATCCTGCCATAAAGCTTGCAAATATCCTTTGCAGCACCAGCCTTCTCGGGTTTCTCTGCATGAAGCACTATTTCAGCTCTGTGTTTAGCACTTGGAAGGAAGCCAGGAAGACTTCCATAACCACCCCTGATTTGTTAATCCCTTAATGCACAGGCACTGTTTGTTACTTAGGCCGTCGGGTTTCATCGCTCCTCAGCACGCTGCTGATAGAACTTCTTGACACCAGGCTGCAAATATTATTGCAAAGTCAATACTCCCAGGGAGAAAGCCAAGCTGAGTTAAAATGTGACCTTAGTGTTGACAAGCCAGTTTGGCACTGCAGAGTTCAAACAGCCAGGATCACCTGGCAACTTTCAAAACAGGAGAAAGTTTTGCCAGGATCATTTTGTCTATAGTCTTATCCCAAGATCTGCATGGTAACAGCTAAACACTTTCCAACCAGACAAAGCAAGTAAAAATACAATAAGTGGATTATACTTTTTGGGAAGGTGCTGGGAGCTATATGTACATATGCATGTGAGTTTGTATCTATACAGATTTTCCTAATCTTTCTCATTAAAAGAGAAAAAAATTCAAATCTAGGCGTGTAGCATGACAGACTGGAGGTGATGCAGCTCAGTATTCCCAGGGAGTTCACCCAGCTCATGGTAGCTTCAACACTCCTGTTGCCCTAAGGAAAGCTGACTCCCTGCTTATAATAAATAAAGTTATTTCCTGAATGTGATCTAAAAGAGGTTGGATCCTGGTCTTTTTGGAGGGCTATTGAGACATCACACAGGGGCTGTGCAGCACATCACAGCCAGGCTGGCATCAGTGCCTGCTGCTGCTGGGGAGGTGGCTGGCCTTCTCCAGAACACAGAGCTATTTTAAGGTAATTTCCCTCCCTCCTGGATTCAAATATTTATACTAACACAGCCCAAAAGGTGATGACACCTGAGGACAGTGGAGGAAAAGGCCCAGCCTGCACACCCAGGGCAGCACATAGCTGAAGGCATGAGCCTGACGCAGCCCTGCACACCCCAAAACTAACTGGGTTTTATCCTCCCAATGCAATAAGCCCATGCAGCTATTCAGCCCCTACTCATTATCACCAATAATTACCAACTTTTTTTTGACCTCCTAAGGCAGATCTGACAGAGTGATGTGCTTGGCTGTGGCAGGACAAAGCTAGGCCAAGGGCACATCGAGCCCACCCCCGAATCCATGCACATCCCAACTGTCCCCATGCAGACCATCTGCCTATCAATAGCCCCAATTAAACAGTCTCGGGGCTTCGACCGCCACCAGACACCAGCTCAGTCTCAGTTTGGGAGAAAGACAGAGGGAGGTAAAATTAAATTAGCAATCGATTAATACATGAAGCAACTCCAAAGCTGTTGAGTTGAGCACCCTTTTGGGGTTTAACCCTTTGGTGCCCTATGAGTTTTGTTTCATGGCTAGTAATGCCAATGAGCATGCTGGGGAAAAGGAGTAATCTTTTAAAAAGCTCACAGACAGGTCAAAATGTGTATTTCAGAAAAAAATAACATTTGTCAAGATTATTCTATTGAAATTTCAGTAAGCATAGAGCTCTTTATTATTTTTGTTAATTTTAAATGAGAATTTTAGAAATGTGATCTTGGAACAGTCTATTCTCCAATCTGGTGAAATGCAAAGAACAGCACAACATAAACTGGCAAAAAGGCATCTAAAAAAAACGTTACAAGGGCTTTTTTATTTCCAGTCCTTATAACTGGGAAGAATCTGGAATAAAATGACTGTGAAACGTAGTGCTTGAAGTAAGAAGCAAAGTATGGAAAAAAGGCTTTTAAAATGCTATGAAGGTAGAACATAAAACACAGAAAGGATGCAAAGAACAGGAAACAAAGGGTAACTTTTCTGATGGTCTAAATAGACAGTGCCTTATTGAATGCAGCAGAGCTGCCCTTGTTTACACCAACTGGTGTGTTTTACAGGGGATCCAGAGGACATACCAGACAGAATGGCTGTTTTCTTCCCACTGCTTGACATTGCTATATAAAGACAGGTAAGCATCATGAGTGATCAAAAGCACAGTGGCACATGGAGTAGACTTTGAAAGGGAGATGCAAGCAAAAAGTGGCACTTCAGAGTCTGTTCAGATTTAAGTAAGATCTCAAATAAAAGCTGGGAGCCTGCTCCACACAAAACTATTCCCAAGGCTGTCCTTTGACAACAGTCTCCTCTTTCAACAAGATAAAAGTCAATCTAAATGGGCAAGCAAGACAAATTCCTACAGCAAGGACACAGGCAGAGCTGGACTCTCACAGCATCCCCGGAGCAGAGGTGGATCAAGGAGCTATGCAGGGAGGCATTAATGCATCTCCAGAACACACACAGAGGGTTCACTTTTTCCCTTTTTTTTTTTTTTTATTTTAACAAAAGGAGAGCAAATTCTATCTGTGTGGGATTAATATGAATTATGTTCTTCCTGGGAGGTTTACCAAAAGCTCTTGTGCCGTCAAATGGGGCAGTCAGACACAACCATATGGAAACAGGAGAACTGAGCCATGTTAGTATCTATTAGGAGAAAAAAACCTACCTGGGAAAGAAGCTTGTTGTCATCCTCCAGCAGTTTCACTTTTGTTTCAAGTTGCCTGATATAGTTGGAAGACGAATCTTTAAGAAAAGAGAAAAAAAAAAACCAACATATTTAAGCCTCTTGTGTTACAGGCAAGTATTGTCAGACAGCAATAAGTTTCCCCACTCTGTGGAAGGCCAGTTTGGGAAAGACTTAATGAATAAAACCCTAAGTGTATAGGGTGAGGAGGGACTCTGTCAAAGGTTTTTTCACTAAAAAGCTGAGACTCAGCAACAGCAATATCTTTTGTCAATCTGCATCAATGCCAGTTTGAGGGGTGGGTGATCCAGAAGGAAAGTGAGGTTGAAACACTGTGCTTGAAACACTGTGTTTTGTATTTTTATAAAAGTAATTTCCTAGTTTTGAAAGCTATTCTCATTCATCTAGAATGCACCAAAATACTCCATGACAGAACAAGATGTTTTCTTCTAGGTTTGAATGAACAACCCCTCTACACACGTGCCTTTTTCTTTCAAAAACAACTGAGAAGTTCACAAAACTAAGCTGTTGGCACAGCTCTAAGAGGAGGTCAGTGCCACAGCTCCTAGTGCTGTAAAAGAGGGAGAAGTGTATTCAGAAAGGCCACAGAGCCGCAGCATGCAGACAGCCTGAAGTACACAAAGTGCCTACCCAGGACATCTGTTTTTTCTAGTGGAAGCACGTGACACTAACCAGAAAAATACCAGGACAATAAAACACAGAATACCCTCACATAAAATGGTAATATTCAACCTGAAGGAATGCAATGGCTGGTTTACCACTGCAGTAAGACAACAGCACCAGATAGGGTGGCCTGGCACAGAAGATAAGTTGCTGGAGAGCTCTGTGGGTGGCTTACTGCTGTCCAAAGCATCTGGCTTTTGTTTTGAACTGTGCTTTGAAGAAACACATTCAAAAATTTCACAGGGAAGAAAATAAAAGAACCTGGGAAAACCTTTTCTCCATTTGCATTATAACTTGGTGAGTTCCTCCCGTACACTTGGATCTTTGCAAAATTTCTCCTCCACTTGTAATTTGAGTAGCAGAGGCCATGAGCTTTTACAGCAGGAGGAAAAGTTTTGCGACATAAGTATATGAAAAACCCCAAACATTTTCCACACTTCTAAAAGGGCTCTGTAAAGTGCAAAATTATAATTTCCCTCATCTCATTTATTATGGCATGACTGCAGAAGCCACTGTTCAATCCCAGGACTCCTTGCCAAGCATGAACTGGCGAGGAACAGGGTGTTAGCACAAGGGCCCTGGTGCTGGTGGGTGTGTGCTGCCAGTGGCCAGCCCCCTCTTGGGGTTTCCCTTTTGGGATCAGCCCCCCAGGGTGAGCAGGCACCTCTGGCTGCAGCTCTGGCACACGAACACTCACCCACGCACACATGTGAGGTTTAGGCTGGCTCTGTGCTAAACAGTTTCTCTCTGCCTTTGCCAGTGGCTGCCAGACGCACTCAGCACTAAGCCTGAATGCTCTTCCTGGCCACTCTGGGGGCAGCTCAGCAGAAGAGCTAGCAGGGAAGCTACAGCTAATCACTGAGACTGCTTTGGCCACTCAAGGGAAAAACTGGAATATGCTAAAAAAAGTGCTACCATAGACCAGTGCCAAACCACACATAAAGGAACAGCAGGATGGATCTGAGTCAAGTACCCATCTAAAGCACACTCTCAGAGGAAAAATGCTCAGTTTCTTGACTGGATTATGCTTTGTCAAAACCCAGGAAATCCAAACAAGTCCTCATGAGAAAGGTTAAGAAGACACTGTAGGGAGCTGTGTAAGTTCAGTGAACAGCTTAAGTGGTGACAAGGTTCACAGCAACATCGGCTTGAGCAAACTCGGCCCAACAACCACCCTAACGTGGGGGGAGTCTCCAGGTCAGAGGAGAGGAGTGCAAACCAAGCAGGTCATAGAATCAATCTAAAGCACCTTCCCTGGGAAGGCCTTATGCCACCAGCACCACAACTTTAGCCATGCATACCTAAAGGGGGCGAGCAGAATGCTGCAGATGGGTGCTGAAGTCAGCAAGATTTCAGGATCAGCTTGAAGAACTTGCTGAATTAGTAACAAACCTGTCCTCCAGCAGGGGAGTCTGGGGTGTTAAGGGGAGGTGTAAGGGTGCAAGGGGAGTTTGAGATTGTTAAATACAAAGCCAAGCGGACCATGGATCCTTTGGTCTGACCCCCCCCCAGGCCATCACACTTGGTTAACTTGCCCCTAAATTCAGTACAGGAATACCCATTTGGCTAAACAGTTCCAAAACCAGTCTCCATCTCTGTCTGAAGACAAACAGAGACTATACCACTTCCACTTGTGTGCTGAATACAACAGCTTCCACTGGTAGACCTGGTCAGATAAGGTGTCCTTTCCACCTGCATTCCAGCTTCACCAGTACCCTCACTGTGCTAGCAGCTACAAGAAACTTAGGTTAAGAGGATGTATGGTGACACAGAAGCTGTTGTTCAGACCCTGAATGCTACAAGGACTGACTGACTGACTGGTTGATGAAAAGAATGGAGCATGACTGCCAAAGGAAAGGAAATAGAGAATTATTTCCTCTCTGCGGTTTCATACCCCTTACCAAAAAAAAGGGTACTCCGTGGGAAGGCAAGCTCTGCATCCTCGGGAGCCAATGCCCATAACTACTACCAGTCCTGAAAGCCTGATCTGAGATCTGCTAGAATTCTTTGGACACCACTGTTCAAACCATGTTTGATGTCTGACCTCAGCCAGAAAACGCCCTATGGCAACATAAAATACATGTAGGAAAGAAAAGAAAGAAAAACAAAAAACAAATGAGCTGGTTTGTCAGCAGAAGATGCTCCATCTTGGGCAAAGGCTGCGAAACAGTGCTCAGAGCCATCCCAGTCCTTGCTGTGCCCTCAGAGATGAATCACCTCCATCATCTGGACCTGCCTGTGCTGAGGCAGGTGCCAGATGAGCCATTTGCATCTTGATCTCAGTTTTAAAAAATCTCATAAATCTCACAACAGCAGGAAGTAACACTGACAGGCTAAGCAATGAAACCCCAGGCTTGGTCTCACCCATGTTAGATCAAGAAGCACATTCCCAACATTTTTCTGCCTCTGACCTTCCTCTTATCAGCAAGTTTCCCTCCTCTCCTGCCTTCCCCAGAGCCAGGAGACAAGGACAGCACAACTGACCCATCCAGGAGAGGCACCAGAGCTGGATCACTGACTGATCAGACCCCCTCATCCTTTTTCATTAGAAATCAAACAAATGGTCCTCACTGCTGTGTCAAAGCCTGCTGCCAGCTGTGAGCACTGCTCCACCTTCACCAGCCCAGAAGCACTCTTCTCAGTGGAACAAGCAGCTCCCAGACCCAGGTATTGGGGCATACCCCAGGCACACCCACCCAGCCCCACCTCATGGCACTGATTTTGAGTCCACTGATATGCTAGTGCCCTGCTGGTGACCAGACAAGTATGGTGGTCAAGGACACATGGTCAAGGATAAGCTTTCTGGCACTCTTTCTTTCTCTGGCACTCAGTGATGCCTGGAATGCCATTGGGGCCAACGTCCTCCTCTAGTTACCCCTTGGGGCCACGAGCACCAGCTGCACAAGCAGTGGATGCCTTACTGGACCAGATGGCACCAGAGGGAAGGAATTTCCCATCAAAACATTTCACATCCCACTCGGCACCCTCCTCGTGGCAGCCATCACACAGAAGAGGAAGTCAGGGAGAGAGGCAGCGCTGTGCCCTGCCAGGCTGCTACCCACGACAGCAAAATGGGTGAAAACTGTAATCACCATCAGCCATCGCTCACTTGCACAGTGTAAATGCTGCAAACTAAATTGTTCACAGAGCTGTAAAACCTGAAGTCCTGTTTCTTTACAAAGCCTTGGAAAAACTAATTGGATGTAGCTCCCCACATTATCTCCATGAGAGGTAGAAGAGCTGCATTCCAGCTCAGAAAGGAGCATTGCTGTTATTATCCACCTTCCTCAAGATTTACTGTTCTAAAAAACATACTCCATCTGGAATGGGATGTAATTCAGCTTGGATTTAATCTAGCTGAGTAACTTTTCTCCATGTAGATAAACCACTTAATACTCATTACAGCTAAATGGAGGCAAGACAAATCACTCTACCTTGTTTTAACTCAATGGTCTCTCAGAGAGCTGGGAACTGCCTGGCTCCTCAAGCTTTGTAAAAACATAAATTAGAAATTGTTTTAACAAACAAAACAATCTTGCAGCCTGCAGAGCACAGAACAGTGTAATTTGGAAAGACACTTGGAGCCTTTCTGATTCTCATCTGAGATTTCAGGGGAATCTGTCAGAGGGATAAATATGATAAATTACACATTTGTTTTGACAGTAGCAAAATAAAGGGGTTTATTTCCTCGTATGCCACTTCTACAACCACAAGCATGCAGAGCAGAGGTTTGTGTGGCAGCTACAAGGTTGGGATCAAGACATTTTTATTTAAGACCTTTTCATAATGAGGTGTTAGCACCTAAATGAATGTAAGAAAAAACCTGCCCTTTACTTAGGAAGCGACTTTAACTAAGCATGATTTAAGACAGTAAAGCATAGCTATATTTTGTCAATGTCCTGCAAACAAGGCTCTTCCCATCCTCATAAAAAGCAGCATCCCTAAAGGGATTCTCCCAAACTAAGGAGGAAAGGCACATGAAGGAATGATGCTCTGCCAGATTTGCACCTTGCAGCCAGCTGCCTTGTTTGTATGATAGAATGCTGACATTTTCTCTTCCTCTCCTTCCATCAAAGATCATCTCAAAAGAAGGCCTTCACCTGTGCTCAATAAAACACTTTGCTGTTTGCTGGCAGTTTCATTATCACATCTCTGCTCTTCACCACCATATTTCAGATTTGTATTGCTCTACTGGTCTTGCTTCTTGACACAGACAGCAGGCTGAAACATGGCCAGTGGTTATATCTTGTAAAGAAGCTGATTTATTAAAGCAACAGCACTCTCTCAGAGCAGTTGGAAAGCAGATGAAACTCACATATCTTAAATATTGTCATTAAAGGAAACTACTGGGACAGATGGACAAATGCACCATCCTTGTTTTTTCCTAGTCAGCCCCCATCTTTCTGCTCTTACCAGCAAACCCCATTCCCAATGTCCTGTTTCAGACTGGTATGCAAGGCAAGTTTTCACAGCAGGCTTAACTCAGTGGATGACTCAAACATGAGCAGGGCCACCACAAAGCCAGTGCTGAGTTACTTTAGTTTCACAGGTGCTGCCCTCTGCTATGGCACCACCAGGGCTTTCAGGGAATGAACGCTCCTTGGCTTCCCTGGCATAGAATCTCAGAATAACCTAGGTGGAAGGGATCTGCAACAGTCATCTAGTCAAACCCCTGCAGCAAGCAGGGACATCTTCAACTAGATCAGGTGGCTCAGAGCCCCATCCAGCTGTCCTTGAATGTTTTCAGGGATGAGGTATCTACCACCTCTCTGGGCAACCTGTGTCAGCGTTTTACCACTCTCATTGTAAAAACTTCCTTCCTTATATCTAATCTAAGCCTAACCTCTGTCAGTTCAAAGCCATTAACCCCTCTCCTATCACTACATACCCTTGTAAAAAGACTCTCTCCAGCTCTCTTGTAGCCCCCTTTATGTACTGAAAAGCTGCTCTAAGGTTTCCTTGGAGACTTCTCTTGTCCACACTGAACAACCACAACTCTCTCAGCTTTTCTTCAGACAAGAGGTGTTCCAGCCCTCTGATCATCTCCACATCATCACGATCATCAGATCTAAAATACCATACTCTGATAATCCCAAATCCCATGCCTTTCCAGTAGCAGCTTAGGCAAAATTTGGGGTCTCCCTTGAGATGTGATAACAGAATACGCAACAATAAGGTCTATGGTAAATAGAAGCTCCCAGTGTTTTGTACCTCTGCAAGATATTCAGCAAGCAGACCATACCAACCTGCTCTACCTCTTGTCCCACCACCTCATTCACTGTGGGTTGTGTAGGGAGAAGTTTCCTCTGCACTCTGCCAGCCAGTGTTAAAGAGGTAGCAGGAATGCACTTACAGAAGGAGAACTAAGACCAAATCTTAAATATTTCCATAGCTGAGGTGCTGAAGTGCAGCACATCTACTGAACAGACACTGCCTTAGACTACACTAAATAAATAAAAGGCCCATCTGTAGCATCCAAAGCCACCCATGATAACATCTGTCTGAATAACACTGGTAGGATCAGGCCTCATTTTCAAGGCACAAGCTAAGGCATAGCTTAGGTATTCAAACACCAGTCAAAACACAGAGAAGTGTGTAGCCAGTTCAATCACAAATAACAAAGAAATATGGTCTCAGAGTAATACACACATTTTTAACTCTAACAAGACAGTGGCTATGCACTGGCAACACGGCTGTGCTGCTCTGACAGGATGGAACACATGTCACTGCAGCTATTTAATTAACATTTCATAGCAAGCCTCTAACCATGAGCTCTGAAGGTTTGCAAGACTGTATGTTCCCGACTCAGTTTCAGTTCATTAGACCTGTCTGGGTGCTTAGCAGCCTCAAGCTGTCTGTAAGAGTCTGGTAAGGTCTCTCCTGACACTGGTGGTTACAGCTCACTACTGTGACTTCCATCCATGACATCATCTCCACGCACAGCAAAACATCTGCCCGCAACGACTGTCAACAGTTCAGGAGCTCCTGATAGCAGGATTTCAGTAGGAGGTGGCTGATAGGGAAGGAGGAGTGTGTGTGTACCCATGTACTGCAGGGCAGTGGCCGCCAGTTTCCCCTTCCTTGCCTGGGTGATGTGCACAGGACAATCTTTGTGGCGGCTGTCCCTCTATCACAGCACAGAACAGCAGGCACCACTGGAGAACATTTGCATCTGAGGATGTCTAACCCACATAACCCATGCAACCTGCCCAGCAGGAAGGCGGTAAAGCACCTCCCAATCTTGTCATCTGAAACCACACTTTGCCCTCCTGGGGGAACAACCGGTAGCTGCTCTTCTGCTGCATGGGAGTGGGCAAGGACCACAGTGCTGCTGTGGCTCTCCAGGGCTCTCCAGAGCCCTCCTCTAAGCCTGCATGCAGAGGACAGCACCTTCACCAGGCTGCTCAGATGTGCTGCCTGTGACAGACTGCCTCAGCACTGGCTACTGGTTACTGCTGGCTGTCCAGGTTTACTGAGGAGATCTTTCCTGCTATTCCCCCAGAAATTTTGAAGGTAAACAACCAAGGAAAAAAATGCATTTGCTTTACAAGTTGTGTTTAATGCCTGACTCTGGGCATCACCCCGAGAAAAATCTGTGTGAGTTTCCGATGGTTCAGCCTCAGGCTAAGCTTTCAGTCAAGAGTGAATAGACTGTAATTAGATGAAATAAGCAAACACAGCAATAGAAATATTAATGTCCAAGACACACATAGCCAGACAGTCTTGACTGGTGTACATGTAACAGAGAAAAGCTGATTTACATCCCCTGCAGTGCTCTTGCTCCCTGCACGTGGAAGCCTGCCCTGTCTGAGGAAGTAGGTGCTCTCCAGATCAATCCCAGGTGCTGCAATACCTGAAACACCCATCATAGCTCAGTGACACCAGGCAAAATTCAGGGTTTCCTTGGCCTCTTTAAGAAGCCATTTGCTGTGCAACCACTAGATGTACTCAATGATTTCTGCGTGAATGCAGAAAGGCCAATTCTAAAGAAAGTAGGACAATGTTCAGATTTCAGGTGGATCAGAGTGATCGTGTCTCCCAGACACTGTGGGGCAAACATTTCTATACCAGAGCCTACTAGATGATATGAAGAGAGACAACAGAAGATATAGAAGTTGGAGGAAAGACCAGGGAAGATCAGAGTGACTACTGGATGTGATATCGCTCTCATGAAAACTTGTGAGAGGAAAAGATGAGTAACACTAACAAACTGGAGGCTCTTTGAGGGCCTCCTGCCTTAGTTAGCACAGCTTCATTCAAAAAGCTTTGCTTCCCATGTCAGAGCTGCACTGTACCACTGCAGGATCTTCTGCTGTTGCCAATCCCAGCAGAGTAAAGCCGTAGCCCACTGACCACTGCCAAAGCAGTGACTTAGGAGATCATCATAATCTTCCTTATCCTGTACCTCTCTACTATTGCCACAGATGGGCAAGGGCTGATCTACCACAGTATGGCCTGAGCAAGATCTTCCATGAGAGTCTAATTTTAGAAACAAGAGAGATAAATCCTCTGCTTTTGATAGACCCATGGATTGTTTCTCCTTGATACAACGAACTCAAGCTCCTTGATCCACATGAAGGAATGGCCAGACTCTGCTCAAAGTTTGGGTCCTGGCAACCAGTTGGGTTGGACTCTCCTGCTGGGGAAAACGGAGGTGAACAGAAAGTTGTGTCACCAGTGCTCATCTGGGGAGCAAAGCAGCAAGTCACTCACTGCTAATGGGATTCTGCAGCTTTAATGATTATGAAAAGGTTAAAATGACCTGCCAGGCACCCTCAGCTGTTTAAGCCTCTTTTCCTTCCTCGTGCTGCTTTAATCTTGATAACATGATCACGTGACCAGGTCAAAAAAAGCCCCAAAGCCGATTAGTGTCTTTCCACTGGCTACAAAGGACTCAACATTTGGGGTAGTGTGGATGTTTCAGCAAGAGCGGCCCATTTTGCTCCACAACCTCCTTTTGGGGGCACTGATGAACACTGCAGCATCTAGAGGTCAGCAAGAGTATGGTCCCAGGGGAAATTCCCTGAAACCGATGGGACAGGCTGTACTCATTTCTATTTGTATCAATCTGGTTACTTAATTCCTCTCTCCCTTTGCCAAAACCCAACCCTTCCTGTCTGACTTTGGATACTGCTGTGGTAGCTGCTGTTCCTGTCTCTACAGCATCAACCAAAGGCTCAGTCCGTCCCACTGCCAGCAGGCCATGCTCACAGCCTCTGCCAAGGTCAACCCAAACTTTTGTGGTAGCATCCTTTGATTCCTCATTCAGCATACAGCATTCCTGTGAAAAAGGATGTTGGAGACTATTGCAATTTGTAAACCGTGCATGAACCAGCTGTTAGGCTGAAAACAATATCTAAGATCATATCATAATGCAGAAACAAGAGATCTGTACGTAAACAGGGGAAATAATCCTCCTTCACCAGTGCTATTAAAGATCTTGAATAGGGATCTGTGTCCAGTTTTAGGCATCACGCTTCAGGACTCATGTGGGCTAGCTGGAAAAACTTCAGGAGAGAAATAAGGAGGATTAGAATGTGGAAAGTATACTCTAGCAGGAGCGCTTGAAGGAATCCAGCTTGCTTAGCCTGGGGAAGAAAAGACCAAACATAGATGTAATAATGGATTCAAATATGTAAATGATTGTCAGAAAAAGAAAAAGTGAATAAATTGTTCTCCATCTCCATCCAGGAAGAACAAGGTCTCTAATAACAGAAATATTTAAGGGCTAGAAGAGGTTGCCTTGGGAGGCAGTGGAATTGCAATTGATGATGACTTTCACAAGCAGGTTAGACAAATATCTGTCAGGAGTGGTTTGGGTAGAGCCAAGTCTGACTTGGGGCAAAGGGATTGGTTAGGTGAAACTGAGAGTCCTTCAGTCCTGTTTTCCATGTCTACCCTGTACAATATCACATGAAGAAAGTCTGTGGATGTTTCTCTTTAATTCCAGAAAGCAAACACCACAAGTTATTTGAAAGCAAAAATAAAATCACTAAGTAAGTTCTGTTGTCCTGTCAGATTCAGCAACCTGAAACCATCCATGCCTTTTGGTTTCCCATCACCTGCAGAAAGTCTCACCTAATTGCAGAGTGGCTGGCAAAGAAGAATACAGGGCTGGAAAGACTGTGGGGAGAAAAACAAGTGCTGAGGCGGAGCTCTCTGACACTACTGGGATGTTTGCAATAAAAAGGTTATATTAGAAACAGATGGCTTTGTAAAATACAGACAGAGATTTCAAAAGTTAGTACTTCCACACAAAAAAAAAAAGAGGGTTTTTATCTTTAAGAGTTATCCAGCTTTTCCACATAAATTCACAGTCCTAAATCACAGAAGGCCAACATGCACGAGGCTTGGTATGACTATAGTAACAACATATGGTCTCTAGCCGAAAGAGCTTAAAAAAGAGGATGTTCAGAGTATGTAGGCAAGCTGGAAAATGCCAGGAAACCACGTGGGTTAGGAAACAGCCTCAGAAGCACTGACAGTCCAAATGTGGTCAAGGCTTGTAGGCACCGTGTCAGATGAAAGGGCTGGAGAAGGCCATGGAGACATCTGAGCCCATATCTATGAGTCTTTGGGCAGCACAAGTGAAAGTGTTGATTTGAAAACTGAGGATGGGGAACAGAGACTGGGCTGTTTTAACCTATTTTAATAGTCCAGAAACCCCCATAAGTTACTAATTTCTCCAAAACAACCACATGGTCTTCTGAGACTGGAAGGTAGCGATCAGAAGCCCAAAAGCTCTTGGATTTATGCCAGTTAAACCAAAAAGAATTGCAAATGAAAGTCAAGCTGGGTTCAGAGTCCTCTGCCACCCTGTCACAGTCAGAAAGCTCTGGAAATAAGGCTGATCCGAACTGTTTGCATGCACAGCTGCCCTGCTAAATTATCTCTTACAAATCCACTGAAATGAGCACAAGTGCTTCCAGAATCTCCTCCCTGGTCCCCAGTTTGCACTGTTGCTGCTCCACTTCTCAGCAAGGAGACAAAAAGTGAGCATCCACAATAAGCATTTTTCTCTTTCATCTCATCACACTAACCAAAGTTGCACAGGCTGTTTGTCCCCAAATCTGAACCCACCCAAACACACGCAGGTTTGATCCCACCCTTGAAGGATTTGGTGGGATTGTTGCAGTTGCAAAAGCTTCATCAGATTTGACAAGAACTTTGCTGAAATATCTTCATTTTCATGGCCAATTTCTAACCATTGATGGTTCAAAACCCAGTGAGAAAGACACGAGGTTAATCCAAAGGCTTGTGAAAGAGAACAGTTGTAAATGAGCTTTGCTTTGACATTTTAGGTTTGTTTGAATCCTTTAACACGTTCTCCTGGATAGATTAACATTACCTCCTAGGTAAGAAGCGCTGCCAAGTTTCAGATGGCTGTAAATCTTCTATTCGACACTGTACACATACAAATGGGCCAGTAGATTTTATGCAGAAATTCCCACTGCCTTTGAAGGAATTCTGCTTAGAAACTGATAGCACAAAGCAGTCCAGCTGCAGAAGGGCTCTCTTGAGTTTACAAAACTATTTCCTAAGCAACCTGTGAGGGGAAAGGCAGATTACCAGATTAATTGATGGTTTGTTGTTTTTTTTTTTTGTTAAAAGGGTAGACAGAATCTTAAATAGTTGCAGAAGTCTTCCTCTGCAAACATCAAGTTGAAACTTTTGCAGGCTCTAAAAGTGCATTTTGGGTTTTAAATCTGCTCCCCCTTTTTGCTTGGGAAGATTCTTCTGGACAATAAATGCTGTGAGCCTGGGAGAGGGCTGAATAATTATCCACTCCACACAATGGAAACGAGCCTTTCCAATGCGGTCCTCAACCGTCAGGAATCCAAGCTGCGTGATAATTAAAACTCAAAAATCCTCTTCCATCCAGAGAGAAATTAAACTTTCATTTCCACTCCTCAAATAACCCCACAATGTCTAGGAAGCTCCCTATTAAAAAAAAATATACATATCTCATAGAGGCAAATGATGCCCTTCTGAGTACTGTCAGGAAAAATTTAATTGGCAGTGAGAAAAAACT
This sequence comes from Aphelocoma coerulescens, assembly GCF_041296385.1. Classification (NCBI taxonomy): domain Eukaryota; kingdom Metazoa; phylum Chordata; class Aves; order Passeriformes; family Corvidae; genus Aphelocoma; species Aphelocoma coerulescens. The sequence continues at coordinate 55,459,694 of NC_091019.1, forward strand.
AATGATTAAGTTAATGAAAAATAGGCTGTATTGACTCGGCCCACTCGACCATTCCTGATGAGGGTAAACAGCCCCCCTTCTTCTTCCCTGCTCCCCTCGTCTTTGTCTGCTGCGCACGGCAAGGCTGAGAGCAGGAACGCATTCAAAGGCAATTCCTCGTTGGGAAAAGGCTGGAGTCAGATCAAAGTCCTTCCACCCAGGGGCCCACAGGAGCCCAAAGCTTGCTGAATGGTCTCCATGTGCCCATGAATTCATTATCCCCCCACACACCGCACAGGCTGCCCTACATCTCATCTTTAACCTCTGCACTGTCTGCCCCCATCTCTCCCTGGACCTAAAAAAGTGCAAGGTAGAAAAGGTGCTAATGCTTTTTCCAGAAAAGCATTTACCCAGCTATAACTGGCATTTATGCACAGGATGGCAACAAACCTCTTTCCCACACTGAGGCAGGCAGGGGAGGGCTCTTGGCCAAGTGGCGAGGAAGATGCCTGATTTCATGGTGCCACACTGCTTGGGATGAGGGCTGGCTGGGAAGTTTTAGGTAAAGCAGTTTTTGGTAGGAAAACACTGCTTTATAAAAAAAGCATTTCTTTTATCCCACACACTCAGTTTCATGCAATTTTTAGCTCTGGATGAAATTTCTGGTCAGACCCTCAGAGAGAGAAGGGGAGAAAGCCTAAAATAGCTGCGAGTCCATGACTTAAGGCAATCACCAGGAAATGTCTAAATCCCTACACACTAAGCTCTTCTGGAGTTGGGGATTGTATGTGTATGTGTCAAATTTCTAGGGCCAGGGATATGGAGCTTTGCTAAACTACAGGCAGAAACCCCACATCTGGTCCTATTTGCCAAAAATAACTGCAGTTGTAGAGTGAGTGATTCCTACCAGCAAGGATGGGCACCTGTGAAGGCCCCAGTGTTCACCTACAGTCCAGTTTTGGATCCTGTGTGTTTTGCAGTTAGCTGGTTTAATGTGCTGGACTCTCCCAGAGACCCAGTGTTTTGGGAAGCAATGCTCTGCTGCAGTCCAGAGCAGAAGACCCTGTTCCACTCCACCCGCTCCCTTGTAATTTCAGGGCCTTCTGAGGTATTTATTTTGTCTTCCCCTGCCCAGTTCCTCCTTTCCATCCAGCAGCAGAAACTCCTCAGCCTCACACTCTCCTATTGCAGACCGTAGTTAAACACTACATGCTGCAGTTGCCTACTAATTTAACTGGCTTTTGATAAACACAATCCAGTGGCGGTATGAGATCATGAGATGAAGGTGTGCTTCTTCCTAAACATCTTTAGGGACTCAGTAAAAACAGGATAAACAGCCACACATAAAAATTGATAAAGTATGTGCACTTAACTCCCTGTACTTCAGTGTCGAGCTGGAAGATGGCATGGATCCAATCCCTGCCAGCTTTTACCTGAGAAAAAATTCAATCCAAAATCCATTAACAACTGTGTCACAGAGGAGACCCTTTATGCCATCAAATTACACAAACAGAGCAGAGACAGTTGCCTATGTTCCTACCTGAGGGTGGAGGGAAATCCTCATTTTGGAAAACAGCAATGCCCCTGCTCCTACCTGCAGCCCTTTCCTGCCCACACCCGCTGCCCTGCTGTAGGAGTCAGAGAGAGGAAATTAAACAGGAGAAGGGCTGTCAAGTGTAATGTGTTGGCTATGCCAAACCAGCATGGGCTTTGTCAGGACCAGCTGGGAACAGCAGTAGGCCAACCAAAAATATGCTATAACCCAGAACTGAGCAGAACAGGGACTCCAGATACCTACACAAGTGACACAGGGTATGGCTTAAGAATCTGAATACAGCAAATGTATAATTAATGCCTGGAAAGAAAGGCCAGACAATACATACCTAAGAATTTCCTAATGCACAGTGTCTGAAGAGAGTAGAAACAAGTTGGAGGCACAGATTATAGTGAATCACTGGGCTGGATTGAAACAATGACACAAGGGAACAAAACCTGTTTTAAAACAAGTTAATAGTACAGTGCTACTACAATAGGAGATATCATTTAGAAATAGCAAGTCCATCCTCAGATAAGTTTCCCTAATAACTGTAATTCACTCTTGTCCATGCTACCACCCTGAGCCAGGAGTTTTAGAGAAGCGCTCTACAAAGCTGGTCTGTGGCAGAACTGATGCCTTACAGGGGATGCTGAGCAACCCTCGCTGTGAGGGAAGGTGGCCTGGCAGCACCCCACAGGAAAAGTCCCTGGTGATCACAGCAAAGCAGGAAGCTGCACCATCACCTTGCTTGGGGTAGCCAAGGAGAGCCCCCAGGGATGATAAATTCAATCCCAAAATGATTCCGAGTGCAGGCAGTTGGAGGAGACGTTCTGATCCCCCCAAGCCAAACAAGTGCTCACACAGCTTTGCAAAGGGCTGTGCAAACCTTTGCCGTGTTTCTCTGAGGTTACATGCAGAAACTAAAACTATGCAACACAGCCAGCTTTCCCTGTTATTTATTAACTGGCTTATTGCCTCTCACTCAAGCCCTTTGGACTGGCTGCTGACGGCTCCCTGCCAGGCAGGTTGACATGTGCTTCTCCAGGCTACAAAGCAGCCTTCATGGCTCACTCTCAGCCTCACGGCTCCAGCAGCACACAGGAGCCCAGAGGATCCACCTCTGCATGCTGGCTTTCAAATGCATATTCTGTGTTTCAGGCTTGAAAGGCAGGCTGTCAGCAATGTGAACCTCTGCTCGCTCCCTCGTGTCACATTTGTGAGCAGGTTCTGGCTACACATCCCGGCAGAGCTGGGGCAAAGGGAAGAAACATGGAAAGGGACCCTGTGATGAACATCTTCCTTCTCAACCACTTGGTGCTCTAGGCATTTCCTGTCTGCTCACTGCAGAGGGTCACCTGGGGATCATCTGTGTCCACATCCCAGGACTATCTGAGAACTCATAGAGGGAGAGAAGATGGCCTTATTTCCACAGAATAGCTATTTGTTGCACCCATAGAAGAAGAAAAAGACTACTAAGCACAGGCCCTCTAAAGCTACTGATATCCCCTATCAGCCCCCCAGATAATCAGGTGGGTTCATTTTCTAGGGGTGTACACTGAACAGATATGGGAAACGAATCATTCAGCCAAAGATAAAGGGTGTTTCATTGGTTCAGGCACAAGGATAGTGAAGTAAAATACACGGATGGTCAAAGTAATGCTATTCATAAAAGCATAAAGATGTTTCAGGTTATCTAGCACAGAAGCTCCCAAATGGTTTTGTTTGCGTTATTCCAACTCTTGAGAAATATGTTCCATTCCCTCCTTCTTACAAGTCTGACATTACATAGAAATAGCATTTTGAAAGGCCAAGAAATTTAGAGGATGCTGCTTCTGGACCTACCAGAGCCCTGACTCACACTAGGACAAGTCCCAGCTGCCGGCTTACTGGTAACATCATGCTTTGGAAGACAGCTGCCCACAGCTCTCCAGAGCTCGAACCTCAGCTGAAGACCCTGCAGTCCCCTCCATCCCTCCCAGAAACACACGGTCCCTGGGGAGAAGTCATATCTCCCTGGAGCCCCTGAAGTCACTAATAACATCCATCTCCTCCCCAAAGCCAGATTTTTCTCATGCTGCCATTTAAACAAGGCCCAACTAGGTAAGTGCCCATTGCTTCCCTTGAGAAACTGTGCTGCAGCCTAATAGCTTTCACCTTGAGGAAACATTTCCTGACAACTTTCTCCTTCACCTAATTTCATCCCATTAATCCTGGTTATACAGGCTGGAGTCACCCCACATCACGCCTCCCCCACCTTGCAGACATGGGGGCTTGGTGAGTGCATTCCTGCTGAGGCTGCTTGCTCCCACTGCCAGAAAAGAGGAGGCCCAACCCTCACACTCCCTCACTGCCAACTGAACCTCCACAGGCATGTGAGAAATTCCTGAGAAGCTGCTTGCATGGAAGGATTTGTTCTTCCCCCTGCTCCCCATCACTGCCAAACACCCTCTGAATGTGGTTTTAAATGACAGGTTGCCCCTGCCTTTCTCTAGGAAGAGCTTTGCAATGCCAATCTCCATCCCATGAACGCACAACCTGCACAGCACTATTTGTGTTGACCAACAGGAATTTAATCAACCAACAATAATAAAGTGGGTAATACTCAATTGTATGAAGCCGCCAGTCAGATGAAAGGATTTACAAAGGCTGGATTGATCTCCAAGCCCTGGCAGCTTTCCCACGGTCCCCTTCTAATCTGTGGAGCCAGAGAGAATACATGAAAACTCCAAAATCCGGGTTTTCCTGCTGGGTATATTAAGTTCAAATAAGTCGACTACGTATGTGTATTTTTTATGTGTATTTTTTTCACGTCCCCCTGTTCTGAGGCTGGCTCTTCCCTTACCCTAAAGGAGCATCGTGCCTGAGCAAAGCCCCTTGGAGACAGCCAGCTTATGTAACCACTAATGCCATAAGCACTACAATGTCTTTAGTGACAAAAAGGCTCAACACAGACTCAGGCCAACTGCAGCCAATTCACTGCTGAGAGTTAAAGAGAAGAAACTGGTGCTACGTTGGGAAATCAATCAGCATGGCCAGCGTTGCTTTAACAGATAGTAACTTTCCAGCAGGTATGGGAACATCTGACACCACAAAGCATTGGCAGGATGGTGTTTGCTTACTTGGGGGAAGAAAGAAAAGCAAGGAAATGCTCCGGGGCATCTTTTGACTGTAAAGGCCTGAGAGTATCTGCTCTCAGAGCTGTGGTATTTGCATGTGCTCCCTCTGGGGGGGCCCCTCACCTTCCTTCTGCAGAGCCTGCCCGAACTTCTAGCTGAGAGCCCTGCAAGACAGGGTCAGACGAGGGTCACACTGGCCAACACTGTGGGAGTTGACCCATTTAGGGTGACATTGGTCACCGCTGCGCAAGCCAACAGAGGCTAATTCAGGCACACCACCCCCTGCACAAGACACGGCCCATCAGCACTGTGGGTCTCCTCTTCCAGCACCTCACTGGCTCCCCCTGAAACACACAGACACTGGCACATGGCTGACCAGTCCCATCCCATGCAGCTCAGAGCACTCGGTAGCTTTGGAAACGACCTATGGCTCACATCATGCAGACATTCACAGTACTGCCGATTTTACAGCCATGTCCCCACAAACCAGGCAAGCATCTGGGTTTCAGCCTTGAGCTGCAGGAATTGGGAGCAGCTGTGATACTGCCAGTGGTGGCTGCACAGGGACCACCAAACCCAAAGGTAACATTCCTGGCTTGGGAAGTCCTTGAGCTGCAAATCTCTGGTGGCTGGGAGAGTACTGCAGGGAAACACATCATCGCATGTGGTCACTGCGTTGCCCTAGTTCTTTCCCTCAGCACTACTGGAGACAGGACATCAGGCCATGGGAATCTTCAGCCTGACCCAAAGCAGCCATTGTCAGTTTTCAGGCCATTTTCACCTCTGCTCATCACATGGCTCAGAGGCACTGCAGTGGAGGAGAGGACCACAGCATCAGGATGTCCATTGCTCTGCCCCACACTCAGCCAGCTATAACCACGCTGACCCACACACCATGAGATGGGGGCAGAATTAAAAGGAAAAGAGAAATTAAACAAACACATAGAAGTACCCAAGCAGGGAGGGTAACACAGCAAAACAGAGCAGCTTTAATCAGCAGTACAGGCAGACTGGCAGTAGCTGCTTTCCAAGGATCAGTCGCAATATCTCATTCATCCACATCTCTATCAACTGTTATAGCAGTGGATTTAATGAAAGACACCTTAAAAGCCCATCAGAGTAATAATTTTACAATCAATTGATGAAGAACAAGAAGGTCTGAGAGGGCCCTGCAAGCGGTGATGCCTCCCTTGGCTAGGAATCAGCTGCATGAGCAAGCTGAGAGCCCACAATATGGGCACTGGCTCTGCTTTATGGCCACATGTGGTTTGTGGTAGGAAGAAATCAGGGACAGAGATTTCCTGTAGTGGGAGGAGGTTTGGGCAGAGGTTTGGCAGCTTTCACCCTTGAAGCCAAGGTTGTGTTTGGGAGGTCAAAGTCCTCTGTCCATAGATGTATTCACCACAAACACTCATCAGAAAAACAAAGTAAACATCTCTACACAGTTGTGAGCAATCTCTTCTCCATCCCCTTCTTCTTCGGTCCTGAGGAGAGACCAGCCTGGGAGTCACACCTCCACCCCACACTGGCCAGCTCACACCACTTCCACCAGCTGGCTGCAGGGAATAAACACACACATGCACCCAGCAGCTCCCTCCCCTCCAATCTGCACTAATCTCCTCCAACGTCTGTGCTGCAGAAGATAATGTAGAGGCAGTGGCATGCTCTGAACACATTGCCTCTCTCACACAGCAATTAAATGCACATCACTGTCTGGCTATCCTGTATCCTTGGGGCAAGAGGGATTGTCATCATCTTAAAGTCATGATTTACAGAGGTAATAATCACGACACCAGCCTCATTACATGCCAACTTTTGGGAAATTAGGTGATCGATATTATTCATTAAGTTGCTACATGATGCCCATATCCATCCATCTGTTACAGCTGAGCTAACATTTTGGTTTGGAGCATGCAAGCTAATGGCTTCTTTAGGAGGGAAGCAGGTGCTGTCCTGAAAGGTGACGTGGAGAAAAGAGGTAAACTGGGTAAATAATTTTTAAAAAATAAATAAATTAATTAAGCAGAGACCTCTGAGACTTCTCAGATCTTGGAGGCTTCATGAGTACCCAACAGCAGGACACTCAGGCCAAAGCAGAGCAGCACACAAGACATAACATGATGCTCAAAAATATCATGCATGAGGCAAAAGCTTCATTCCTGGTGAGCTCAGCCCAACCAGCTGCACATGTCCCAGAGTGAATTCATTTTGGGTTTCTTTGTCAGGCTACTCCATCACCCTGAGCTGCACGAGAGGCTCCAAGGAGCTGTTTGGACTTTGCCCAGTGCACAGTATCCAGGCCGTGGCTACTGCTCCCCTTGCAGCAACCAGAACGGGACTGCATGGGGTTGTGTTTGCAAAGGCCCATCTGCCCTTCAACCTCAGAGTCCAGGGGTCCTCCAGCCATCCTTGGCTGCTGCCAAGAGCCAAGACCTGCCTCTGACAGCCTCAGAATCAGGGAGATACATGTCCTTAGTCCCTATACTTGCATCTACACACAAGGGACTGAAGGAGGAACATGCTGGAGAGCTGGCTGTCACCCAGAGCTGGGACAAAAAACACACACACAAATGAGTCCATGCCCCAGAAGAGGCAAGGCACTCCAGTACTTCTCTGCTTCTCCCTCAAAACTACTTATCACCCAGTTTTGCCTCAACAAAAACTGAGATCAAAATTTTTAGAGAACTCATTTTCAGGATGATTCACTTTCAAAAAGGAAGAATGAAAGGATTCCTGCAAAATATTTTTTTGCTTTTTTATCTTTTTAGGGAAGGCTGTGTTCTTAGGCACAAAACCCAGAGGGTAAGTGCTGAGACCTCAGACAGGCACACTCCTACATTGCTCAGATACCCACTCTTGAGTATTAGTCATCATTAGTTAAATAATACAAATGGTTTCCCAGCAAATTTCTTGCCAGAAGGAGGAGAAACACGAGGAGTCCTGATGGTGCTGCAGTAGCCAGTGTCAGCCTTTGACATGATGGCACTGCAAGTCTCTGACAGAGGCAGAAACAGAAAGAGCTTCATGCCCATCAAGCCACAGTATGCCCAGAGACTCAAATTTATCGTCTCTAACCCTACTCAACCCTTTTAACAAACACTTCCTCAAGCAAAATGCATTAAGAGGTATCACAAAAATAAAAGCAATCACTTCCACAATGCATGAAAGGGCTGGTTTTGGCCACAGAAGATACAAGAGCTGGCTAGGGATCTCAGATCTGGAAACTCCTGTAACAGTGATTGCAAAGAGGGCAAGAATTGGAGTGTGGGGGAGCCAAAGCCTAGGACCTGGAAAGTCTACATTCTGCTTAAAAGCTTTCCACTAACAATGGGCAAGACTTCAGCTTTTGTGCCCATCCAACCACAGGCAGCTGCCTAAAGGGGAGATGCTTCCCAGTGACATCCCGGGATGACCTGGTGACGCAGAGCATCCCTGTCTGGGGCTGGCACGAGGCAGGAGGGGACGTGCAGCTGGGCATGGGGAGCCAGTACCAGCCCTGGCAGCTGCCCAACACGAGGTCAGTTGAAGCTGCCTGTGAAACCACATGCCTGGTGCTTCATCGTCGAGCCGGAGCTAATGGCTCCCCACTGTTCTTTCCCCTCCACAGCGCAGGATATTCGGCTGAGCAGAATGGAAAGCGCACTGTGATGTTCTACAGTGCAATTCAGTCAGGGTAGCATCCCAGCCACACTGGGGAGCAGACCTGCTGTCTCTGCAGCATTAACAAATCTGGGACTGACAATATGCTTCAGAGTACTTACAGCACCTCCCACACAGCTTGATAAAGTTACGAGTACCAGCCTGGCACTGCCAGGCTCCAGTGGTGCTGTACGACTTCCCCACCCCAAGTTCTGACCTGGACCTCCCCATCAAGACAAAAAATGGGAATAAATTTAATGCCAGCTAAGCAAAACTTCCTGCAGAGCTAAGCAAGTGTTAAACCCTGGCTGTACAGCTCAGTAACCTGAGGAATGATAAAAAGCCATTGCCTTGAGTCAGTCATTCTTCCATATGCTTTTCTGGATCAGACCTGTGTGCATCACAAGCCTTCAGCACAGCCACAGGCAGCATCTTCCCTGCCTGCCCCCAAGCCCCACACCTCAGGCAGCAGGTTTTCTTCTCCCTGCCACTCCTCCCTTGCCTGGTGCAGCCCACAGGGCAGGGCCATGTCCTGCTCACCAGCACAGGTAGAAGTACTGAGCACAGAGCTGCCAGGCACAGCAGCATGTTGCATGCCACAGGAGCTACATTACCTTTTTTTGTGAGCCAAGGCTGCCCCAAATATGTTTCTCTATAAATGTACCAACCAACTGGGAATTTTAAGGTGCCCTTGACTGTGCTCCTATAGGTCTTCTTCCAAAGTAATGCATTAGCACAGGTTCCCAGGTGGGAGCTGAAGGGCTCATTTTGCAAGGCTGCCTATGACATTCACAGCGTATATCATGAAGTGAGATGTTGCTATCAGGATGAAAGGGACATCATGATAGCAGAGCCCAGGATTCACACCGACAGACTTGTGTTCCTCCAGGACTCAGCAGCGTTTGCCTTGGGCAATAATATGGCAGGAAAAGCAAAATGTTCAGCAACTGAAAGAGATGAAAATATGAACACAGACTAAATTTGAAGACATTTACAACAGAAAGTAAGGTGTGAGATTCAGGAATATAATGTGCCTTGCAATATAAGCAGCAGGGGCAAAAATTTCAGAAGGCAGGCAGTGTCAAGTGGGAGTGCTCACTATGGCACAAGACCACATTCACCAACCCCAATGTCCCTTCTGATCTCCTGTGTCCTAATACTGGTGCATTTTGTATATACCCATCACCACATGTCACACACAGCATCACTATAAGATTAATCTAAGGGGATGGCCATCCTCACTGTGCTTTGAATATTAGAAAATATTGTGTGGTTTGGACATTAGAGCATTTCTCCCTTGTGATAGTAAATCTGGTATAATTAGGTACAGCATAATTAAAAATAGATTTCACAGAAATTAATTTGCAAACACAAAGATTCAGGAGCAAATTCAGTCCTGGTTTAATTCTCCTGGAGTCATCTGAAATGACCTCAGGGATGAATTTGGCCAATTTGAATACCCATGTCTCATTATTACCAGATGAGCTGTGCACCTACAAAGGGCTAATGGCTCTTTTGGACAAGCGTGGTCACGTACAGAGATGGGCATGTCCAGGATGAAGAAAATGGATAAAAGTGCCTCTTGGCTTAGGATTCTCTAGCACTCATTTGCTGGTTTCAGTGATGTTTTTGCTTAGGCAAAAAATTTAGTTTCAGCTTTTCTTCAAAATAACACAAGTAACACACTTTCCTTCAGGTCACTGCCACAGTATAGCAAGCGCTCGGTGGCCCTTGGGAACATGAGGTTTCAGACAGATTAATACAGCTTGACTGAAGAAGGGAAGATGACAGACACTACTTAACAGACTCCAAGATGGGCTCATCCTTGAACTGAATTTTCTTCACAATCTCATGATTCCTCAATTGGAAAAGTCAGTCTTCATATAATGAAGTGCAAATACTTTTGCTTTTGGTAATTACTTTTAATTTAGACAGTGGACAGAGGATAGAAATCCACTTTTTGGGGTTTTTTGCTTTTACTGGCATTGTTTTAAATATTTGAATACACAGACAACAGAACCACAGGTTCAGTGACAACAACTTAAAAAACACAAAACCCAAATATTTTACAAATATTCTCATGTTTCCATGAAATGACTGGCAGCTTGTTAAAGCACTATATACTTACTCAATGGATTTGCAATCACCAGAAAAGCCATGAGGCCTTCACTACACAAGGACCTTGGAAAGTTTATCATAGGGAGTTTACCACAGCTACTGGGTCATCCTTGACTTTTTAAAACCTTTTGTGAATTAGAAATAATGATGCTAAAATGATGCACGCATATTGTACTTGTCTATGGTTTTGCCCATAAAGGACATCACCAAGGACAAGAAAGAGCAGATAGAAAATTTAACTCTTCATCCTCTTCCCTCTCGGTCCCCAAACTGCCAGTGAGTCTGTTGCACAAGGGCACAGATGGTTTTATTTCATTCAGACCGCCGGTGTGCCGGGTGTCACTGAGGCAGCAGAGTCCAGGGTGTGGGGAGAGGCAGCTGCCAGGCCCTTCCAGGCTGCAGGCAGCCCTGCCCGTGGCACTGCTGCAGTGGGGAGCGTGCAGCCCCACGGCGATGGACGCGCCACCATCGGCCTTTGGGGACCCACGACCCGCCGCTCTAATTTTAGCACTGACAGCCTTACTGGCATCTGGGGAAGGGTCTGCCGTGCAGACGCAGGCAGCCGGCAGCCAGTGGCAGAGCCCCAACAACAGCAAACCCCTGGTGAGATCCGCCGACGGTAACAGCACGAGGACACAGCCGGGAGCAGCATTTGAGCTGATGGGTGCAGGGAGAGCACTGGCAGGAGGAGCATAATGCTGGCCCAGAAGCACAGGCAGGATTGCAGCTGGAGGGGGCAGGCACAGCCAGCACCCAGAGCAGCCCTGCATGCTGCCCCAGGTACATGCAGAGCCCACTTCGTGCCCTCCCTTGCCCCTGGACAACAGGGATCTGTCCAAAACTCTGGTCAAAACTGCTGCAGTCTGAAAACCTTGTCTAATTCACCCACCCCTGCCCCCCAGGACCAGAGCTCCAGGCACCTCTAGCTGCCAAGGATAACAAAGTTGAGAAAGGGATGTTATATTGTGCACCCAGCTATTGGAGAACATCCCATTTTTATCTTAGCAAAACAACTTTCCCTTTCTACAGCTGGCAGAAAGAAAAGATCCCACCTATCTGTGTTGCATAACACAGCTGCAGCATCTAAAGCAATGTTTACCTGAGGAAAAGACATTGGGCAAACAATTCGTGCCTGGTTTCCAGACTGCAAAGGGATGCAGCACTCGGAATCCAAGAAAACAACAACAGAGCTGGGTATCTGCCAGATCTAGGGATCATTGGTTTGGAAAAACAGCCTTCTGGGAGGACAACAGACATTAGAGGGCCAATTCAAAGTGAGCACTGAGGAGATAGGCAGGACAAGATAATCAGGCTTTTCCAGCACTGGTAGGTGTGATGCCAGAGCAGGGCTTTTTCCTTGCCATCACAGCCCCTGAGACACCAAACCCGATCTTGCAGCGCCTGTCTGCACATCAGTCCTGTGCCCTACACCTCCCAGCCCCGCTTCCCTCCACTCACTCCGGGGCAGTTCCTCACCCCCTCCTGCATGGTCACCCAGGCTTTCATCTGTTCATCATCCAAAACTCAGTTCAAAGACATCAATATGAAAACAGCGGGAGCACTGAGCCCCAGTGAGTTGAATCCACCACTCCTTGCTCATACAACATGCCCACACAGCAATGGCAAAGTTCATGCCTTGTGTTCTTAAGAGCAGGAATCTTAGCTAATATTGCCACTCAATAAAAATAAAAAAAAAAAAAAAAAACAACAAAAAACCCAACAAACCAAATCCAAGACTCTTTGCAAGGCTAAAAGAAAAGAAGGTCCTGCAGTCTCAGGAAATGTCTTTCCCATTGCCTTCTCCTTAAGGATTTGGTTTAGGCTTGTGGGAACTTAACACATTAGAAACTCGTCCATAATTTGCATGCCCCAAACAGCAGGGAGATATCATGAGATCTGGTACTTCTGAGATTTCTTTCCTTTGGCAAAATATATTCCAGAATTCACTTGAAGAAAAGTTCACACATCATTACAAGTAAACTGTATTCAGCGAGTGCGTGAAAAAAGGGCACAAGATGACACATTATCCTGTTTTATTATACTAGCTTTGTTCCCTTACCTCATTTGCAAAATTAGGGTTGGTCATAATCCCTCCATCAGTCTTTCCTGAAAATTAGGAAGGGCCCAAACCAGATTTTCCAATTAAAAAAATCTTCCCACACTTCTAAGAGCTGTGAAAATGGATTTGCCAAATATTTCATTTGAAGGAGCTTTCTGAAGTACCGGCTTGGCATCTGAATGCTAAAGTGCTTCTTTGCAAGTGATTTGGGAGATGCTCTAGTGAATATTCCCCAGAAACACACACAGGCCAAGTGATCCCCTATTTCATATATCCTCTATGAGGGAATGAAAGGGAATGTAGACCAGAAGGAAGACAAAGTTTAAAACCTTTAAAATATGTGCTTTAAAAACAGCATTATTTGAGAATACTGCTTATTTTCCTGTAAATGCTCAGAGGCAATAAACAAAAGCAAGATGGAGCAAGGACACAGAAGCCTGCAAATGCCTCAGAGATGGGCACCCCCAGTGCCTTCTACCAGCCCCTTTTTCACCTGAGCTTGGCAAAGTCAGACAAAGAACTCCAATCGAGATGCTGAAACCCCCTCCAGGCAGGTCTGAGCCACTCATTGCTGTGCAGGAACTCAAATGGGATAAGCTGGTGTTTCTGCTTCTGCAGGGGGGACAGAGGCTCTGAGAACTCAGAACACAAACAGCAGAGCTGCGGAGAAGTAAGGGAGCAGGGCCTCCTGCAGGACTAGAGGACAGACATTCCCCATACCATGTCAAGTGCTGGGGACCAGGCACCCTGCACTTCAGCCCACCCAAACCCACCCGTGGGGGGCAATCTTCAGGAACCATGTCCTCCTGGCTTCTAAGGCAATATTCCTTGTTTGTAAAGCAATGGTCTACCTGAGCCTTGGAGCTGGCTGTGACAGCAGCACCCAGACAACCCAGGGCAGAGCCTGAAGCCCCATTCTGCAGTGCCCAGGAAAGCCAACGCTGTCTGAAGGGTGTATAATTCAGCTGGACATGCTGGATGGAAGAAACCTTGCTATCTCCATTTTGCCAATGGCAACCCAGGCACAGAGAAGCTAAGTGACTTGCCTAAGGTCATACCAGAAGTCTGTGGCCAATCCCAGTCCCATGAGGCCCAATACACTGCCTTAAGCACACACCAGCTCCTCTCTTTTATGTGGTGACCAGGCAGAAGCTGAAGAGCTGCTGATGTTTCGCAAGGCAAAGCCACATCCTCGAGCCCTTCCTTGGCACATGTCCTGCAGCAGCCAGCAGCTTTGAGAGCAGCACTGAAGCCCCATGCAGCAACTGGAGATCATGGTTCATATTTCTCCCCTTAGAAAAAACAGCCCCAGGGCCCCAGCCCTTGCCCTGGCCAATGCCAGGCTCTCCACCGCCTCCTCTCCTTTACCTTCAGTCTGCCAACTGGAAGTCAGCTGTTGCCATAACACTGTTGCCAAAGAAATACAACAATTTGCTTATCAGTAAAAGGTGCTGGGTGTGCACAGACAAACCAGTTAAATTCGCTGGGCCTGGAGCCACTCCTCCTGTTCTCCAGCTGTCCTAACCCACCTGTGACCTCCTCTGTGGCTTTAGACATTAGCACACGCACAAGCAGAGACACAGAAAGACTTACTGGCCTGAGGAGCTTCCTCGTTCCTTCAGTCCAGGACTGCAGCAGGCTGACCTGAGAGGCTGCATGGTCTCCAGACTCAAGAGAACCTCCTCTGATCTCATGGACAACCCTGCTACGAGCAGCATTTCGGAGAAAAGATTTCCTGAGGCCCTTTCCAGCCTGAACTACCCTCTGACTGTTGATGGTCATTGTTCTGACTCCAATTGCTCCTTCACTGGCACAAAATGCTCACTCCCAACAGGCAGCTGCACTCATGGGATCTGAGTGTCTCAGTCCCCATTTGACCACCCCCATGGGGACCAGCCCCTTTCTTTGCTGCAGCTCCACAAACATGTGGATGTCACTATCCACGCCTACAGTTCTTGATCCTTCAAGAAATGATAGAACTTGGTACAGAAATGTAAGAGCCAGATTTTGTAAATCCTTGCCAAGAGAAAGAAGCCTGAGTGATTTATAGACATGAGGCTGGATACAGCTGACCCAGACCTAGGGGACAAAAGCCAGAACCTTGGTGTTAACACTGGAGTTAACCAAATCAGGCTCCTGGAAATCCAACACTGAGGATTTCCCAGACAGCAAAGGAGGAGGATACCTAAATCCACAGCAAATAGGAAATTCCAATATTGAATAAAGATATACTAAAAAATGATGTAATGACAAAAGAAATTTGAATGTTTGAAGAAAAAAATTTTAAACCATACATACATATAATCAGGCCAGTAAAAATTTTGTTGCCAGTGTTACAATCTAAATGAAAAAAATGAAAATATGTTTCTAAAGCTCCTTCCCCACTCCAGAATAATCTACAAGAGACCTTATTCTCAAATCTTATTCTCTAATATTTGGGCAGGAAAAACTCTGACCAGCAGTGCTTACCATACTCCAAACTTTCCCCACCTAGTGCTCTATCTTCTTTTAAGGCTTGGCTGTTTTAAGAGACCTTACCTAGACCCAGGGGTTTTCCCCATATTTTTGTTAAACAAAATTTTAAAACCAAGCTACCTGAGTGGTTACATTCTTCCAAACAAGTTCACAAACCCCTTCAAAATCTGAAAGAGGAAATAACCCAGCTTGAGAAACAGGCTGAGATTTATTTTATTTTAATTATTAAAAACAATAATGTTAATTTCAGGGCCTTCAATAATTCAGCTTAATTACCCAGGAGACAAAATTGTCAGACCAAACCCTGTAAAATATCTATAAACAAAACAAAACAAAACAGTAGCAGGCAGAATGACTGAATCGATTACCCTATCCCCCAATAAAGAACCACACTGCCAGGCACTGGCATGGCTGCAGGTAATAAAAGAGATGCTGAACGTTTCGGGAGGGAACAATGCTCCCGCGTGCAGTTAGAAGCAGGTGACAGCATCCTTTCCTCCATTCAACTGGGGTTTTTTAAAGCCGTAGCCCCTCAGCCCCTCCAAATCCTTTTGTTCGGCAAACAAGGCGCCCTGCACAGGTGGCACTGACTTGTGAGACCGGTAATTGTCCATCCTGGCCGGGAGGAGAGCGCACGGAGCCAGGCACCGTGCGGCCGCAAGCCACCCTGCGAGGGGCACCCGCGCCTTCCCTTCCGCGCCGGTCTGCGCAGGGCGCGCAGGGCCAGGGAAAGCTGGGGGAAAGGGCCGTGCCCTAAAAGAACAGCTTAGGTACCAAAAAGAGTTGAATTGGCCGTGACAGCAACACACCCGGCATCTGTGCTCTGCCTTACACAGGAAACCTCTCCAGCACAAAGGAGCGCATCCCGCTATTTATAAAAACCAGCGCCTCCCTCCGCGCCAATCGCAGCCCCGCGTTCACCCGCCTTCCCTGCGTGCTTTCTCCTGTTGCCAATGAAAATGGACCCCTCCATTTCATCTAATATTTGTTTCTTCTCCCAAGCATATTTAAGGGGGGAGGGGAAACAGGTAGGAGTGCGCCAGGACAGGACCCCAAAGAAATCTGTGTCAGCTTCTTGTCACCAGACCATTCCTGAGAAAAATAAATGCCAAGTTAAATTCCATAAGCCACTGTAACCACCACAAATGCTGACTCCTGCAAACAGAAATACCATCAAAAAGGTCACATCGGTAGCAAGTGTGACCTGTGCTTGGAGCCAGGCAGAGCCCTGCTCTTCTGCTTTGCTGCTCCTGCATCTGGAGGAGATGGACATCAGATGCTGCATCTCCATTTAGAAACAAAAAAGGAAAATATGCCTTTTATTGAAGGTACTGTTGTGTTATTTGGTAAATGGATAACACGCTCAGTATCTACTAGCATGACTACAAACATAAAAAAAAAAAGGCAAAGCCTGCGGCAAGACTAATATTAATACCCAGTCATGTCACTCTCAATTAAGTTCATATCTAATGAGCCCATTTTCTCCTTGCACTGTCCACTGATGCTGTAAGCAATGTCCAATGAAAATCATAAAATGCTGCTTCTGGAAAGCAATGATCTGTACTGGTGAATTTTGAACCGACCAATTACGAACATTATTTTTAATGGAATGAGCAGGGTTTCTACCAACTACAGTCATCAATGCCAGAAAATGTCTGTCCACAAAATGTCCAGACACACTTCTCTCAGGCTGCAACCACTATTGCTATTACTAGATTTGCTATTACTATTATCTCTGTAAATATTTATATATACATGTATATGTATATAATGTAAAAAAATCTCCTGTACACTCTAGCTGTCAACACACTCAGCATTGCATTTGTATTGGGAACGCCTGTTTCCCAGGAACAGCAACTGTTTCTCTAGATTATACAAAACCTGAAACTCAGTCAAATCTATCCTAGCAGCACCCTTTATTATTACGTAGAATGTAATTTAGCTGTGTTGCCCCAAAATCAACTTTGTAGCACTCATACATGGAAAATCTTACATCATCCCCAAAAAGTGCTTATCTGCTGCCTGCAGAAGGTGTGGCAGGGAGAACCAAGAGCAGTGCTGGGCAGATCTCAAGCGAGTAGAGCAGGATAGTGCTGCAGCCAACTGAACAAGTCCTGACACACCACTATCCCTGGAGGAGGTTACATTACACCCGGATCCTCCACTATAGCCTTCATTCCCACAGGCATCCATCCATCCCTGGGTTGCTCTCCATGACAAGGTACAGGCACACCCTCCAAATCATTTTAATGAAAACTAGTTGAAGGCAGAAAGCTAACCCAGCCCCCCCAATCTAGTTTGCTTTGCAGCCTTTAAAAAATTAATCTTTGGATTGACTATATTAATGTAATCCATATTAGCCTGCGTGGCTGGAGGCTCGTGGAGGCCATGTGGGGCTCTGAAGTACATGGAAGGGCAGCTGCTTTGCTCCAAAAGGGAAGAGACAACTCATCATGATGTCCTCAACACATTACTCTTCCTCCCTCCTCTTTTCTGGGGAAGAGATCACTTAATCCCAACGATTTTACGGTGCGTGGTTGGCTGTTTCTCATCCTCTCCCAGGGAGCTCTGGAACACACAGCCATGTCTAAGAAGCTTTCTGTATCAATTGTGAGTTGAGAAGATCCAGAAATAAACAGGACCAGCTTCCCATATGGATATGGTGTTGGTCTACCCTGCTCAGCCAGGGAGTGCACACTAATAATGGGTGGTTAAACCCAAAATACAGATCAAAAGCCATCTTAGACAGTGAGAGGCATACCCAGGTAGGCACAGCAACAATCTGAGAGCGAGTTTTGAAGCCAGGTACAGGCCTGTCCTTTCCAAATGCATCCACAGTTGTGCCTACACTGTTGGCCCAGCTTGCCCTGCAGCTTTGGTCCGCCTTCATCCAGCACTTCATCCGTAACATCTCATCTTCTGTCCAAAACCAACAAACAATCACAGGCCAAAACATTAATCTCAGTGGGATGCTGGATAGAGTAGGAAGACTGTGTTGATCTTCCATCCTCCTTTCCTTCTACTGCCAGAATTTTCTTACTGCTTTCTCCCTGTTCCAGGTAACAGGTGTTTCAAGCAGGGACAGTGAAGGAGCAGAGAAAGAAACATGCACTAAAGTACAGACCATTTCTCAAAGATTTTAGCACACAGGTTGAATTCTCCATGAAAATTCTCCTCAAAACTTTTAATAAGAAAAAAAAATCTTTTTTTCTTCTCAGATTGGACCTGTACTTGCAAAAAAATAAAATCTCTCCCTCAGGGTGGGAGAAGCGGGAGAAGAAATGCTCTGAGCCAGTTCAACCTCAAAGAAAAAATGCTGTTGTTTTAAAATTACCCATTCTTCTGAAGTCAGCCAGTCAGAAGTGATTCTTTCCAAACCCATCTGCTTTGTTTTTTCTCAGTGCTTTAGCGAGGTTTTACAGGAGAGGGAGGACATACAAGAAAAGTGAGTATTTTCAGGAAGTATTTGAGTCACATATGACCCTCACCCCCACATTCACACACTGCAATCTGATACAATCATTTTATTACTGCTGTAGCTCTGCAAAATCCAATTTATCTACCAGGCCATAAATCTTGCTGTGTATAGCAGCAGAGCCTTGGTTTCGAGCTCCAAGAGATGCTTCAGCAAGTAATGAGTGTCCCGACCAAGTTACTGCTTAACCTGCAGAGCGGCAGTGCAACAAACGGCCGTCTGCATGTCAGCGTGTGCAGCTCCAAATGGCAGCACAGCAGATGATCGAGACCCAAATGTTTTGCAAATACAGAGGAAAAAGAAAAATATTTGTATTCAGCAGCTCCACCAAGTCTGTATAAACACTCCAAGGTCGAATCCACACGTGGACTGCTGAATGATCAGTCATGTGTTATGAAATTCTCCCTTCAAAACCCTCAAATTTTAAGAGTGTCTGGCAGAGACAAAAGACCTGGTAGGAAATCAAATCTGTTTCACAGAGTAATTATCTTCCATCTTTTACAACTGTTGCCAGAACTGGGGAAAAAAATGGGAAATTAGGATTATCGCCTCCAAATGCTGCAAGAAGAGCCCTGTGTCCTCTTGCACCATTGCTGTGCCTGGCAGCCTCACGAGGCTGAGCGCTTGCACAACTCCAGGGCTGGCACCCGGCCCACTGGTTCAGGGAGGGGAAAGCACGGAAGCGGCATCCATCAACAAGCAGAGAGAAAAATGCACAGGGGTGTGATCCTAAGCTCTGGGAAAAAGGCTGGAGGGCTCCTGTAGTCATTCCTTTGCCACAGGTAATGCCAGTTGGGACACGGGCTTGATGCCGGCTTTGAGCAAGCAGCTTGGCTGCAAGGTACCTGTTGGCCATGTTTTGGAAGCTTGCTTTGTTTTATCCTTTATTCTAAGTGTGAATGTAGGAGTTGGCTTGACTTTGATGCTGGAATTCCTGGATGAGGACAAGCAGACTGATGGCAAGGAAGGAGAGGCTGGTAAGCAACCAGTTTTGCCACCAAAGGAAACGTGCTGGGTAGCTGGACCCTTCCATGGCACCCTGTGAGGTCTATTTTGAGCCCAAGCACAAACTGCAATTCCAAGGCAGAGGAGGTCCCTCAACCCGTGTCACACTAAGAAAATAAGGATGGTCCCTTGGTTTGGTTTCATTGCACAAGGTATTCCCCCTGCCCCCACTCCAACAGTTTCTTACGAAATCAGCTGAAGCACTAGGAGCAAAGAAAAGAAATAATTCCTAAAGCAATGGCAACCTGCCAAGTTTTTAAAGAGGCAAATCTTGAGTGGCTCTCTGGAAATTTGGGTAACTTGCTGCATGAGCCAAGCAGAGAAACAAAATACTCCACTCCCTTCCCTCAGACTCCTCTTTTTCATTTATTTCTGCTTGATACAGAAGATAGCAACTATCTAAATAGAAGTCAGGACTACAAAAGCAAGGACCTGCTGATGGATACTTCAGGGACCCAGTAGCCCTGCCAAGAAACCCAGCCCAGGCTGCAAACTCTGCTGGAGCTCCAACAACCCTCTTGGGCATGTGGAACCTCAAAGGCAGCAGCCCCTGCGCCAAGGCGGTTTCTCCCTCTCTGAAGGCAGGCTGGTATGATACCTTTCTCAAGGAGTTTATTATTCCCCACAGAGATGGACACACTGAGCTCCTGGTGACCAGCAGACGGCCTGTAGCAGCTCCTCCCTTTCTGCTTAGCATCACCCTCACACAGCCAGCTGGTTTGGGGCATAACACTTCAAAAAAGGAAGCACATTGATTTGACAGTCCACTGGGGAACAAGACTTCTCTGCAGCCTAGAAAACATGACCTACAAAGGATGACTGAAGGAACTAGGTTGTTTAGTCTAGCGAAGACTGAGGATAGACACTATAACTATATCTAAAATACATGACAAATAGGTGGAAAGAATAACCTGTTCTTCTTTCCCACAGCAGACTGGACAAGGCAAAACCAGACCTAAACTGCAGTGATAAAGATTTAGGTTAAAGGTTAGAAAAAGCCTTCCAGTTGGGAATGACAGTGACACACTGGAAGCCATTGCCCACTGAGGTTATGGAACTGCCATTTGTGGAGGTTTTAAAAACCAGGCTGTAAAAACACCTATTTAGATATGAGGTGGCCTTGCCTTAGGGCAGAGAGATGAGCTAAATGACCCCTGGAAGACTCACATCCTGTTGCTGCTTAATCAATTAGTAACAGTGGTTCACAAGTCAATATCACAATTTTCAAATCAATTGGTTCATTTGAGGCCTGTTATTGATGTCTGCATATTTTGTGCTAAGCCCAGTCCTCCCAGGACTACTGCTCTGTACAAGGCTGGTCCCAGACTCCTACCAACAAAGCAGGCAACCACAAGAGCATATCTGCTTTGCACAGTGTTTTCCACACAGTGGAGGAGGTCCAGAGTAGCTGGTCTTGCTCACAAGACAAGATTTCCAAATGACGGTGGAGCTGACAGAGGATCACACAAAACTCTGAAGCACAGCCACTGCTCTCCTGAACTGGTGTCCCTTGGTCAGCCTGTGACCAATGCAGTCCCAACCAGTGCACACAAATGGAGAGGTTTTGAAAACAATTTTCAAATCCCCATGAACATTTTTGTTGCCAGCAACCGAAGTCTGCAAGCTGACTTCTGTTATCACAAGGAGTGTGTTCTGTCTCTTGGTACATGCATACACCCCAGATACATAAGACATACAACATAACAAGTAACCATCAGGGAAAAAACCCCAGTGTCTAAGCAGACATCAGGAATGTATTAACCTTCTGAACCCAGCTCTCCTGTGACACATATCTGCCTTAGTTTCAACTCTGAGCAGAAAGTCTCCAGTTAAACCTGTGCATGAGAAGAGACTCAAGTCGCTTCCACCTCCCTATGCCAAAAACCAGATACCAACAGGAAGGTCTGACCTGGATCCTGGTTAAACACAACAGAGGTAGGCCAGGCTTCGCTCCCCACCACAGTACAGTCAAGCCACTGGTCAGCATTTCAGCTGAAATGCTGGCTTCCCTTCCAGGTACCCCTCCTTGAGAGCATCATTTCTTCCTTCCAAGGCATGGCAAGGGGCAGCTTGCATTGGGGAATATACATTTTTGGAGCCAAAAGCCCAATTCAGTTCAACAAACTGAACAACTTCTTCCTTAAAGCTCATTTCAGAATGTGCACAGCAGCCCCAAACACATGAGCACCTTGATGGCACAGATGGCACAGAAACAAGTGCAAACAAGCCATTGGTTTACATGCACCACCAGAAATCAGGTACTGTGTAAACTGATAAAGGTCTGGCTTTAACAAGGGGCATAAGGAGACATATTTAGCATCTTATTTTAATCCTTCTAAATCGTAAGCAGTTTTTCAGCTATATTAATTCTTTGAAGCGAGTGGTTCTCCACTAATCATCCTGGTTTATGTTTACATTATGAGGTGTAATGATGCATCTCAGGAATGTTATGGTATTAGTTAAATTAACTAAGACAACTCTGCCTGCAAACTGATGAATTTTAATGTGTCAACATCGGATATGAAAACGCAGTTGTGTGGGTCTCTAGATTCACATGACCATATGGTTCAGAATTCTAATTAATTCCTTTGGATTTCATTTCACATAACTTACAGCTACATTAATTCAATATTTTTTTCAGAATTTTGGAGAAACATATACTTTGCCAAGCTGTGAGTTTTCAGCTCACAGTAAGTGTTAAGTATAAGAAAAACCTTTCACTTCCCCTTTTCCTGATAACCTTGTCTTACCTCCCTGTGGGCTGGCAGTCTTCCCAAACCAGAGGTCAGGTGGAGCTGTTCTTCCCCAAACAGTCTGCAAAGACCCACTTTGCAAGAGCCATAAAGGTTTATTACTAAAAACAAACTCATTTTCAAATTGTTATGTGCTGTGGGCAATCAATCAGACAAACTCTCCGGGAGGAAATGCAATCCAGGCTTCTGAAACACAGTGATTGTGACAAGTAGGGATAGCACAGACCCTGGAGCCAGGCACTGCTATCATCACTGCAGACCATCACAGTCATATGAGCATTGACAGAAGATTTCCAGCTCCGTGGGGTGTTGCACAATGCATGGATTTGCAAGTTCCAGTTTGGGGACAGTGGTATTTTCTCTTCTTTATCTGACCCCATTTCTTAACGATCCACATTCAAGATCTCCCTCTAGGCGACAAAGAACATTTACTTGTGCTTCTCATTAGTTAAACCAAATCCGAATAAAATGAAAGCACAAAGCACACTCATCCCAGAGCTCACAACAGATCTAGTCAGACATACATGCCATCCACTGTTACTTTAGAAAAAAATATTTCAGCACAGAAACTAATAATCCTTGAGATCTCCATGGTGTGAATGGAGCAACTACAACATCACTCCATAGCTTTCTGAAACGTGCAATGCTTTCAAAAGCCAGGTGCACTAACAACAGCCCTCAGTAGCCTCGAAAGACCCCCACGAGTGACCGTGGCAGGCACTGGTTCATGCCCTGTAGGAGGAGGCTGACATCTGCAAGCACATCTTGGCTACATTCAGGTAGGATTTCTTCTGATACAGTTACACATTCTCACAGCATGGCACCAAAGGATGGGCTTGAGAGGTTTAAAGATTTAAGATGTTTCTCTTCCCTCACAAGAGTAGCAAGCAACTACAGACACTATCAATTTAAAAGCTTAGCTCTGCAAGAACTAAACACGCTCAGCTTCCCACCTACACTGCCCAGTGGGGGGAAAGTTTTAAAGCGTCAGACAATGTTTGTTCCATTTTTGAAAGGGTCAAGAGGACCCAAGCTTGGGATTGCCAGATCTGAAATTTCCTGCATCCCTCACTTTAGAGAACTGCTAGGGAAAATCTGAACATAAAACCCCAATGCAAGTGCAGAATTGCTGGTTGTACTCCCCAAGGTGGTATTACAGAAGCGCTGCTAAGGGCTGGGTGATACAACACGCAGTGACCATGGGTCCTGGTTGCCTCCAGTCTCTAAATAAAAACACTCTGGAGCAGTCACAGTATTTTTGCTGCCACAAGGGTCAGTCCCTCCTTTATGTCTAAAACTGGACATTAGTCAACTGACAGAGCAAACAGTTCACCAAAACACCAAAGCAATCAACATCATTACCAATGAGCATTTAGGTATGAGGCACTTTGGCATTTCTGAGAATTTGGGCTACAGACCTACTCTCCTGAAATCGTGGTACTTCCACACTTGCACAAGAGGGGTAAGAAAACATCAGAAAGCAGCAGGACAAAGGGCCATTTCAGCTAAGGCAGGAGCACAACCAGAATCCAGCAACTTCTGCTTTTCTCATTCTCTCAAAGGGACTAAAACCACATCAACACAAGCCACCAGCCTCTCCACTGTGCTCCCCAAGCAGGAGAACCTCACCTTTGCCTGGCCTGGACCAGCTTTAGCACCAACTCCCCTTGGCCACTTCTTCAGCAAGAGAAGTGTGTGAGAGAAGAAAGCCTTGTTCCACAGCTGAAGGACATGGCTAGGGACTGGGAATGCCATGGTCCTTAGGCTCCGTCCTATCCCCCTTCTCAAATCCAGTTCCAGATCTGGCACCTTGCTTCTGGAAGGAGGCAGGTAGTCTGACTTCAGCAAAATAAATCAATAGATCTGTTGAGTTTAAAAGGTTCAAACTCCCTCTTTCCATCCCAAAGTACTGAAAATCACTTTCATGGTTGTAAGAAAGGGACATCTTTGGGCTTGTTTTGAAGCTCCAATTCATATTAAATGGCAATCCTACAGGGAGGGAAAAATGGCAGGAAACAAAACCCCAGAAGTACTGAAAAGAGCATTTCTAAAGTGAAACAGCTACACAGTTTCATCTCACGAACCTCTATAAAAAGATGTTACTAATGCATAAGACTCCATCTCTCTAAATGCTGCGTGACAAGCAGCCAGACAGAGCCGATGAGCATTTAACTTAACAACAAAACCCCAGGAAAAACTGGGAAAAAAACCCAGATTGCAATCCTAATCCTGCTAGAAATCTTTTGCTTAAATATTATTATTATTATGTAGTTGTTATTTGCATTATAAGCCTAGTCACAGACAGAAAACAAGTCTTGTCTGAGCTGCTGTTCAGACAAAAAAAAAAGTCAAGTTTTTCATCCCAAAGTGACTGGAGATATCACAGCTAAAGCAGGGACACACAAGGGACTGTGGGAGCCGTGCAAGGGCTGCCTCCCTGTTTCTGCCCAGAGAATAATCACACCAAGCACATGAGATCCTGCCCACTGTGGTCCTGCCCCACCTGGGGCTGTGATAATCCATCCCACCTTCTCCATGTACGTACCAGGGATCTGCCTATGTTCTCCTGCATAACACTTAATTGTTATTTCTCCTGTGGAAGTGCTTAAAGACTCCTAAAGCACTTACAACCCCATTACCCCAGGCACCATAAAAGCAGGGAGTCCAAGGTCAGCTCCCAAACACAGAGACAGGTGAGATTAAACACATCAACCACAGTGGTCTCCAAAGCCTCAGGTGGCTCCCAGAAAACCTTTAACTCAGCCTGAGAGCAGCGGATGACAACTCGTCCCACACAGCTGAATAAGAGAGGATGGTTTCCGCTCAAAGAAAAGAAAAATAAAAAGAAAATAAAGTGATTCCCTGATCAATTAAAAACTTGTTCTAAGTGGCTGTTAAGGAAGAGTTTGCTTTGTGTTCCACATTTGTGTGAAAGCAATATAGTTTTATGATAAGAGATTTCTTTTTTAAGGCCCTTGGGCTTTTGTACTGAAGTTTTTCACCCCGTGGTGGGACAGTGGCAGTGAATGCGAACATCACAGACAAATAAGGATGTGATATGCTGAAATGCTGCCCTCAGATGAAGAAATTGGATATTCTTAAGTTCTGACAATGAAATGCTGTTTATTAAGGCTTGGAGAGTCATTTCCTATAAAAATTTTAACTTTTATTCAAATCCCAGAGCACTCCCATAGGCCTGATGCTAGCAGCCACCCTCGTAAAAATCACTGACTAGGTTTTGATAGCAATCTCATTAGCTATTGTACCAGGAGCTCAAGTACACATTGATGAGTGCTGCAGAGCACTACCTATCTTCCCACATCTTTTCAAATAGGTGGAACATGCAAAAATAAATCTTATGTAGGCTTTGAAAAGACCAAGATGCTTCAGAAAAGGTTTCTCATCACCATTTTTTTTCAAATGCAAGCATAAAAAAAGATCTACTGAAGTCTTTACTCTTTCACTGAAGAGATCACAGTTGTATTGCCGGTCTCTTTTCTAGTACTCAGCAAGTGGTCCTTTCTCAGACTACATCCCTGCTGATGCAAGGGGAGTTAGGAGGCTGGACCCTGACCTGGGAGATCATCCGCTACCCCCAAGGCAGACGGATCCTGCAGTGCACCTGCAGGCAGGGCTGCAACAGCTACCTGTGAGAGAGGGTCTGCAGACCCTGTGCTCAAAAAAAGCCATGTCTGACCATGTCTTTGCCTTGCATTTATTTCTTAGATCCTGTCTACATTTTCCTCTCTTCTAGAATAATTTCCTGATGTCCTTCCTCCTTCACATCTTCATTTCTTGGTGCTTCTCTGCCTTCTTTTGCTGCTGTTTTATGCTTTACTTTCAATTCAAGAATACATATTTAAACAAACAAAATCACAAATGCCTATTCCTCCCTTTATAACAAAGTAGAGACTCCTGCCCCAGCAGGTTGATTGCTGGCTCTGGCCAAGGAAGGTGAAGAGTTTATCCAGGCAACCTGTGCTCCACTGGCAGATCAGTGGAGACACTAATGAGCTGGTCCCACTCCATGGGGAACAGCAACTTCTTCCACCAGGCCAACCATCTCCAAAAATGCCACTTCTCTGCCCAAAGCCTTTTCTGAACACACATAAGTCACATCACCATAACAATGCCAGTGCAGTCAAGGAAGAAACAGCCCCTTCCATCTTTGCTCTGATGCCATCACGCCGACGTACACTCAGGTTCACCACCTCCACCACACTCCTTCCACCGAGAACAGTGATGCACAGCATGTTCCTGCAGCCTCAGATAGAAGGAACTACACAGGAGAGAGCAAACAAACACCAGAACCAGGCACCAAACCCACAGACCAGGGTATGTACTGCAGCGATGACACACCTTGGGAGGCTCCCACTCCTCCACCTCCCAGTCCTGGAAGCATGTGAGAACAGAGCAGGACTAGCACCATGTGCTCTTCCTCCTTCCCAGCATTGCACTCACTCCCAGCTCTCCTTTCAGAGAGGAACCAGAGGGACACACCACAAGAAGAGACCAAAAAGCATCAAATGAGCCACAGCTAAAGGGTGAGGATTGGCTGGAGACTTTTTTGGGGGATTTCAACTCTTTTAAGGGAATTATGACTTGTTTTAAGTATAAAATAAATAAATAAATAAATAAATAAATGCACCCAATTTTTAATTTTAATTTGACTGGATCAGCTCTGTGGCTTGAATTGTATCTGTTTCAGCAGCATGACCGGGCACTTGAAACCAGCACTGATAAGAGCCCTGCTTCCCACCAGCAGCAGCAGACGATGTGCTACTTCTTGTGCTATTTCGTGTCCAGACATTAAGCAGATTAGCAGTTGCAGCCTGTTTGAACCCGTTTTGCTGGCTTGGCTCCAGGGAAGGCTCAGGCTGAGGGAGCAGCTCCAGTTT
Organism: Aphelocoma coerulescens; assembly: GCF_041296385.1. Taxonomy (NCBI): domain Eukaryota; kingdom Metazoa; phylum Chordata; class Aves; order Passeriformes; family Corvidae; genus Aphelocoma; species Aphelocoma coerulescens. The sequence continues at coordinate 55,486,748 of NC_091019.1, forward strand.
GGCCCCACAAGTACAACTTCAGAGCCTGGCAGGTGCTAAAGTCCATCCCAGAGCAGGCCACGGGCACATTCTGGCAGCTCCACAGAGTGATCAGTTTGCAATCCCAGCTCAAGGGATGGCAATTCAGAGTTTGACAGCCACCCTTGATATACACCAAGCTCTGAGGGATACAAACAGGGCCATGTCACCAAAAATTTCAATGCAGCCATTGGAAACTCAACCGTGGGTAACCCCCAGGGCTGTCTCACTACCCCCAAGCAAGGACCACTTAATACCTCCATCTGCACGACAGGGAATTGCTGTTATACATTGCTGCCAGTGGGATCAGTCCTGCACAAAACATGGAGAAAGACAGGGCACCTGACTCAAGTAACTTACAAGCCTGCTGCTGCCTAAAACGGCAGCTTTGTGCTTTTATGAAATACTGCAGCCTCCCAGAGAGCACAAGGAGGAATGGAGAAATAAAAACATCCCTTATCTCTTAGGAGGCTTTAGCAGAGATTAGATAAATCAGATGTGTTTCAAGGCAGGAACCCAGGTTGGCAGGGGAATCTGCGAGAGCATCACTGACAAGCTGGGAGGTTACGGACAGTCCGAGGGGTCACTCCTCATTTCCTTCATTACAGGGGAGAAAAATCTTGGATTTTTTTTTTTCTGTTGTTACCTAAGGCCATGATATTGCAAGGGATTAGAACCATTGAAATTCTTCTCTCCTACCTAGTGCCAAGGAGCTGAGTGGACCCCTTGACTCAAATATCTGTTTTTCCAGCCCTCATGTCTGCTTTTCAAGACTCCCAGTGCAGAATTAAGGCTCTTTATTGCTCAAAACAGAGATTGCCTAATCAAAGCACATGCTAACCCTCCTCAAAGGCATCGTGCTCAAGACAGCTCCAGAAGTAGCCCTAAACTCAGCAATAAAATAATCAGAGGCCTCTTCCCAGGCCCCAATACCAAGCATCAGAGGACGCAGAGGGTCAGGCACTGGGGAGGAGGTTAGCCAGGTCAGTCTCCCGCCAGACCAGGCTGTCTGGGGAGCAGTTCTGCTCCAAAACAACTACCCCAGTCCACTTGTTCCTGGCAGCCTTGCTCCATACTTTAAACCCCTGCACTCCTCCACAGACCGCTGTTCCTTGCAGCCTCTTCCTCATTCTGTCTCAGTTTCTTCCACAAAGAGACCAAAATCAGAAAATGCTATGGGTAAGATGTATAAATGGATATGAGACGTTTTGCAGAAGAGGCCAACATTTGCATACTTTTTCCCTGTAGCATTCCTAGATGCAGAGCATCATTTCCAGTTTCCAACTGTGACACTTATTCGGTTCCTGCACCTCCGTCTTATCCAGCAGTTTCAATGGCCAGGCCACAGAGGACCTGGAAAGCCAGCTGAGGAAAGGGCCAGCTCTGTTGAGCTTGAAGCAATGAGGGGGTTTGTAGGTCCAAATGCTGCAGATCCGACTCCCTGGCTTGCTCTGCAAATCAACTTTCTGTGTTGGATGGACTTTCTAGCAGAACGAGCTTGGTTTTCCTTCGGATGCTTTTACAGTCCCATGGCCAAGCTTATAAGATGGTTGCTCTGAGAGAATTACAGCTCCAGCAGCATTTTCATGAACCAGTCATCTCAGCAGCAGCTGCACAAAGCCTTAAAGCACAACTGGAAAGCAGCGTCTTGGCACTTGCCTTTTGGCTTCCTACAAAGGCTTCCCTTTTCACCTCCTTCACCACACTAAAACCTCACTTTCTACCTCATAGAACAGCAAAAGCTGAATGTGAGAGATTCCTGAAAGAAATAAAACCAACATCCATTCCAGATAAATAGCTTCAAGGATTGGTTACGACAGGACTTTTCCAAGCGTCCTTACTGGGGACTTCTCTGACAATCCCCAACAAGGACTTTTCCTTGACTTTCCAAGAGACCCTTCCAAATGCTCCCACCAGCAGTGACAGGCTGAAGCAGGCCACCAAGGAGCCTGCCCTACCTAAGACTGAACACCCCAGCAGCAGAAGGGCCCCCCTGTATCAGCCTGCAGCAGAGCAGGCTCCTCTGGTCACTGTGACACTGGTGCTGCCTGCAGGAGCAACACCACCAGGAAACAAAGAGTTCAAGCCATCAGAGGCTTGCAGGGTTCAAGCTGCTGCCTCTCATTTCCACATAAAGACTATTTAAACCAAAGGCTTGTAACTCTCTCTTTGCTGACCATTTTGCAATAGGATGAATACACTGGTGAATACAGAGGGAAAGCAAACAGAAGGACTCTGCCTTATCACTCATCCTTTTTAAAGTGGCATATCTGGATTCACAGCTCTGCCACTGGGAATGACACCCATACAGTGATGGTTCTGGTGCAGACTGTACAAACAAGGAAATTTGTAATGGAAAGTAAAAAATTCTTCCCTAACCTATGAATTCCGGCATTCAGGAAGGTCCCATAGCACCACACAAATGCTTCAGAGCACTTCTTCTCTCTCTCTCTTGAATACCATGCAGCAAGAAAGTGTCTGCAATCAAGAATTTCTTTTACCCTTGATGGCAAACAATGTACACTCACTATTTTTAGTTGTGACCTCGGATACTTAATGATTTCAAAACATATGCTTCGTTCACACATATGCAAGCAAGAAAAATTACTCACAGGCAATGAATAACAAATGTTTGACATTTAAATGAGACTTATTTGTAAGAGTAGTTAACATTTGTATTAATTAAGGCACACTCAATAAAAGATTGTTCTGTGTCATTCATCTTAGTATATGTGAAGATTGTTGTCTATTTCAGAAAAAAACTCATGAAAATTATGTTTAATTACCTACCTGTACTTTCCACATGAGTATCATTAAAGACAGCAGAATGCCATTGAATTTTAATGCAATATTCTAATTGAAAACCTCACAAAAAAGTCATGAATGTCATCAAGATCACAGGCCTTGGTGCACAGAAACAAAATATATCTAAAAATCCTCTGGTATGAATGGATTAACAGCACTGTATACCTTTGAAAAAATTCTATCAGTTTACCACATCTTTGGGAATGTTTGTGCATGCCCAGATCTAACTGGGTTACACAGATATCTGGATTGGTGTTATCACCTTTCTGGAGCAGAAACAGCAGTAATAAGGCTGGGGCATAAATGGCAGAGGATGAGCTTTGACCTGGCATCTGCACCAGGGAAAGTAAACTGAATCAACCAATAATCCCTCACCAAGAAAGGGCATTTTCTGGGTCTCTATTTTCCAGTAGAAGGAGATGCTCCTAATAAGAACAAGAGGAAATGGCCTCACGTTGCTCCAAGGGAGGCTTAGACTGGCTATTAGGAAAACTTTCTTCACCAAAAGGGTTGTCAAGCATTGGAACAGGCTGCCCAGGAAAGTGATTGAGTCACCACCCCTGGAGGTATTTAACAGAGGTGTAGATGAGGCACTTAGGGACATGGGTTAGTGGTGGACTCGGCAGGGCTAGGTTAAGGATTGGTCTCAATCATCTCAAGGGTCTTTTCCGACCTAAATGATTCTATGATACTATGCTAATTAATTCTAGCTAAACAACATTAGTGTCAGTTTTGTAGCTGCAAGATTATCACTGGACCAAGCCCACCAAAGAAGACGGGACTGAGGTCCTTGGAGAGCAGGCAATGCCACAAGTAATTCTTTAGAAAGGCTTCTTCAACACTCAAGCCACTTGCCCTCCAGAAACATAAACTCTCCTAAAGGGAAGAGCTTCTACCAGCACAAATAAATAACTAACAATGTGGCTGCAACCACCCCAGCTTTTAATTAAACTGCAACTGAGCAAACAGCTTGAAAGCCGCTGTGCCGGGATGGCCGTAACCCGCTCCCGCCGCTGCCCTTTTGGCTTTGTGCTCCCAGGGTCAGATTCTCAGCATACCCTTGCCTGCAGCCCTGCCTTTCCTTTGAAGCTGCACAAGCTCTAGTTTTGTTGGGGTTTTGGAGGTTTGTTTTTACTGTAAGGGCAACATCACGCCCGGCACACACCCAGCTGCAGGCGGGTATTTCCTTACCCTCCCTGGGACTGGAGAGGCATTCGGTGGAAACAGCTCAGGAAATAAAGGCAGAAAGCTTCAAAAAGGTATTATATTAATCTCACAAGTTGCTTCCTACCATCATTCATTATCTTCTAGGAGAGACCTAATATTTCTAACATCTAAAAATGGATCTACGGCCTGGTAGCACACATTCATCATGAGCGCAATTCCACCAGCAACAAATTTGCCTCCACCCCACTCCCTGCTCTGACTTTGTCAAACCCACCTCTTGCCTCTAGAAAAGAAAAACCCACAAAAATAAGCACCACACCTTTGTAGCCTTATCTTTTAATACAACACAGTACGTTGTGTTTTATTTTCACAGCTCAGGTTTTCAAGGTTTTCCACCCTGGATTGCACTATCAGATCTCCCTCAACCCAGCACTGAGAGAAAAAAAACAGTACTATTGAAATGCAAGTACTTTATAGTGACTGTGCATTGTTCATAAGAGATCAGGGATAGCTTTTCCATTTAAAAAAAACCAACCAACCCTAAGATACCAGGCATCATTTTCACTTCTTTATTAAGCCAAGGATCTGTTAAAGTGCAGATTTCCCCCCTGTGCCAATAACACCTGGCAGTACACAACACACTAAGCATTTTTACTGTAATGACACTTCCATTGAAATTCATGCAGGCATTTGACTACGTTTCCAGAGAGGCGGAATTTTATTCAGTGAGGGAACACAGATACGCTTGGAGGTGAGAAGGGGTAGAAGGAAAATTGCAGGCAATTAGTATTTTCTTGACCTAACTGTAATTTGTGAATTTGTAAAAGTCCTTTTCTGAAATGTTGGTTAATTTGATCCAAGAATAACTCAAAAAGTGTCTGTCGCATTCCTGCCCTCACAAACACAGACCACCACACTCACATGAGTCAAACCCAGAAGAAAAGCGATGCCAGTCCCCTGTGCCCCCTGCATTCACCCCAGCAGTGGGCAGTCCCCTCCCACACCACCCGGGGAATCCTGGGCTCCACACAATCTGATCGAGGGCTGATGCACTCAGCAAAGGAACAAGGGAGGAGACTTCAAGCGACTAATAATAGTCTTCAAAGAGAAAAAATATTTTCCCATGGTTTAAAATTACCATCTTAACTTTAATAGAAAAGCGATAGTGGTGCTATAGCCAGAGGTACCAGATAGCATTTTCCCATCCCCTGTCATATGGGAATGTGAACTGCAGCCCCACCACAGGTAATCCACATTCTCAAAATATACTGCTCACCTATGTGCCCAGGTGCCCCATCACATAGGTGGTCTGTGTTCCCTTACAAGAATGCAAATGGGATTTCTTTGCTTTCATGTCTTCTCTGCTTGAGAGGCCACCACACACATGAAATGGGGAGAGAGGGGCTGGGGCTCAGGGAAGGGGAGGTGGGGGTGGTCAGGTGAAGCCTGCAGAAAGGGTAAGAAGTGTCTATGACAAGATAAACAGTGATCGTTTCCTAACAGCTTAGACACAGGATACCACTTCTCATGTGAATGTATTTACACTTAAATAATACATCTCTGCGACTAAAGGCAAGGACTAATCAAAAGCTGCCATTTCAGCTGTGCACTGCAAAAGTAAACCTCCCCCAAAAATGAAATTCTAGAGTAGAGTGATATGCTTTGATTTATAGGTTACTTTTAAAATTAGTGGTGAGGGAGTTCTCCCAGTAGCCCTTGAGAAGGTTTCTGTTTATTTGAGGAGCTCACAGGAGCACAGCCACAGCACAGACTCCTGTTCAGCCCCATAGCCCACATGGAGCTCAATCTACTCTATCAGTATTTATTTACCTTTAAATACAAAAGGAAGGCTATCCAAACAAAAGTTGAGAGTGTCCAGCAGATAATTAAGTAGGCTAATGCACAAATCTATTTCGATAAGAGCGAGCATATTGGTACAATCAAAAGGCAGGTCACAGTCTATAATCCATTCTCTGTATAAACAAGCTCCACCAGTGCCCCCCACACCAGGATTGCACTTAGGGGTAATACCCTCTCCCTCCTGAAACCCTTACTGGTGCAAGATTTTGGAAGTGCATGGGCAAGTGCATTTGGGCTGCTGAATGCATATCCCTGCTGGTGTTCAGCACTGGCTGAACAACTCCAGGCTATGGCCCACTCCCCACTACGTCATCCTGAGTGTTCAAGCCCCTGGAGCCCTGGCCAATGGCCATCCATGGAGCATCCCCATGGAGCTGTCACTGCTGGAAGCATGCAGGAGGGTACCAGCAGGCATCATAGAGCCCAAGCAACTTTTGGCTCAACTGTTCTAATGAAATCACAGTTTATCTATTTTTATTGTTCTCTGTATACCTGCTCTGTTTTCCTGTACATAAATTATTCTTCACTTCCTTCCTGAAAGAGCTATTATTTAACAGCATACCTGGCATTAACTATTGTATCACATTCCCCAGAGATCCATTAGAGCAATGATAGAGTGCAACACCAACATAAAAACACATGCACAAACACTCCCTGAACTAAGCCCTTCCAACACAGCCCTTTCAAACACAAGAGGCAATATAAATAGAAGAGATTATAAACCTAACCAGGACATGGTACAGTGCGGACAGATCACTTCTTCCCATTTACAAAATTAAAATACATGGGCTATAATTAATTATTGTTCTGCTTGTTATGGACATATCTAACTGTGAATGGTCAAAGAGGGATATTGCTTGGATTTCTCCACAGTTATCGAGAGGTCAGGCAAGGCTTGCTTTGGATTCTCTCTGTCTCTTGAAACCTGCTTTTATTTAATCATAATTCAATTATCTGAAGCAGCCCTCTCACCTACACCAAAGGAGAAAGGCTGGATTTGGGCTTGAAAACTGTCCTTCCTAGTATTTCAAAGTAGACATACCTCCTCATCTATGGACACTTTTCCCCACAAAAAAGTCTACTAAAATAATAATGCCAAACCCTGGCTGATCTGAAGTAATACACCAGCTATACAACACACTTAAAATGGATGCTTTATTTTATAGACATCCTTTTTTAGATTCCAATCTCATTTCAGCCTCTGCCCCCAAAGCAGCTTTCAGTGGATGACTCCTCCACCCTAAGAAAGTTACACCGACTTCCAATACCCACACAAAACCACTGGTCTCTGATTAGGAATTCAACTGAATTAGTATTATAATGAGCCCCAGAAAGCTGCCTATAGGCATGGATTTATCTAACTAAGGCCACACTGTCTGGAGATTAGTGAACAAAGTATTCCCCCAACCCCACGGTGCCGGGGAACCCCCACTGCCGTGGGTGGCTGAGGGCTGACAGCAGAGGATGCAGCACCGCCGGCTCCCAGAAAGGAGCTGCCAGCAGGCAGTGAGGAGCCTGCTGCTCACTGAACCTCCTCCCAGGACATGAATGCTTGCTCATAGGGAAAATACAAGTTGTTATCTCAAGTGTCTTTTGCTTCTGCTGTCCTTACCACCAAGGAAGTGGGTGGGAAGAAGTCACACCATCACCTTCTAAGACAACAGAGCAAACAAGAAGTTCCCCTTTTCTGAGGCAGCAGGCTTTAGGCTTCTCATAAGGCTTTAGGCACAATCCTGCTCTAATCAGCTCCAGCAGAAGCTATGGCATAGGAGGTGTCTACAGCAGCAGTAACACTGCTCTGGAGCAAAGCGTGCAAGCAGAAAACAAAAACAGATATACAAAACCAAAATTTGCATCAGTCCAGGAAACCTTCACATGTATCAACCACCACAGACAAGCCATGAATTGTGGGCTGTACAACTTCTCTCCACTTCAGCTCCTGCTTCACCTTCTCCAAGAACCTCCAGAACAAAGTGTAATCCTGTCCTGAGGGAAGGTGATGCATGAAACACAAGGTTGGTGGAACAATATCCACTTTACACCTGAGGGGAAGATGCCCAAATGGTCTGGACAGGCCACCTGCCACCAGACATGCAGTTTGTATTGTTTGCTCTTCACAGATTTTGACTTCACAAAATGAGGTTGAATCCAACATTTACTTAAAGCAACAGAAACTTCTCCTGATTTACACCTTTTTAGCCAGAGGAGAGGACTAGTTAATGCAGAGCTGCCTTGGACAGAAGGGGAAGTCAGTGGCTCCTCTCCAAAACTCTGGAGGCAAAAGTCCAACAACAAGCCCTGGCTGGGTGATAAAAGGGAAAACAATGCAAAGCCGCAGGGAAGTTGACACAGAAGCCCAACAAAGTGCTCTCCCAGGGACAGGGGCACTGACCTGGGACCTGCCAAGGTCTCACCTACAGCTAGGCCTTGGCCAGGTCACTTCGAATTCTGAGAATCAGAGAATTTAACATCTCTGAATTCCCCCATAACAAACTGAAAAATTTAACATTGCAAAGACAAGGTTTTGGTTTCTCCTAGGTAATTTCTGTGGCCTGCCACTGCCTGGGGGTAAATGATAGCCCAGTAATACTTCCCTTACAGCAAATGAAGACTCTCACCCCTTTTCAGTCCCAAATGCAGAGCCAGGTGTTCCAAAATACAAGTCAAAACACAGTTAGGAAGGGCTAAGGGAAAAACTAGAGAAGCAGGAATCCCAAATGGGTTTTGCCTGGAGGCAAGGGGCAAAAGCAGTGAGATGCAGTAACTTTAACAACATAATTTTACAAGATTAAAAAGAAATAGGTCACCCTGTCACTACAGAGATTGGGTGGGATTAGTTTAATACCAGTTTGCCCAAATAAAGGTCAAAACCAGCTCCTCTGAACAACAAAGTTTTGAGGGTTTGGCTATTAGCAAGCTGGTTTCTTAGATCCTATTTGTGTACTTGTCTAGGTGGGTCTGAAGACAAGACAGATGCCAACCAGGAGAGTCCAGGACAAGGGAGTTTGCAGTGGCTCTGAGAGGCAGATTTCCAAGCCATGGATTTAAAAGTTAGGGCTGCATGGGCTTGTCTGGATTTGCAGAGTGAATCTGCCAAACACTCCAATGCATATATTTGTAGCACAGCCCAAGATCTGCGTACGATCCAACTGGAGGTTCCCACATTGTGCTTACAGGATGGCACCAAGCAGCAGGTCTCTGCAGCATGCCATGAGGCCAAAGCTCCTCAAAGAGCAGTCCTTGGAGGAAATCCAAAAACAGAGCATACCACAGCATCATACTTGCTGTGCTGTTTTAGCCCTTGGCCTATGGTGATTCGTCTTTGTCTTCAACCTCTGACATTTTCCACCACCATTCATGCAGACACATTACTAGGATTCAGTCACAGACTAATACACCCACCATGGATCAATCACCACAGGCCAAACCCACCTAAGACACTCTCCTGGATCAAAGGAAAGGGAGGCCACGTCTAAAAGAAGACTACAAAAACTCAGAATAGCACCAGGAACAGCCTCAGATGGAAAAAATGAAACATGGAAGAGCTTGTTTCCCTCTTAAACACTCCACAAGTCACTTTGAGCTGTAGCTTGCACCTTTATTTTTGTCAGAAAGGAGCAATCCTTACTCAGTATGAATACTCTTGACCAGCCATTCCAAATGTTCAGCTGGGTTTGAAGTCACCAGTTGCATGACTCTGTGTCCAGTTCCACACTTTCAGTGCCTGCCTCCCTGCCCCAGCATCCCCCACAGCAGGGGCTGATCAGAACCTGCCCCAGAGCCAGGTCACTCAGAAACTCCCTCTCATTGTCTGCAGTCACTGCAGCTCACTCTGCCCGAACAGGCGCTCAGTCTGCATCAGCATCCCTGGCTTCAATGCCTGGAATTAGACTCTGCAGATTAGGCAACGTGCTGAGGCTTATCTCTGTGTCTAATCACTAATAAAGTTGCAACCTGGTGCATTTGTACTGTATTAGGTCTCGCTCGACAACACGGACTTTAAAGGTCATCGGCCTCCTCCAGTCCCTGCCAGGGTTACTGCAGCGGGTGCCGGTGGGTCCCGGTGGGTCCCGCTCCCTCCGACCGGCCACCACCAGCAGAAATCCAATTACGGGCACAATGGTCCCAGCCCGGCAAGGCTCCCGGGCCCCTCAGCCCTCCCGCCCCGGCGCCCTCTCCACAATGCCGGCTTTTGTCTCAGCCTCGCTATTGTTTGGGATTCTCTCGCATCCCTGGACACGGGATAAAGAGCCGTGTTTGGAGAGATGTTTATGAATGAGGTCTCCGAGCACAGGGGTGCAGCAACACAGGGCTTGACCGTGGACAAAAAAGGTCATGGTTTATAAAAGCCACGTTGAAGAGAAATCGTTAAAGATGTAATATGCAATAGCCAGGGACAAAAAGTTACAGGCAAACAGAAAATAAGAAGTAAAATCCCAGTCCTTTCAAAGCCAAGGAAAGTTTTGCCACAGACCTCAGTGCAGTCAAGGTGTCTCCCAAAATATCTATACTAAATAAAATACCTAGCAGATTCCATTGCTTTAGGGCACAGTTTTGAAAAGATTTTACATTGTGTTGCTTTCCAAAGCAGGAAAAAAATTATTTTGATTTAATGCTTTCTGATTAAAAATGTAGCAGGCAATGGCAGTAAACAGTAAAATATGGGCCAAAGAAACTAGGTGGAAAATATCAGCTAATAAAAATCTAAATCATCCTTCTAGTGTCAGAGAAAATACTCTATTCTGATCTTGAGCTGGTGTAATGAATATGCTACACTAAATTCATCAAGAGGAAAGACCTACACCGCTTTAAGAGGTGTAGGAGTTACAAGGGTCTTCACAACTAACAACATTACAAGACCAGGTCAGTTCTGCAATGCAAATCTCTGAGAGCTCAGGCAAAGTTAAGCAAAACTTCTGAAACACCTTCAGCACAACAGCTCCATGAGTCTTGCTAGCAGCCAAAAGCCACCTTCCCTCACACATCCAGGCCTGCCAGGGACAAAGCCACCCGCAAACCCCATCCGTCAGATGGCAAAGCGCCTCTTTGTGAGGCTCTGCTGAGCAGAGGAAGATAGTAATATTGTGAAACCTTTCTGGACTACAAAGAGTAGAAGCAGACATATAATTGCATTCAATGAAACATCATATGGTAATGAGCAGCAATGGAATAGCCAAGTATAAATCTCCCATTCAGTAGAGTGTCACATGTATAAATCTATTTACCAAGGATTACTCTGTAGCTCCTACCATAATAAGTCTTCAGGAAAATGCCTTATGCACCACTAACGGAGCAAGAATTTGGGAAAGCAGGCAAGCTATTCTTCATAAGGAGTACTGGTAACCAGCCAACCTGAGAGTTTGTTAAAAAGATATTAATTGTGCTCTCCTCATTTGGTGTGTTTGTTTGGGTGCTTGGGAGGATAAAGTTGATTTTTTTTTTTCTTTTTTTTTAAATGCAAGAACATCAATATACATAGACCATAGTACTAAGCTGAAGTCAAGGGGTACAAACCAAAAAAAAAAAATGGTACTAAGACAAAATCCAGAGCCAATGTCCACTCACTGAAGGAACTACAAAGGCTCCTTTGATTTTATATGATGTACCACACTGCAATTCATAGGATCATAGAATTATTAAATAATTTAAGTTGGAAAAGATCCTCAAATATCATTGAGTTCAACCATTAATCCAGCACTGCCAAGTCCACCACTAAACCTTATTCCCAGCTGCCACATCTACACGTCTTTTAAGTACCTCCAGGGATGCCACCTTTACCACTTCCTTGGGCAGCCTGTTCCAGTGACTGACAACCCTTTTGCTGAAGAAATCTTTCCTAATATCCAAACTCAACCTCTCCTGGTAAAACTTGAGACCGTTTCCTCGTGTCCTATTCCTTGTTGTCTAGAAGTGACCAGCCTCCACCTTGTTCCAACCTCCTTTCAGGTAGCTGTAGAGAGCAACAAGGTCCCCCCTGAGCCTCCTTTTCCCCAGGTCCCTCAGCTACTCCTCATCAGACTGAATGGTATTCTGGCCTAGTTTCTCGTCAATGGAAATGTTTTATGTAGGTTAATCCCAGATAAATAACTGTTTTCTTGCATTATCTAGATCTTCCACTACACATTACGGGGTGTATTAGAAAGATTAAGCACTGTACAGTCAACTAAGAGCCTCTCTACAGGATGCTCCTGCCCCCAGCTCTGCAAGGATGCCACGTCACATGCTGAAATATCCCGTGTATCTGCATGACTTGCCAAAACCTCTTGCTAATCACCTGCGGTTTCTATCTGTAGCCATGTGCAAACAGTTTCAGGAAAGCCTTTGTTCTGTGCTGAAGAGCTAAGGCTAAGCTGCGTTCCAGAAGTAGCCAGATAAGGAAGAAGTCACATGCCAATATAGCATTTAGTATACCAGAATCAGATGAAAACCACAGTCCGGTCATAAGGAACAGGCAACTGCTTTAATGGCACTTGATTCAGTGACACTGACTTCAGCTCTGAAGTGCAGCAACACACTGAACACAATTTCACAAAAGAAAGACATGGACCTGTTGGAGCAGGTGCAGACAAGAGACACAGAAATGATCAGAGGGCTGAAACATCTCTCCAAGAGGAAAAGCTGAGAGACTTGAGGTTGTTTAGGCTGGAGAAGAAAAGGCTCCTGGGAGACCTCATTGTGGCCTTTAGTACTTAAAAGGGGATTATAAGACAGATGGGACAAAATTTTTATTAGGGCCTTTTTGGATACAACAAGGGATAATGGTAATGGTTTTAAATTAAAAGAGGGTAGATTTAGGTTAGATCTAAGGAAGACATTTTTTACAATGAGGGTGGTAAAACACTGCCACAGGTTGCCCAGAGAGGTGGTGGATGCCCCATCCCTAGAAATGTCAGCTTGGATGGAGCTTTGAGCAACCTGATGTGATTGAAGTTGTCCCTGCTTATTGTGGGGGATGGATTAGATGACCTCTAAAGGTCCCTTCCAACCCAGACTATTCTATGATTCTATGAGACCAGAAATGCTGCTAATTCTAACAAATACATCATGAAGATCACCACCTCCACATCTAGAACTTTACAGACTCTTTGCTGGGATCCTCACTGGTCTCCAGTCCATGAAAAAGCAGTGAGATTTGGGAGCAGTTTTTTTCAGGTTAGGGGTGTGAAAGCATTATGTGAAATGAGGGACTAAAGAGGGACTAAAGAGGGGCTAAAGAGGGACTTATCCCTCTAGAGCTGTCTTTAAAGCATGTGTCACCGAACACTGAACTCACACACAAAAAATTTATAACATTTATCTACAATCCACACGGTGCTCATGTTGCAGAATATCCTACTACATAAATATGTAGAAATAATGCAGACATTCTGGGATGAACATCTGAAGAAGCTGCTAAGGAAAAATCTGTGTGTACCCATTGCAGTGTTTGATCCCACCTACTTTGCAAGGCATTTTTCACAGGCATCACTCTCACTGCCCTTTGACACGGGCAATTATCTGCTCCCAATCCTTCTGACCTCACATTCCTTACCCACCTGCAACTTCCATGTAAAGATAACAGAAGTTTGAATTCACATTAACTAAGTCTCTTTGTTCTGGGCAAAGAAACAATATTCATAATGCCCAATCTGATTTCATTCCAGTAGAGGATTAGTTTCAATCTCTGCTGCTGTAGAACAAAAAGGCAAGCAAGAAATTATCACCAAATAATTACAATGCTTTATGCTTTACAAAGGACACCCAGAGGTTTGCAAAATAACCCAACCCCTTTTCTGGAATGAATCTGCAGTAAATTTCTGAGCATGCCTCAGACACACTTAGGAAGCCTACAGAGTCCTGCAGAGAAGGCCCAGGACTGAGGGTCGGCAGATGAAAGCTCTGCTGCCTGCTCTTTGCATGCTTAGGCTAGTCAACATCCAAACTATAAAAAAAGGGGAATAATGCTACTTCTCAGGCTTATAAATATGCTATGAGGCCAAACTCATTAGCGTTTACAAAGCACTCCTAGACTCCTTGTCTGGAAGGAGTTATACAACCATAAAGTATTATTCATGCTGTTCTGAGGCAGAAAAGTACATATTACTGCAAATCCAGCAGTAGCTCTTCATGCACCATTAGGGTTTACTACACTGTCTTAATCTAATCATCAGCATTTCAGAACCCAGATCTGTCATTCGAAACATACAGATCAGAATTCATCATTGAATAACCAACTGGGTCAACAATATACAGCACAGGACACACATGCCCTTTTTTCCTCATATCACACATCTACAACTGAACCATTTGCATTTTCAAAACCTCAACATTATTGGTTTTCCTGCCATATTGCATCATGTCTAGTCAGGATTTTAACAGGTTCAAAACTCAGATTCTAGATCTGTTGGCACATTTTTAAAAAGCTGATATGGGAAGGAGTGCAACAGTTAGGGTCTACACCTCTTCCAGCATTTATCAAGGAAACCAGTTCCTTCAGGCAACTTTTTGTGCCCATTATTATTCTGAGATCTCCTTTGCTTGTAATTCTGAAAATGTATTCATAACTAGTGGTACACTTGCTTTTGACTTGCTGATCAAAATACAATCTTTATAGCTCCAGGCACCATCATCAATGCTGAGCTGGAGGGAGTTCAATCCAGTTCAACGAAATCAGCTGTTAAAAATAACAGCTAGCTCCCAAACCACATCTCTGCAGTGATTTACTCCATTCCCTCCTTCGGCTGCTGCCACATCCCTTTGTAGTGGTCTTCAACCCCATCTTGAGCTAGGCAGGCAGCTCTTGCTGCCCACTCCTCACACACTGAGACCATCTCCCCCCAGCTCAGCCCAAGGGCTGCATTAGAGGTTCATCTGAGCTCGACAGAAGTTCTCCCCCCAGCTGCCCCCTTGCTCCCTACCTTCCTGAAGCAGCTCCAGGAAGTCAGCACCTCCATGGCTCCCCATGCTAGGACACATACTCCATGCTGCCCAGCCCCTCCCTCCAGCTCTACAGATGTTGTTTTCAACAGAAGAAACCTGTCTCTTTGTGCATAACACAGTTTTGGTTTAAATCCAGATATGGAACCTCTCCTTTAAAAAAAAAGATCAAATTCAAATATCGCCAACCTTGAACATAACAGAGTCAGAGAGTTTTACTTTTTAGACAACATTCCTTTTACAGGGGCAATTCCAAGGCTTTCCCAAAAATACTGTGTTTCCTTCACTTTGAACTGCTAAATAAAAAAAAACTTAAAAGGACAGTCCTGTAATTTTTATCCAAATAACACAGATTGGAGCACAGGACAGCAGATCTTCCATTGGAAACCTTCTCTGTCCAACCTTGCCAAAATGCTGTAACAAGAAGAAAGAAAAAATAGAAGCCTTTCCAACAACTGCATCAGCTGCTGTTTACATGATCCATCCCTCTTTTTGCAGGTCTCTGAGCAGACTTGTCTCCACAGATGTGGGATCAGAAAACTTGTTGGACCTATGCTGTTATGGATAGAGGGCATTTACAGTCTGGAGCAATGCTTTCTCAAGAACACAGCCCCATGGCCAAGAAAATTAGCTAGTCACCTCAGCCACTTCCAAGAGTGAAGCCTGCATCACTCTCAGAACATTTAATACTCTGAAAATGCTGAGCACCTGTGCTTTGAACAGAAGATGCCCTTCAGTATCCCTGGTGGACCCACAAAGACACAGATGATCTGGATCACTTGCCACTGTGCAAGCTCTTGACCTGCTGCTACAGAGCCAAAGCAGGACTCTGACCTGCACATGCCACCTCTACCAACACTCCTGCCCTCAGCTCTCACTTGTGTTAAGCAGCAGATGCTACTGAGTTACAAAATGCTCCCTTATTTCTTGGAAAAAAAAAACCTCACAACAACAAAACACACCAAAGTGAACAAAAACATAGCTTTACTTTTGAGCACAGATTAAACAACATTGGTGTTCAGAAGGCTGTATTTTAAAAGAACAAATTTCCAGAGGAACTTAATTATGTTCCTAGGGTTAACAGAAGGATTTGTGTGATCCAGTTTCTCTCTCTTACTACGCTGCAAGTGAGGAGTGTGACTGAATACAACACTTCACTTAACCCCATAGGATCTCACCCACCATTTTGAATAATTAGAGAGCATTCATTTGGGATGATCCTTTCTCTTTGCCTCTCTGCTGTTTAGCTTTACATAGAGAAAATATTTAGTGTATAAGGCAAACAACAAACAGGAATAAAATTAGTCCTTTCAAACTGAGACGTTGCTTAACTTAATTGAAAAGAGAGAAAGCAGAAGCTCACAATGCATGGCTAGTCATAAAATGTCACTTTTTTGAGGTTCATACTCCAGTAATTATCTTTATACAAAGAACAGTGACTCATAAATCTGTTTTTTCACTAAAAATTTGCACAAAAAAGTCCAAAATAAAAGAAGTCCCCTCCCCTTCTTTTCTTGGTCAACTTGAGGCTGAAACATGGTCTTTATGAGCTGTGGGAGTGGAAAGTCATTAGGGCTTCAATTCCAAATGAAAATTAAGGCTTTTAACTTCCCATACTACTGACACTGACAACCTTTCATACATAATTGCCTAGGAAGAGTTACTGCGGTCTTGTCACCCTCCTAACGTGTCAGTGATACGCTGACAAATAGATCCTCCCTCCCAATTCCACCACGCAAATGGAAATAAAAGCCCATGTGGTTAAGAAAGTCTGAGTTCACACCCAAGAGTGACTTTGATGACTTTTCAGTCAGGACTCGTTAGGAGTTACCGAATTACCAGCACCAGAAATAAAGCAACCAAGGGATCAGGTAAGAATTTAACTGGAAAGAGGAAGGGCGCCTTCAGCAATTACAGCAAAGACACCACTGCTTTGCAGTGACACGGGGAGCAACGTGACAAGAAGGACCCTTCTGCCTCACAGCTGTGATTCTTCACCTCAGCCAAAACTGCACTAGGCTGACAATAAACTTCATTTTAAATACACATATATAACATGATACTCAACTGAGCAACATAGATGGGATGAGCTGAAATAACAAATGCTGTGCCCACTCTCTGAAAGATATCAAGGTAACATGTCGCTGTCACAGCAGCAGCATCTTCTTTCTGCACTTGTCTGTGTCTGTAGAGAGGCAAACACTGCTTTTTATCTAATTTTGCTCATCTTCTCATTTGGGAGAATTATTATTTGACAAGTTTCTGGTTTATTGCAGTTGGCTGGAGACTGACCACACTTCATCATCCTGTGGTTCCAAGAAGTATATACAATACAGAGGGAAGCGACCCAACATGTAAAGTGCTTTTATCCCAGTAAAGCTGAAACAGGATTTGAAGCAACTCCAAATCTGTGAATTAGCAATGTGTGGAGTTACTATAAAGACTTCTCCTTCCTTGCTAGTTCAGTATAAGTCAAAACTTGTTTGTTATCACTGGTATCATAGCAATGGTCAGAGGCCCCATTTGAGGTAAGGGTCTAATTCTGTTGAGCACTGTATGAGCATGTTATCAATGACCCAACAAACCACAAAAAACTTGGAGAAGACAAAGGAAATATATTATCCTGGTTGCACAAAAGGACAACCACAAATCACATAATTTAGCTAAGACTACATCAGAAAGCTATGTAACAATGTGACAGCACTCCAAATCTGAGTCCCAGTTCAGTGCTCTAACTTGCAGAACCATCCATCCTTTTGTTATTTTAAAGCTTACATCTAAAACAATATAGCCTTAACTAACATCATGAAAAGAGGACTGCATTTTGTTACAAGAGGTCAGGAGACAAGCATGGGAGACTTCCAAAGAAACTGCTCAGAATCCAGGAAGCAAACAGCTGCACCAAAACCTCGAGAAGAACAACTTTCAGAAGATGGTTGAATACACTCACACACATGCAGCTGCATCCACATGGCCTGGAGAACAGAGCTGCAAAAATCATGATTGCTCCTGAGGTGGAAACTGCAGCCACTCCAGAAGAGAAGATCTCCACAAATAAGGCATATAATATCATGCTTCAGGACATCAAAGAGGAATGAACACATAGGCTTTAAAAATGGATACCTATTTTTAAAAGGTGCTAAATGACAAAAAAGGAAAACACTCTAAATGTTACCAGAATCAAAAGATGGAAAGGCTGCTGCACTGACTGAAATACTCAACTGGTTTGTAGCCTCAAAAATAAACATCACAGAGAAATGAATGAATAATTGAAATAAAGCAAGCAAATGCAGAGGTATTTGTAACAGCAAAGGACAGGTGTATCAGCAGTTTGACCAGGAGTGAATGACTGACTCACTCCCATGCTGGGTTTCAGCTACAATTAGGAAAATGAACAAGAGAACATTTTATCAGAGTTTTTCACAATGTGCCATCGTTGTGCAATGCATGAGCTGCTGGTGAAGATCATATAACCTATAACTATGTATCACATTCAACAGCAAACAAGCTTTTAACTCGGTGGAAAGGGATTAAAAGCTCCATAGATCCAAAGCATAGATCAAAGTTATATTCAGCTGCTGGGAAATAGATAAATATGAGACTGCAAATCCCAGTAAGGGAGATAAGAAAAGGAAACCAAGAAGACAAAAGAATACTGTGCATCACAATAGCCCTTTAAGGTTGTACATAAAAATAAGATTTTCTTAACACCTTTGTTAGGAGCTGGAAAAGATTCAGCATCAACCAAAATTAGTTATTTTTAATTACTAATACTCTGTTAGCATCTGACGATGTTACTCCGGCAGAAAACAGTAGACTTTTAAGTAGATTGTCCTGGAGCCTATTCTATTAGATCCTACTAAAAAGAAGAATTTGGGAAGGGGGGGAGGGGGGAAACAGTGAAAACATCAACACGAAAACGGTAACCAGCAGTAGTCCTCTGACAACACAAAAATCAAGCAGAACATTGCCTAAACAGGACAGATTACTTCTCTTGGAGATTAAAGACACTCTGGATTTCCTTTGAAAAAAATACCGAAGCAAGTGTAAAGAGTCCAAGTCTCAATTTCATTCAAGTCCAACAGTGTCCCACAGTAACTTCACTGGTCACTGAGATGGACCACACCACTGAACAGTGCACGGCCTGATGACAGGAGCACGGTGTCACAGAAGTGGCATTGAAAGGACAAGGCAATATCATTAAGTGTCACAGAGTGAGAGAAATGTACCTTAGCAAGTAAAAAACTGCAGATGAAAGATAGATGCCAGCCCTCCAGAGACTGCTTAGCACTTAGTCAAAAGTCAGAAACCAGGAAACTTGCATTTGTGATGCACAGCAACCTGTCGTCAGATGATCCAGGATGGAAGATGTGGAGAAGAACAAACAAAATCTAGTCAGTCCCACTAGATCAGAGACTGACAGCAAGCCTCCTCCTGCTATTTCCATAGAAATATTACACTTTGGGGACTGGAAATGCTGTAAATCTTTTTTCTTCTTTTTAAAACAATGGTTCAGTTTTGCTGCTCTGCTTTGAGTACTCCTTTTTCCTGCTCCTTTCCTCTTCATGGGTCTTCTACAGCACAAGGACAGAGAAGCAGCTGCTCTGCAGCCTTCCCCACCGCACTTGGGGGCTCTCATTGTCCTGGGAATGCAGGGACAGGTGTCAAACTCCCAGGCATAGACACCCCTGGAGATGGTTTGATCTTACTGTCCTGGAAATGGTTTGAAAGAGCAGCTAAGTATCTCCTCTTGCTTCCTACTCTGAGCCCTACTCCATCCATTTGCTCCTCACACTTCATCTTTCATCTCCCACAGACATTCAGATGCCACTGACCTTCTTATACATGAATGAAGCCTCAGCAGCAGAGGAGTTCGGGATCAAATGGGGGAAAAGGCAGCAGCAAGCAGTCCTGAGTGTCACTGCACAGAGCTGGGGGATGCAGCAAAGTCTGAAGGGCTTTTCAGAGCACTCCAGCTTTGATTGAACTAATTCTGCCAGCAAGCCAGCGTTGACACAACCACAGAAGACAGCTAGCGTGTCACCCTGTGACTGCAGTGTGCAGCTGGCCAAAGCCCTGATGCCATAAGCCCAACACTCACTGACGGTGCTCCCTCTGCTGCAGACAGCCCTCCCACCACAGGCACCCCAGGCAAACAGGAGACATCCCATCCTACAAGCCCATAGGAGAGCCCAGGCAGACAATGAGATAACTCACATCAGATTTAGGACTGCTTCAATCTCACTGCAAGATCCGTGAAGTCTCAAACCCAGTCAAAACTAACCTGTAACCTACTTCACAAGGACTTGAGGTCACAAAGACCCTTTACAGAAGAGTCTCTGAGCAAGGTGAACACTTGGCACCACCACCTTGGAGACATAAGTCAGAACAAGCAATGAGTTCCCTGAGAGGGGCAAAACAGCAAGGCAAAAAACAATTTAAGGGAAGGAAGAATATATATACCTGTATGTTCAGGGGCTAAAGTAACCTGGCATAAATGGTCCTGACCCAGACATGAGTCACTAGAAAAGTGTTCAAAATAACCTGCACAGCAGCCTTCAATTGCCATGGTGATAAATGTTTCCTAATGCCTAAGAGCAGCTGAGTCCTGAACTCCACGCACCTCATTCACTAACAAAAGCTCTCATTATGCTGAAAAAAAAAAAAAATCATGACCAAATTGTGGCCATTTTAAGCCCTCCTCAGATCAAGGGCTGATTTACACACCCTGGTTTCAATGAGGAGTACTGTGCTCACATCACTGCTAATTCAGAAGATGAAGCTGGCTTGCTTTTTGCTTCACAATACAGCAAGCAAGGGGAAGATAGATTCTCTGAGACAGTGTTACTTTTTCTGCCAGGAGTTATCTATTTGCAGAAGTGGGTCAACTTTCTCTTGGTGGACATGTTCGTGTGCGAGTGCCTAGCAGCGCTGCCTGCGCATTTCTGCCCGCTCCGCGTGCAGAGGAACCTCTGCACATAACTATTTATGGCAGCCAAGTGTTTCATGAATTGCAGCAAGTTAACCACAAGGGGATGATGACATTTGGCGACAGGGCAGGATGAATTCTGGCTGGCAGACAAAAAGTCAGGTTAAAAATACAGAATGCAGAAGCAAACCCAGCCAGCTGCAGCTAATTCGCAGGAAAACTGGATGTGCAGCCCCCAGACCTTCCCTGTTCCAGGCGAGCCATGTTGTGTGTTTTGCAGTGGGATGCATTAAGGCCAGCATGTGAGTGTGGAAAGAACATCAGCCTTCTGGGTTCAAGCGTTTTAGCTGTATTTTAAATGGGCTTAGATGTTTTCCATTTGCCTCACTGATGTATACTAGACATTTTTGCCAGTTTAAGCACCTCACCTCCAGCTCACCTACCATCAGCCATTGTCCATGGTTCTGTTCCCAGAGCATCTCTGAAGGGCAGCCCCAGTACAGAAGGATGCTGCAAGGGCAGCCTGGTGGGACAACGTCAGCAGACCCTGCCATGGATATGTCTGTGTGAGATGCAAGCAAGGCCACAGCCATGCCGTGGGACAGATAAAAAGCCCAATGCCTCCCAGGCTACGCCTCCAGTATCCCCAAGGTCACATGGATGCAGTCACCCTTGTCCCCACAAAGTATTAGCCCTTCATCTTTCAGATGCAATGCTTCTGTCAGTGTTGGTATTCACACCCCTCATCTCCACACACACAGAGTGTAACACCTACCAGGGCTGCATTTTGGGTTCCCACGCCTGCCACTTCATTAGATCACCATTTGATTCGATCCTCAGCTTTATTTGATGAAATGTCTCCAGAGGACCAAATCATTTACATGTAACCAACACAGTTTACTTCCCTTATTCTGATTGCTTTCAACAAGACTAAGTGGATAATTCCATCAAAGGCCCATAGAAAATTGTCTTTTAATCAATACAAGTTTTTTTTCCTTCAACAGGACAGCTGAGAATAAGATATGTCTATAGAATATTGAGAGAGGAAAACAAAATTAGAACACATTACCATGGAGAATATATTTCCCGATATGGCCCAATTTTAATTTAAGCATCCTGAAGCTTGTTTTCAGGGACACCAGCTACCCTGAAGTTTGGCAGCCAAGCAGGCTGGCACACAGACAGTGCCCCAGCAAGAAGGCAGGAGGAGGCAATGACAAAGATGCCTCAAATGAAACACTCCATGGAAGTCCTTCAAATGAGTGGCCAATGACTACTGGCTACCAGAAACTCAAGCTGTACCTTACCTCAGCATTGACAAGCCAATTAGCAGAACTCATTGAACTTAGAGCAGAGGTGGAAACCAGTGTTTCTCCAGAGGTCTTACATCTATCTAGTGTACCACCCCAGAGCTGATTTCCTGTCTTAATCACAAGGAGTCTGCATGTAACAGCCTACAGCACCAAAAATACCAACACATTAAAAACAGCAGTATTAAAAAAAGAACATTAAAGCCATTTTCAGAGGATGAAAAGTGCTCTTGATATAAGAAAGAAAGTAATTGGTCAAGTAACCAAACCTGTGCTTAAGCTTGTCAAGAGCCACTGAGCTCTGAGAGGCCTCCAGCACAGAACACAGGACTTTTTCTGACCTGGGCTGCCCGTGCCATATGGGGACTATAAAGAGGTGACATCTGAGTGCTGCTGAGAAAGTTGGTTTCCTCTCTTTCACCAGATCTAGGACACGTGCACTGGAAAAGTGGACAGTGGTCACCACAACACCTGGAACAGGGCTGATCTCATCTGGCTTTAGATGGCTGCCTATGAACGAGCTGACCAGGCTTCTTCCTCACCAGCAGAGAAGGAGCACAACCAGCATACAGTTGTGCTCTCTTCGAAGCAGACATAGTTCACGTAAATCATGACACCAAAGTGCCTTTCTCCACACGGACAAAGGAAGCCCAAGGGAATGCAGATGTTACAGCCTATATCGGAGATAAATTAAATGGGATCGCCCTCATCTTTTGCTTCTGCCCGTGCATATTCTCATCTCAAAGGCCTCATTAATATGCCATAGTAAATAATAAGTATATTGATTATTAATACACTAATAAAAGAAAGTATTTTGGCATAAAGGGTGTGCAAAGAAGAGAAGTAGAGAGTAGCTGCATTACCAATCAATACCAACCCACAGGGAACAGCCATTTCTCTCTGCCACCATTTTAACTGCAATATATTGTACCCTCTAGGTAAATATGTGGACATCTACAAGTGAGAATCAATAGAACTAGAGATCTTCCCACCCCCTCACCCAGAGAGACCATTCTTCTTTCACTGGAGAAGACAGCAACAAGAGGCCACAGATTAACATCTCTGCTACTACAGGCTCTCTGTTGTACCCACAGCTTTTTTCTGGGCCTCTCTGACCACTTTTTAATTGTTGATGTTCTCAATAATTTATTAAAACAAAACATTTTTTAAAAAAAGGTAAAAAAAGATAATTAACACTTCACCCAACTGGAACAAAGTCAGAGACACTGGAAACCACTCAGTCCATTTTGGGAACCTAGAGCAAACAGTTTCAGTGGAAGGTGAAGTTCTAATGACAACTTCAGTTGATGGGCATGAAATAAAACTAAAGCCTGAAAGCTTTGCCTGTATGCACAGGATTTTGTCCCGGGCACATCACTAGTTGAGTCTGTATGCCTCCAGGCTTGCAGATGGATGAACAGTTGTCCCAGTCAGATCTAGATAAGGCTAAAACCAGTGGAAGCCCTTGCCCTGGCCTCAGGGAGCTTTGAGTCACTCCTCCCAATGTTCCCAAATACTACACAGTCCAGGGACATATCCTGTGGTACCTGAGGGTTTTTTCTTCCCCCAGGCCATGTTAATATCAACATCACCAAATGCACCTGCTTTTTTTTTTTTTTTTTATGTTATTCTCTTTTTTTAAACCTAATTCTGTCAGGAGCCAAGCAGCCACTTCGACAGGGCTGTCTAAAGCTGGATGGGCAGAAAGACTGCGTGCACACAGAGATCCACACCATGCACAGAAAGCAAAGCCAAAGCACTCCCAAGAACACACAGTGACTGTGCCTCAATTTCTGTCCTAGGTCTGGGTAGGCTTAGAACTGTGGCGTATCAATACAGAGGCAACTGGCCAGTTCCCGTCACACAGCTTGGAGGTGCCCCTGTCCCACAGCCCAAGTCCCAGTGCACACAGAGAATGGCCATACCTCTTACTTTCAGAACAAGCAGGATTACATGTCAGCTAATATTAGCCATTTTCACGCTATGTTATACTTATTATCTTATCTTCCATGAGTGAATAATCATCAGCTTCCAAAAGCCAACTTGCATAAGTAAATAGACTTCAGAAAAGTGAAGCAAAGGTGGACCACCAGTTGGGTTGAGGTTGTTTTTTATACTTACACCATTTATTCCGAATTCACCTTACAAATCTAGAGTTCATCACCTCACACTGGGTTGGGTCACTGGGGCAAATAAATCAAGCCCTGGTTCAACAACTCACTTCCAAGGATCGCTGAAGAGAAAATGAGAAACGTTTAACCCACTTTTGCTAGCTAAGATTCTATTAAAAATCTACCTTCTGATGAGTGTTTTAACAGCCACCATACTCCTGACTCATTTAGAAAAGCACTTAACAAGTGAAGCTCAATAGATACCACTAGCAGGGGCAGTATAGTTTTGCATTTTCCAGCTCCCAATTTCAGGACTTTCCAGCTTTTCTGTAAGCAAAAAATGCTCTAGCAAGCAGCTCACAAGTAGCAACCTTGCTCCCACCAGCTGCCCAAGGTTTCTGCTGTGTTCTTACTACAGATGCTAAATTCTGCACTGCATCCCTTTCAGCCACCTCCTCTCCCTATGAAAGCACACTGGGCTGTTCATTTCAGTATTAGCTGAGCTGGCCAGGCAGTATCTGTTTCACCCACTGGTTAGTTCTCCAGTGCTTTAAAGACATGAGACAAACAGCAAACCAGATCCAAGCTTATAACCAAACAATGAAGGGCCATGCACTCTCTTTCCTCTGCCTTCCTTCTGTTTTATCCCTGAGGAAAACAACTCACCAAGAAAAGAGTCCAAAGCGGCTGAGATCTCGGCTGCACGCACGGAAGGCAGGGACAGGGGCAGGAGACACGGCAGGATGATCACTGCGGGGCTGCTCCGTGACAGCTCCACCATCCACCTGACTCACTGAAGTGGTTTTTCATGTTCACCTGCTCTTGCCCTGCTCCTCTACACCGTCACAGGCTTAACAGAATTGTTGCTTGGTCCCAGGCAAACACCTCTCCCAGACTTCTTGCTGTCAGTCAAATAAGGGGCCTGATAAGCCCTGCATTTGCATATGTATTGAGAGGCATTTCCAAAGGCACAGTCAGGGAAATGGCCTTGCTGAATACCGATGCTATCTGAGAATGACAACTATTCAAGTCATTTTACAGCTTCACTACCTAAGTGGAGAGATCAGGCTTGTCTACATCTTTACAGGATTATTAGCTTTAAAAGTGCTAATTATATCCGTTGCACCCTCAGAATTGAAGTCGCTCAGGTTCACAGGAAAGAGCTTCAATACTTCCCACAGAGAGCACCTTCCACAGGCACCCCAGAACCAGAAGTCACTAAAACCTAAAGGTCACGTCTGAAATGCTCGAGCCCATACTCCGCCTTTCGATACGGCAAATGAGAAGGGGTGCAAAGGCACACATGGAAACACGTGTGTGCAGAGGCTCTGCCACCCTTCCCTACTCTTACCCTACACAGGGTAGCACATGAGACTCGGCTCTCAGTCCCCTCCAAAAGACGCTGCTGGGTACAGTCCCACACACAGCGCTTGAGGAGGGCAATGAGGACCGAGCTCTGCAAGCAGAGACTGTCCTCTTCCTGCTGACAGGGACGATTTTGAATCCCAGGTGAAGTATCCCACTGTGCCTTCACCCCGGATTTAAAGGACAGCTCTAAGGTATTGGTGATGTTTTGTATACTCAAGAGCCCTGAGTTAACAGAGTAATTCAACTGCCTTTGTCCTATTCAGTTACCAATACCTAAAGGGGACATGGTCTAAGGTTCACAAACCAGAACGGTGAAGCCCTTCTGTCCCAAAACAGCAACAGCACGCTCAGTATCTGTCATGTGCTCTCCAAGCCTCTGTGGAGAGCAATGCTTTATGAAAATAAGCAAGTCACATCAAGAAACTATCTGCAGATTTACAAACCAGATACTTCTGATTTACACAGCTCTAGAAGAGAGAGACTAAAAAATTCCACACCAAATATGTAAAGATGTTTGCTGTACCCTGCACTGTCTGGTGACTGGATCACCCTTGAAACCAGCAATCCCTGACTACTGGGCAAGGTGGCCAGAACTTCTCCAGCTGTGAGTTGAGACACACAGCTGAGGCAACAGGATTGCAAACAGCACATTCATGGATGACCACTTGTGAAATGAGTTGATCAATCCTCCATGCCCTCAGGTCTCTTGGGACATAAAGACTAGCCACAAATCACCAAAAAGAAAAGGACTGCCAAAAGCTCTGGGAGCTGAAAGCATGGTTATCAAGTAAAGACATCCACTGCTGACATCAATCAGAGCCAACCTCTGGGGCTCCATCCCCCTCTGTGTGCTTAGAAGAGGGAAAAGGGCACCCCAATAAGAAAATAGTCCTCTCTGGTTGGAAGAGAGGACTAAGAACACTAAAAGCAGTCTTACATACAAGAATTTTTTAGATTGCTGCCTGGTTTGATTCCTACTGAACCCTCTTGACCACACCACTCCTTCTAGAAGTAACGTATTTGGTCTTGTTGGTTTTGAAAGATTAAGAAAAATCTCCATTTTAAAGACATTTTAATATTATTTTAATGCCTGATCACTATTAGACAACAGGAGAAACTTTGCTTGAATATGAACTGCCAGAGGAAGCTTGGCACAATTTCATTGTGGAGCTTGTTTCTAACTTCAATGACTAGCCTGAACAAAATTGTGAGTACAGCGTCCCTTCGAGAGCAATCTCTTCTCTACAAACAAAACTCTTCTTTCTGAAGCAGAGACAGGGAAAAGCCGAGTTGCACCTCTCAAAAACTGCTGAGCACTTCACAGCCAGCCTGTCCTGTGGAGCTAACAGGTGATGCTCTGTGGGACAAACCTGCATTTTCATCAGATGCTTCCAAGATTTCATCCCATCCTTATCAATCTTATCAAACTAACACACAAACAAGCCAAACATAAACCAAAATATTTAAAGGGGGAGAGAAAGAAGAGGAAGAGTGGGAACACAACCAGTTTATTTAACCCTGAAAACTCAGGCTGGTTTTTGTCAAAAAAGAAACCCAAAACAAACAAAACCTAACACCAACACTGCTGGAAATAAAAGAGGCTCCAACCCGCAGCCCAGGACATTGATAACACAGTCAACACACAGATAACACAGCCCGCACACAGGTGCCCCTCCCCGGCTCCCCGGGGCTGCACTGCCAAAGAGGTCACCAAGGATGGACAGGGTTGGGAACGGCCAGGAGCCCCCTCCCCCGGAGTCCCTCACCCCACGGCCACGAGGGACCGGACATGCCGGGGGAGGTGGCGGGGGCCAGCGACGGGGGGCAGGGGAGGGGGCAGGGGAGGGGGCAGGGGAGGGGGCAGGGGCTCACCATTGAGGCCGTTGGGGATGCTCCGGTGGTGGAGGGGCGCGGACAGATCATCCATAGACCTCCGCATGGCCCCGGCCTTGCTGTCGCCGGCCTTGTGGTGGTGGAGGTGGTGGTGATGGTGGTCGGGGCTGCCCGCGCTGCCCGTGCTGGAGGTGCTGCTCCCGTCCCCCACGTCCCTGGTGGCCGAGCCGCCGTTGAGGTTGGTCAGGCTGGCCTGACTGTCGATGGAGCTCCGCGAGCCGGCCCCGCTCCGCTCCTCGTCCAGCATCAGCACCATCTCCTTCAGCTCCACATTCTCCCGCAGGAGGGTCTCCTGCCTCGCCTCCAGGTCCTTCAGCTTCTGCTGGTACATGCCCACCTCCTTCCACATCACGCTGGCCGTGTGCCTCCCGAAGCGCTGCCATTCCCTTGACAGCTTCTTGCCTTTTTGCCGGTCGTCGTCCAAGAAGCAGCAGAGCTCCCGCAGCTCCTGGTTGTCGTCCTGCAACTTCTGGTTCACCTCCTTCAGCCCGCGGATCTCGTGCAGGTGGAGCTGCAGCCGCCGGTTCACGTCTTTCATCAAGTTGCCGTGTTCCACCATTAAGTTCATCTTTTCATTCTCCACTTTCCTCAGTCTTTTCACCAGCTCTTCCTTGCTCCATCTCAGCATCTCCTCTTCCGAAATTTTGCTCAGGTCCTCTTTAGACCCTTCCAAGGAATTTTTTGCCATCATCTGTGCCTAGGCTGCGTTTGCTCTCACAGGGTAACAAATGGTTCGGGTTGTTCGGATGATTTTGTTCGCCTGATTTCCTAGAACTAAAATTCACTGCAGCATCTCGGGGAAGAAATATTATAGTTCTCCGTTGAGCGTTGGACAAGGAAGAAGAGCAACGCCGGATTGGAAATTCTGCTCCCCCACAGACCCCATAATAATAAAAAGAAAACACAAACCAAAGGAGGAGGGGAAAATGAAATTAAAAAAAGGCGCCCCCCCTGCCCCGGGGGCTGGGGGCGACAGGGAGCCGGGAGCCAAGCGCTGCACTCTCCAAGCGAAGCCTCGGCAGGGATCGGCCAACTTACCCCGGGCAAAACAACTACGCGGCGGCCGCCCCACCGTTCCCGGTCGCTCCGGCCACTTGTCCTCCCGCCCGCCCGCCGCCCGCCGCTGCCCGCCGCGGGGACCGCGCACCGCCGCCGCTGCCCCGCTCCGCCGGTGCTCGCCCGCAGCCCCGGGGCGACGTGGGGCCGAGCCCGGCGCGGTGGCGGCCGATGCCGGTGCGGCGCTGCCGAGGAGCGGTGGGGGAGCCGGCGCCTTCCCGGAATGGCTCAGCCCTCGGGAGGGAGGGAGCGAGGGAGGAGGGGGGCGGCAGCGCCGCGGCTTGGTCCCACCTCCTGCCGGGCAGGGCGGCGCGGCCCTGCCCCAGCCGAGCCCAGCGGCGGGGAAGGAGAGCCGGCTGCTGGCGGCGGAGTGGAGAGAGCCGCGCCGCGCCGAGCCGAGCCGCGCCGAGCCGAGCCGAGCCGCCCCTTGGCCTGCCGGGCTGGGCGCTGGGCGCTGGCCGGGCCCGGTGCGTCGCGCCCGCCGCCGGCTCGGGTTACGGGAGCCGCGGCCGCCGCAGCCAATGCGGGGCCGCCTGGCGCCTTCGAACGGCAGGTACAAAGGGACGGGGCCTCTCCCTCCCTCCCCCCGCCCTCCGCCCGCCCCGCCGTGCCCTGCCGTGCCCTGCCCGCCGCGGCCGTGCCGGCTCGCCGCTGCCCCCCCCGGGGCTTCCACCCCGCTTTTTGCCTCTTTTTTTTCTTTTCCTTTTTTTTTTTAATAGGTTTTCCCGTCTTTTTCTAAAGAAAAGCTACCGGAGAGAGCACCATCCCGGGAAAGGGTGGGGTTGGACAGGCAGGAAAACGCGCCTGCCGGGCGGCCCGGGGAAGCGGCGCCGAAACGGCCCCGGTCCCGCTCTGTGCAGACGCGGGGAGGGACCCGGAGCCACGGGTGGCCGCCTTGGGCCGGGAGCGGAGCGGGATCTCCCGGAGCATCTCCGCTGTTGCCGCCGCCGCCAAGGGCTTTGTCACCGGCCCCGGCCCCGCGCCTCCCTGCCCCGCTGCCCACCCTCCTCCTGGGGTGGCCGCCTTTGTCCCCGGTCCCTCCTGCCTCGGCAGGTTGAAAGAGCTGCCTCCAGCATCCCTAGCACCTCTCCGCTCCTGGGAATGGCATATTCCTTTAGACCTCAGTGGCACGGGAGGAAACGGCCCCAACGTCTCAGATAACGCTTATTCCTCGGTAGAATCTTCCCAGGTTCTGGTCATCCTTACTGCCAGGAGGCTGGCGTGCCAGCCTCAACTTCTGCATACATCGGACAGAACCTAGCAAAGGGTATGGAAAGTTCATAAAGTGAATTTCCTGGGCAACATGTGGGCAGATTTCTTGTATCTTTGCATCGCATTCCCTGTGTTTCAGTCTAATGCACTTTTCCTTGGGTTATGATATCAGTCTGTGGGATGCTTTTTGGCCAGTATCACACTGTAAAAATGAAAGGTGCACCAGGACACCTAACATCCTTAAAAAGCCATGGGGAATTGCCAGCTTTGTGTTCCTTAGGAACCTGAGTAAATGGTTTGACTCCAGGGTTAATCCAGTGCAACGACAGGTTTCTGACCACACTGGAAAGCTGGTCAAGACACCCTCTAGCTATAAAGAGACATCAAATCTGATGCCAGAGCATGGGATGCAGAGCATATGGCCTGTGCATGGAGGGAACATTGGAACAGAGAGAGATGGAGGATTGCAACTTCTGCCTTTTGATGTTATCTTTCTCAGTCTCGGTAAAGCTGCAGTTTCTTCATGGTTTTCTGCACAAGTCTATCATCCTGGGTTTCTGAGCCCAGATATACCCTCAACAAACTAGACAACTGCCTATTCCCTACCACAGCAAAACAGCAGTCCCTCCCTGCTCCTGGAGGAGTTCATTCTCTCCATGGGCGCTGTTGTCCCTTTTCTCCTGAGGAAGCTGTTTATCCCGTTATTATCAAAAGGGTAAGAGGAGCTTAGGACAGAGCACAGACACTGGTTCACTTCATGTGGGATTTGCAGGTGGATTCTTGGTAGCACACAGCACAGACGTGAAGATGTGAAGAGAACAGCTCTCCCCTAGCACAAACCCACACCAGGGTGGTTCCCTAGAGAGGAGGGAATCCCCTTGTACACCCAGTGGTGAGGCCGGTTTGCTCCTTTCAGGGAGCCAGGGGCCACCCAGGACAAGAGCTGTGCTCTGACCTGGGTTCCACCTTGGTGACAGCTCTCCGGAAGGTGTAGTCCTGGCTGTGGCAGGTCAGGCTTTCCTGAGGTTGCCACCTCAGCAGCAGAGTCAGCCCTTAAGACATGGAAACCAGCAGGTGTCCATGCCAAGAGGTCACTGATCCTGGGGTCTGGGACAGACAGGCCATGGCCAGCATAGCATGGCATCAGGCTGTGTCCCATCTCCTGCTTCTCACCACCCTGAGCCACAGCTCATGGCTGCATTGTATCTAGAAGGCACCCAGGCATTTTTTGAGCCAAGCCTTTTATTTACAAGGTTTTAATCATATCCTTCCCCACAGGAAGAGGAAAGTGCTTCTCCCAGACCCTCCCAAGCACTGATCTGACTAGCAGGTCCCTGGCCAGTGGCCGGGGGAAGGAGGAGCAGAGCAGGGGGATATTGCAGAGCAATCGTTCACCACTGGCCAAAGTCGAAAAGAGAGAGAGGCCTCTGGAAGCTGCGTCACAAACACAGGTGAAGCTACCCTGTGGCAGTGCGTGGCCTGGGCAGTTTATTGCTGGGCTTGCGTGATGTTTGCTTCACCACTCTCCCAAGAAAAGCTGTCTTTCCTAGGTGAAACCTGTCAAAGTTTGAGCATTATTGATGCAGAAACTGAGCTCAGCAGTCAGGGGGGCTCCTCAGAGGAAGTGAGGAGATTATTAATATCCACAGAGGATGTCCCTGTGATGATTAAGACTTGCTTTCAGTACTCAGTGAGTATGTCTGTGCTTTTGGAAATGTTAACACCACAGATCCACCCTGATGCTATCCACAAGGGGTTTGCTGTCAGTGCTGCCATTCTGGTGCCCAGGGGGCACCTGTATGCCCAGGAGGTGGCATTGAAGCTGCCAGGTGTGCAGATGGCAACTGGTGTGAGTGACTGTGACCTGAATCAGGTGGACACTATGCATCATGACCTGTACTGCTCCTTAATCTTCTCTTCAAGGTGGACCTTGCAGTGCAGTGTAGAGGAAAATCCCTTCATTTTTGAAAGGCAAGGCAGCAGTGCTAGAGCAGGGGTATCAAAAACTGTCTGTGGCCCAGGTGATCTATGGGCACAGTGGAACCAAGGGCTGGGTTGAGATAAGTTTTTAAATGCTTTGATAGCTTGGAGGGAAAGGAATAGGTCAGTGCACAGTTTTATGATCAATAACAAACCCAGTGCTGCAAAGCACATTTTTAATCAACACAAATAATACATAATGTTGGGGTATTTTTGATGGGTTTGTAGTTTCAGTTTTAGTGAAAAAACCCTGTTTCCCAGTGCTGTTCAGAAGGCATTGTGATTTCCTCCTGCCAATTTAGATGATGTGTAGGAGCAGTTGGTAAACAACACGCTATGGATTCCCTCTTGTTACATCTGGCCATGGGGCCTTCTGCAAGCTGCCAGTGAAAAATTTTTAATATGCATGTTATCTTAAGCTTTTGATGCTCATGTAAGACAGCATCAAAGCCTATACCTTGCATTGAATCAGATGGGCACTTCCACCCTCTTCAGTCAAGGATGAAATTTTAAAGCGAATTGCAGCAAAATAAGAATTTTAGAAAAAAACCAACAAAACAACTACCAGCAACATACTCGGTAAAAATGCTCTTGATGTTAACTCCTGAACTCAGCAGGTGATGCAAAAAATGAATTTGGTCCCTGATGAAACACAGCGATACACAGCTTCATTGAAGTCTTACCAAAGCATTCCCTCTACAGGGATACGTCAGTATTACAGAAGATACCACAGCTCAGAGCTGTGCTGCTGCTTTCCTCCCTACCCCGGAGAAGGGTGGCTCTTCCAAAGCCCGCTCAGAGGTGTAGGAGTGGGCAGAGGAGCAGGATTAATCCCAGTGAGACTCTCCCGGACCCTGGTGTTCTGAGGCAGCCTAAGAAATACACGCCACTGCCTGTGCATCAAGACTGTGATCCAGCTTATGTGTGCTAGGGACCCATTTCGTAGAACACATACTCTGTGAATCATTTACATGGGGTATAAATCATCTGTGGCACTGGTGTTTTCCCATAAATCAGCACCAAGGCCTAATACTTGATTAATGTTTTGAAATAGAGCATCCAGATTGCAACAATGGGAGCTCTCTTTTGTGAGACAAAGCTGTGCGATAACAAAAAATGTGCCATGCTCCAAACTCTGCTATCAAGATAGGCACCTCACTTCCAGCCTGATTAAGGAGTATTTTCAGCCAGAACACTTTTCCAGGTAGCAACGATCTGAAGAACCATCTTGTGTCATTCTTCCTTCTTTTCCCAGATCAGCCGAACCACCCTGTGAAAAGATTTCATGCCTCCATTTGCCCATCTGGCTGAGCAATGAGGAAAACGCAGTCTCTTGGAAGATTATGCAGCACTCCTTAATGCTGGCTTCTGGCAATATAACTGGGCTATCCAGTTCATTCTCTCTCCTTATGAAAATGGTATGTTTTAGTGGAGGATTTCATCTTGTGTCCACGAAGCCTTTTTATTTTGTGCCCTGAAACTGCTAGTAAAATTCTACAATGCACCAACTCGTTTTAAGAATTTCAGGATATTCAGAAAAGGATTATGATTGTAACCAGCAAATTCTTTGCCTTGCCAGAAAAGCAGGTCCTCCAAAAGGCCTAAGTAGTAGCCTCTAAACATTGCTACAAAGAGCAGCATCCAAACTGGAGGCCAGTGGAGATGAAGAGCTGTTCCTTGAAGGAAGGCATGGGAGGTGTGTGTTCTCAAGATGTGCCTCAAATGCTGTTTTCCAGTCCTGTTTTGAAGTGTCCTGCATTCACCCAAGAAGTGCACATTCACGTGTTGGGTGTAGATCTGCTCCATGCAGGCACCCTTACAGGGCTGATGGAGCAATACCAAGTCAGATCTCTTGTCACAGTGGCAGCTACAGAGTAGGCATACGCAGTATGTTTGAGCCAAAAAGAAAAAGTCCATAAAAATCCCCTCACCCACAGTGTTAACTACCACTTCATTTTCATGGAAGTTTATAACCATTTCGTGCAACTCCAGATGTGGAGGTTTTTTCCCTCATCCCTAATCTGTGTGCTGGTAAAGGACTGGAAGCTAAACCCTAAGAAGGAGTAGGCAATGCTGCTCCTACCTGGGAGCTGCAGATGATTGGCATGTCCCAAACACATACATAATAACTGGAGCAAAAAATTTCACTGCTAATTTATTGTGTAGTGGGGATCCAACTTCATTGTGCACTCAGAAGGCTATACACATTATCAGAGCAATTTTTTTTTTAAGTATTAAGAAAAATCTCCGAAATCCACTTACAAGATTTGAATCATCAGGATTGCCACATGCCTGTGAGCTGAGGCCATGTCCTGGGAAGCTGTCACATCCTCCACCATCATCTACCCAAAGAGGAGAGACACTGACACTTTGGAATCAAGTGTGTGCCAAGAAAAAATTTTACAAAAGTTATTCTGAATAGGTAAGAAGTCAATAGCAGGAATAGAGAGACACACCGACAGGATCAGAGTGCTGGCCCCTGTATTGTCTCTGCCAAAGGCAAATACCAGATGCTGATGAGAATACTGTGAAAAACCTGCTCATAGGGTGAGTTTCCTCCTCTGCCATCTGGTACCGCTTGGCTTCTTCCCAGAAACATTAAGGTTTACATCCCTTCCAAAAATATTTACTATCCTATCTAACATGGGAAGAAGGCCAGAGATAGCTTGATATGTCTTTGCCTTTTGTAAATACCCCTTTTGTAAATACCTACACAAGTGTTGCAACACACAGATGGGAGAAATGGAAGGTAAGAGTTTACATCTGCCTTAGGATCACTAAACTGCAGCCCTCAGTTATCCTGACTTCATAGTGCATCACTGAGGACAAATTCTGCCCTGAGTTACACACAGAGCTCACAGCAGGATGGGGCTCTGCATATGTGGGGGCAGAACTTGGTTCCTGAAGGCTGAGGACCTTGCAGGAGGTTATTTTGCCAGACAAAACACTCCCTGGTTTATAGTTGCATCTTTCTTGAATGTGCAGCACCCACCCACTGACAAGGCACAGGAAACTCCAGGGATTTAGACCTCTATCATTTAAGCCACTGGTGATTTAAAATGTAGCTTTGCCAAGAGTATATTCACATCACGTGGGTTTTTTTTTCTTTTGACACCTCTATCCTTGTTTCTCTTACAGCTCTAACAAACCCTCAGTTTTGGGGAGGCAGAGTGAGTGCTCTTCCATGCTTGACAATGAATTTATAACAGTTTCAACTGAATTATTTTTGACATCATTGGTTTAAAAACAGGAGAAAAAAATCAATGCAAGGATAGAAAAATTATCAGCACTATTCCCAGGGACTGTTCAGTTTCATGGCAAGTGGTTGTAGCCCAGTCAGCCTCTGAGCTTGACAGATTGCCCCTGAACAGTCTGTGTCCTGGGGGATGCAGCAGCCCCTGGGCTATTCTGGGCTCCTTCACTCCACATAGACCCTCCTTTTCCCTGGCACAGCTCTGTGCTCAGGCTCAGCACTGCTGGCTGCAGGACAGACACCTCGCTATTCAAGCAGATGAGCCCATTGGTATTAGCAGCATGAGGTCGATGCAACCTGAGTAATTCTGCAATAGAGAAAGTAGGCAATGTTACACTATCCCCTCTCTTCATTACACTCTGATTTCTCATTCCCAGATGAATGAATGACCTTTTAGATGTGTTGATGCACCAGGGACTTAGAAAATATCTGCTTTTATACTATAAGCAAGGCCTGTTGGTACCCTTCACTCAGTGGTAAAGTGTATTTTCTGCTTGCAGGACAGCAGTGCTGCTGAGGACCTTATTTTGCCTTTTATAGCTCAATGGAGCCACTGGGATTTTAAAGAAGATAGGAGAGTCATGCCCTAAAATGCTGACACCACTTCCATATATCATAGAGATATCTGAATAATTCATAGTGTCAAGCAGCACAACTTAAAGGAACAGTGACTTAAGTGACAACACCCAGTTTTAGTACATTCTGCACAAAAATTAATACTCCACATATTTCTTTCTTCCACAAAATCCATCATGGTACAAAAAACATGGGTATTTCCTCATGCTTCAACACATTACTCATTACCTTTGCCTTGTGTGTATTTGAAATGAAATGAAATTTGGCCCAGATTGGGAAAAGGGGCAACAAAAAGTACCCTTCCCTCTTGTGCTCATTCTAGTGCAGAGCTGTTGCAGAACCCAGGTTGCTGTCGCAGGTCTCCAGGCTATGGATCACTTTCTGTTTGTGATAGTGACTGCCTTTCAAAACAATTAAGTCCAAAGCAAAGGCTGGAGATTAGGTGTTTATGCTGCTGGTTCATCAGGGATCTGGGAATACTGAGGATGTTTTGGATTAAAGCCAGACTCATGTTTTACAAAGGGCCCTTACCATCACACTGAGTTGAGTGAGGGAAAGCCCTCCAGGAAATCACACTTGCGCTTCTGATATAACAGTAGCACTTCCAGCTTGTCTCTTCTTGTGTGTGTGAAAGTAAAAAATCCTCTGGAGTTTGCAGATCTGTTTTCTACTCTATTTTTCTCAGCCCTTAGTTTGGACTGGTGACCCTTGCTGGGTCGGATATTTCAGGCTCCGTGGTGGGGGACGGGACCGCGTGATGGGCTCTGCAAATGTGAACCAAGCAGGAAGGTGGAGTCATTTTAGACCTCCTAACAGGTGATCTCAGTCAACACACCTTTTGGGGTGGCTGAAATCCTCTTTCTGGCCTGGATGACTGCAGCAGGTCCTGCCGGCAGGTGACTCTGTTGCCTCTCTGCATTCTGCCCACATCTGCCGCCACTGCCAGACAGAGTCACCAGTCTGAAGATAAAGAGGAGGCAGGACACCACTGTCCACCCACGGGAGCCCGGGGGATGTCCAGGTTGTGTGGGGTGATCAGATTGCCACTGTGAGGTGAGGCACCTTTCCCAGCATGGCACTGGCTGTTGTTGTATTTCCTGCACCCCTTCACCAGCGTGATGAAGCCTTTCCCACGGCTCAGTGGGTCACAGAAACGCTGGTCTGGCTCGGGCTTTTCCCTCCAGCAAGCAGGTTGCCGTACCTTTGTACTCACTGCTCATTATCTGCCGGCGGTTGTTTACCTCCCCTCCAAACCCGCCCCTTTCGGCGGCCCACGTTATTGTCCATGGCAAACGTTGTTGCCGCAGAAGTAAAACTCTGAACGTGAGGAATTAATTGCCTTAGGGCTCTGAACATTTTTACTGGCGCGGAGATAATCTGTCAGACGCAGGAGCCATTCTAGCACCGAGCAGCCAGAGCAGCAAAGATCCCCCTATTTATAATTTTCTATTTGTCCATTCATTTCCAGAGCAGACAAACTCGAGGGTTTACATTTTGGGTACAACTCGAGCTTTGTTTTGCAGATACTACTTTTCAGCCATGATGTACATTGATTTTGCTAGCATGCAGGATGTACCAGGCTTAATTGATCAATTCTGCTTGCACATTTGAGCTTATTTGTTGTACTCCCTGCTTTGCCTTCATTAGAAGTGAATGTAATGCTCAGGAAAGTTTCCAGCATTGACAGCTCCGGAAACCAAAGTTCCTGCTGAACAGAGCAAATCAAAGCACGTTGATTACGCCCATGTGCTCCCTGCAGCTTAACCCCTGTCCTTTAGGTCAGGCATATTGCTGGGATCACCAACAGCATCACCCACGAGGACCAGTCCTATTGATGAGGATACTCTTGTCTGGTTGCCTGCCTGTTAAAATGTGCAGTGGACTGAACAACCCTCCTGGAGCTTCCAGCTGGGCCCTGTGGACTGTCTCTCTGATCCTGGGCTGGCCTTCAGTAGGAGGCTCAAGAGTAGAAAATATGGCAGGGTGGTGGCAAATGGTGCAGTGCAAAAAGGGAGCATCATGCATTGCCGCCAGCAGAAGGCTGTGTCCAGTCTGCCAATAAAGCTTCCAAAGCTTTACCTTAACTCTGCTTGTTTCAATAAGTCTGTCTTTGGACTAGAAATGGTCCCATGCAGTGAATTTCTCTGTACCAAGAAAAAGAGTAGCTACTGCTATACATGGTACTTCTGTTTCATTTGCAGCTGAGGCATCTGCAGAGAATAGTGAAAGAGAGAGGCTGGAGAAAGGAAGTTTTCATGCTACCTGAACTGCGAGGTATATTTCCATGCAAACCCTGTGCAAGTAATGAAAAGAGAGAGAGGACTGGGAAAAAAGAAAGAAAGAAAAAAAAGAGCTGGAAACTTCTTTGGCGGGTTAACCAGGACATGTGTCTAGGTTAGACCTAACTCCTCAGGGAGCAATAAAAATATCCCCCAGGAGCCATCACAGTGCCTGCTCCCTGGGGAGCAGGGATCAGAGTCTCTCCTGATCCTCTTGCATGTGGGACAGCCCCTTTGGCCACCTCGTATGTGCTCAGCCCCTCAAGCCTGTCTGCTGCCGTCACCGCTCCCAGAACCACATCTGTGTGAGATCTGTGATGGCAAAAGAGCTGCATCTCCCTTTCCTACCCCCTTGATCACTGAATATGTCACCATCTTGCACGGTTTACTGTACAGAAGGATTGCTGTTGCTGCTCTTGCACAGATTATCCAAAGCAAATAGTTCCTAGATGCAAGTCTGGTGTCCTTGAGAGATTTTCTGATCAGAGAGGAAGCCTTTCTGCAGTCACTATTACCCTGCATGGCCTGGAGTCTGCAACTGGGGACCACAGAAGTGACTGTTGTATGAACTGTATAATAATAATAACAACAATAATAATTATTATTATTATAGTAAGAGTATGCAGAGTATTTGAGAGACATGTCAACTCTCTTCTTACTTACACCTCACCACCAAAATCAGCGGTGCTTCCTATGCTTTAACCCTTGAGCAAAGGTCTCTTCTCCCTGCTGGGGGCTGGGGCAGGGTGGGCTGTGGGAGCCACAAGTCACTACTGCCATCTCTTCCCCTTCCTGCACCCAGCCACGCTTTTGTTCTTCACTTCACTTACCTGACCTGACAGACTGGAAAAGCTGCCGTGGGGCTTGGGAGGGGACCCTGCCCACTATCGAGCACCAGCCCTGCTGGAAGCAGCATCCCTACCAGAGCAGGAGCTGTTCATTTCCGTAGGCAGAGCTCAGCATTGCCAGGTTGAAAGCAGGGGGAAGAGAAAAAGGAAGATGTAAGAACTATTTTTGCATGTAGTGTCTTCAGGTAACATTTTATTGCCATTTCTATCCCAGAAACATATTGTTCTGGAGCTTGTAAACACAGCTTGGCTAGTGCTCACTACTGAATACTATCTGTATCAGACCCCTGATAAAGTGAAGCCAAAATGTGTTTGGCTGCTGATATTTTCATGTATGTCCTTAGAGGAAGATTATTTTGCAGCCCTTGTACTTATCAGGTATGTTAGACAGGTAAGCCTACTCATTTTAGTTTCACTGGATGAGCTGAATCCTCTCTTAGGGTAAGTGGGAGCAGCTCAGCTAACTTGAATGGATTTTACACCTGTCTGTAATTTGGTGCCCCTTCCTTTGTCCCCCAGCTATTTTAAAAGGCCACACATAGTGCTTTTAATGAGAATGTAGTAGAGACTTTTAGTTTGGAAGTACACTGGGCGCTGGGAGGCAAAGGGATATGGCAGTGCAGGATCCCACAACGGGAATAGACCCTGCAGTGCCTCCCTGTCAGCTGGCAGCCTGAGACAGAACTTTCTGGGTGCAGGAGGGTGCTTTTAGGTGCTGGACAGATGTACCTTTGCAAACTTCTTCCCTTAAACACATGATTTTGACACTAATGCAATAGACATCTGCTGCGAGGGAGTGGGCTGGCCCAAGGGAGGGCAGTAATGAGATACGAGGCCTTTGTCTCTGAGTTTCTGGTTCAAACCCAGGCGAGGTAGGAGAGACTGGGAGTCATTACTGCCTGGCAGCTGCTAAATAGTTGGTGTCAACGGGGCTGGTGTCCTCGGTCAACTTTCTCATTAACAGGTGTCCCCATCTCAGCACCCCAAAGAGAAACCAATTATTGGCCTCATCCCTGACAGAGCCTCATCCCTCCCTAGATACAGGGAGACACGAATTACCAAGTCACCAGTACGAGCCTGGAAATATGGTCCCAGCCAGGAGTGGGGGGTGCTGATGGAGGAAAAATGTCTTATGCTATACTGCCCCTCCCCTTCACTGCCCCTGGGATAAACAGAAGGGTTAAGCCTTTGGGGATACCGAGCCTTGTTGTTTCAACAACTTCACACACTCCTGCTCTTTACTGTGATTGTGCTAAAATACTCAAGTCTCCTAAATCTTAGGGAAATTGTCCCTGCCCTTCCAGAGACCTGTACAAGGCAAGAGTTGTCAGATCTGTATCTACAGCAGACAAACAAAGAGAACACAAACTAAGGAGAAATTTTTTGATCATATCATTAAAGTGCTTTAAATATTAGGCTAATAGTTTCATTAAAAAAAAAAAAAAAAAAGAAACACAATGCAACACCAGAAGTTTAAAAATCTCAGAAGTACAACGTTTATATTTGCATTTGACAACTGAAATGCAAAAGGCTTGGAACATAAGAAATGCAACTATAGCTTTAGCACACTGCAGATACTCCTCTGGCTAAGTAAAAATAGGACTTACTTTCACTTACATCATGATCAGTCTTACATGAATCTTAAATTCATAGGACAGAAAAGGTGAAATTAGTTGCAGTTGATGAATTATATCAGATATTTTTAAAATAAAAATCATTATGTTAACTAATTATATCATTATTTAATACTAAACTTGTGATGAGAGGGCAACCTGGTGCCTGAGAGAGCTTAATATTTCCTCTTCTCAGACTCTGTCCTACAATCCTGCATAACTATGGCTGCGACCCTAAAACACAGCAGTTGCTGCAGGAAAAAAATGGACAGCTAATGAAAGCTGTTGCCTGTCCACATGCGACTTCATTAGCAGATTCACTAAATGAGCTCCAGGCCTCAGATCAGTCATTGTCTTTCACCTGTCACATACCAGAGGTCAAACCTTGCTGAAGAATCACAGGAAAGTGTCTCCCTGGAAGCTGGCACAGCTGATGGGTAAGACTTAAAATCTCCTGCCCCTGAGCTGAGCAAAAGCAGTCCATCATATAGCAGCAGCCTAGGTGGACTAAGTGATCATTGTAGGTCCCTTCAAACTGAAATATTCTATTCTATCGCAATATGCACACACCTGGAACAGTGATAGCTCATGTCCAAAGCAGGAATAATGTTGAACAGCTCAAAAGGACTTTTAAAATAAATAGGGAAGACAACTTATTTATCTGCTACAGAAAAATGAAAGAGGAATGAAAACAGTGACCATTTATACAGCCCATTTTTTTTTTTAATTCTTAGTGAAAGTTAAATTCAGGACTCTTGTTCTCTTGTTTTTAAGTCACTGACTATGCTTAATCACCAATAAGAAGGGTGGTTTCCCTGTAACTGGGATGGCCAAAAGAAAGCTGAAGTCTCTGTGAAAATGAGGGAGAAAAGGGAACTAGAGCAGGATGAGAAGAGTGTCTGTGTTACCTGAGGCGTCAGGGTGAGAGTTACACTGAAGCTTGCTTTGCAAAATAGGATCTGAAAATGAAATTTTAAAGGATAGATGAGCCTGAGGTGCTGGCAGAAGGAGATCCCATCTCCCTCATCCTCACTGCTCTGACTGTGTCTGCAGCCAGGTTTGAGGAAAAAGACCCACACCTGCAACTGGGGACTAATGGGAAAGTTTCCAGTTTGGGTTTCTTTATTTTACTTCTTCTGAAGGTACTACTTTCAGGCAGGTTATTGTTTCCCTGCAGCCTTGGCAATGCAGTGGTCATAATACTATTATTGCTGTATGAGAATATGAAATCAGCCATGAATATGATGAGGTCATTATCAGTGTCCAAGCTGATTGTGTTACAGCAATGGCACAGATAGGGAAAACTTATTTGGTTTTTTTCAAAGCAGTTCATTTGGTATAATTTAAATTCTCTTTTTTTTGTAGCCTTAAAAGAAGGGGGTGATTTTTATAGATACAATATTTTTGTGTTTAGAAGTGCACAAAATAATCCCTAATACATTTCTCATTCTTTACAAAACCACCATACTGCTAATTGGGTGATCAGATAAAATTCTTACTCACACTGAAACAATTACAGAAACAATTTATTTACAACTGCAATGGTACTAAAATTAAACTCAAGTGTGAGATCTGCTTCTTGATGAAGGTCTCTGAATGTCCTTCGAGTTTATAATAAGTTCTCATGGGACACATGAATTCATGCCCTTAATCCATTCTGACTTTAAAAGTCCAGCTTCTTTTATGGAATATCTCATTATACAAGCTCTTGCTTCAGCAAATGCACTTCCATCACTTTTCTCTGAAGTCTGTTTAATATAACATCTTCTGAATTATTTAAAGGGCAAATATATGGATTAAAT
The DNA here is from genome assembly GCF_041296385.1 of Aphelocoma coerulescens. Taxonomy (NCBI): domain Eukaryota; kingdom Metazoa; phylum Chordata; class Aves; order Passeriformes; family Corvidae; genus Aphelocoma; species Aphelocoma coerulescens. The sequence goes on from NC_091019.1 coordinate 55,528,744, forward strand.
AAAGCAAACACATCTACCACAGCTTCTATATGCCTGACAAACTTTTGACCAAATCTTTTGGACTTTCTACATCTGTCGTATAATATCTCTAAACCTCAGACCTGGTCAGCATTATGGTCTCTGTGCCACAGCACAGCCATTCCTAAAGCTGTGGCAATAGGTCCTTAAAGATCTCTTCCCACTCTGAAAAAATGACAAATCCCAGAATAGTAGCAAGTCAGGGATCTGACCATGGGAAACCATCCTGAGGCTAACAATACTGTCAATCAGAGCAGCTTTCCCCCTGCCCCAGTGTGTGATAAGGACTGGCCAGGCAGACTCAGGGGTCATGTGCCCCCAGTTCCCTGCTCTGTTGCTCCCCAGTCTCTGCTGTGTGATTTTCACCTTCAGCCACAGCTGTTTTCCTATGGCTTACATTTTGTTCAGTGCTCTGAAATTCAATTCTAGATTACATTTCCATGTTTTGGAATGATATATAGACCACGGTGAATGTTTACCCATGTAAGTGTAAGCCAGTCTGGAATCTGCCTCTGATTAATTTGAATTTAAATCTGCATTTCATTTCTCCTGACCTTTGAAATCTCCCTCATGGCAACTCATCAGGAAACCTTGGTATGATAAATTAGAAATTCTTTTAGGTCTTGGATCAGACTGGAATAATAATCACACCACTTCCCCAATACCAATTTCAGGATTTGTTAGTCTATTTCCAGAAACTGTGGATAGCTTAAGTGAAAAGAGATGTAGAAATTAAACTGGAAACATTTCTACATGTGAATTTAAGAGCAGAAAAAAGTTGCCTTCCCCTCCCATGGCTCTTTCAGACTTTAAAATCCAGACACTCTGACCACAGTTTTAGATTATTAGTGACCCTGCTCTGAGCTGTTCTGACCCCATGGCTTCTTCACGTGCTTTGATTCATTTTATTCATAGCTAAAACTGTGAAGCAAAAGCAGAAGTCAGATATATCTGTTAAAGCTGAGAAATTTAACTGCTCTTTTATTATTTAAATAATTGAAATAATTATAATATAATAATATATATAATATATATATTATAATATATATATATATAAAACTATATAATTTAGGTGCAAATAAAGAAGGTGTAGAAGTCTGAAAAAGATGGGCACAGAGCAGCCAGGAGATTTGGGACCCTGTGGCAGCAGAACACTTGAGACTGAGGGGAGTGGACAGGTACCCAGGAGGCACATGGGTGGTACATGCCTTTTAAATTATCTCTTTTCCTTAGCAAAGGGATACACTGCTTAGGAAGAAGTCTTAGAGCCTGCAGCTGACCACCACCAGCCATAATGCTAGCGGCTAAATGGGCAGAGGTGGTGGGAAAAAAACTTGCACAAGTTTAATATCTCACTAATTCCATTCACTGGAGTAATTTGGATTCCCATCTGTAAGTAGTCCATCAATGAAAGAAGCATCTCAGTGCCCCGAAAAAGGAAGCCAAAAATTGCTTTCAGTCCCAAGGAGCTCACCATCCAAACAACTGTGCTGTGTTTTAGAGCTCTGGCTTATAAGCTGTCTGTAAACTCCATTTGAGTGATGCACCCTGGCTGCATTATCCATGATCTTTTCTTTTCTTAGTGGGTTATTTTAAAACTTCTCACATGCAAGCTTGTATGACAAAGCATCCTGGCTAAAACCCTGAAGAAAGTGAACTCAGAGCCTGTGCTGGTATTGACTTACATGGCTGAAGATTGTGATCTGCAGAAAACAGGTCTGATTTCTCACAGCTGTATTTATTTTGGACTTTTGTTCCTTGTTCAGTGTCAAAATAATGGAATTATACCTGTGTTAAACAAGATGTTGGCAGTCCTTCAAGTGGGTATACAGGAGACAGAAAATAATTTTCCCTCTAAAAGCCAGGAAACAAATTTTCATAAACATACTACACAAAGGCACTCAGTTTGGTTTCAGCAAGAGTTCGTGGACCTCTTCTGTGATGAACCATATGATGTGATTAAATCTTATCACGTAGCAGATGAGGTCCGTTCCAAAATTTAACTTGATAATACCAAGTACATGCAATGAGCTTCTTAGAAATTCAGCATTCTTGGTCTGATCTGCCAGTTAATTTTGCATCTTTACAAAGATATCTCGAGTCCAACATCCTAGAATAATGCAAATAATAAGAATGGTTTAATTTGGGAGTTTTATAAAAGTAATTTCAATTGATATTCATCTGGGTTTGCAGCAAAGTACTTTCCAACTGCTTTTGCAGTAGAAGGTTGCTCCTTCTGACACTTAATGTAACATTTTACTTTAAGGTTTCAACAGTCAGTTACTTGGCCTGGACAATTCCAGTCCCACCAAATACAGCAAAAAGGCGGGCTTGAAATCCAGGTTTGCATCTTAGAGCTCAGTAGGAGTTTTGCAATAAATGTCACGGGTTGGCAGTGTTCCTTTAAGTTGGCACTTAAAGGAAAGATAGCATAAGAATATATTGTGTTTACACTGCAATATTAGCTAGATATAAAAATCATTATTTCAAGCATTTTTATAAATTTTTAATCCATTCTAGCATCTTTATATTTTATTTCTATTTTTATTCTAATATATTTAATTTTAATTCCATTCTATTCCATTGCATTTTTAATCTTTTCAATGATGTACTGGATTCCTGTGCCTTGCTGATGTCCAGGACATGACAGATTTGTGGCAAGGTGGCACTAGATTTGGAGCCTGACTTGTGTTTTATGCCAAAGTCCTAGTTCTGGAGATTTCTGGTCAGCAATTACAAATGGCATAGAAATATCACAGAACTGCTGAGTGCATCAAAACTGTATATGTTGCATGGTTTAGACTCAATTCATGGGGCTATGAAGTCTTTGAAATGGCCCCAGGTGATATGAAAGCTTAACCCTGGTGAGGTGGCAGAGCTCGTGTGACCCAGTTTCAAAGGCTTGGTGCTGCCACAGGGTGGGAGGAGACTGGCAGACCCTCCTTTTGCCCAAGCCCAGAAGAATTCCCGTTGCATGGGAGGAGTTTCTCGTGTATAAAGGACAGCTCAGATGTATAATCCAGAAGGATGTGAAATCAATAGGGGGAAATAGGATGTCAGGGACGGGGCATGCGTTCATGTGCGTGAGTGCCCACGCGCAGGAGGGAGCGCGCTGGCTTCTTCTGCAATTTTGAAGCATTTCTCTAATAGCAACAGACAAACAGCCCAAGCATATATTACTGCTCCTCTGCTTTGGTGCTCATTGCCCAGACAATGTGGTGATAAGCATGGAAAAATGCCCAGGGAGAGAAATGCAGCAAAAACCTCAGTGCTCTTTCCTACACTCACATCTCTTCTGCAATATTAACCAAAGCAGACAGATGCCCAGACATCATCCTGTGTCAGCCCACGCAGTGATCTCAAAGCAACAAAAACATAGGAGTAATTGTAAGGCACGAGCATGTTTTGTTTTGCATGGAGCGTATCTCCATTTGATAGTAACCGTTTTAAAGTCTGGAAGAATTTTGCACTCACTAAGCTGATTTTACAAGCAAAGAGAAGTGCTTGTCAGCAAAGGTTAATGTAGCTGTCACTGCAGGAGAGCCCTGTGGGTAGAAAGAGAGTCATCTGGCTGTTTTTTAAAGGGCAAGAGTCATCACTGTGAAGGAGGAATTTTTCCATTTCTAGGAACCTTTCACATCGTTGTAGTGAACTGCCACATAAGTTACCACTTCTCTACAGTTTTTCTATTTTTATGATTATCAATATTTGTTTCTATTACATATTTTTTAAAGTCTTATAAGATGCTCTTGTCCAAAATGAATAAAATCTTTATTTGAGAAGATGGAAAGAGAACTTCTGTGTGTTTTTATGGCTTGCACTGGTACAATATTAGAGTACTGTGAAGCAGAAAAGAACTGTCTCCCCTTTTTATTGATGGAAACAGGGGCAAGAAGAGACTAAGCAGTGGAATTAGGCTATGTACTCTAACCTCCTGCTTCGGGTGTCATGAGCACCTTTAGTTCATGGTGGCCTCATCATAAGGGAATTGAATCCCAATCTACAGCATCCAGGCCACCTGCTTACTGCTGGGTGGGGTCAACCCTCCCTAAAGCATCAAACGTGAGATCTGCACAGTTACAGGCTAAATACTCCTAATTCGTGTACAGCAGTTGCAACAAAGAGGATGGCCACATCAGGTTCACCTGACCATGGAGGGTCTCACACTGGAGGAATCCAGACCCTGTGGTGAGCTTCCGTTTACACCTCCAGGATGTCTCTGGCACAGCCAGGGGACACACACACTCCATGTAACAGCAAAGAGCCAAGAATGATCCTGGGACTCCCAAACAGCAGATGGCTTTATTTCCCCCTGGTTACCAGGAGATGGAGTCGTGCCACATGAAGCATCAGTGCAGGCAAAGCTGTGCCTCAGAAAGGATCTTTAGTTGAGATATTCAGGAAATTTTCTCTTGGAGCTTACAGATAGGAAAGCTGGGAATGCTGAATGCTTGGATGAAAAGGCATGGGGGGAAGAAGGCTAACTGTGGGCGTTTCCTTGTGAGGACAGTGCTGTGAACAAGCCAGTTTCCCACCTGCAGCAAGCTAATAGAGGCTAATAAAGATGCCATTGGATACAGGTCACATGGCATCTATTTGTATGTATTTGTAAGTGTTACTGAACTAGATTTGAAACAAAGACTCTGAGGTGAAAACCTGGGTTTAGATTCAGCAGAGACCAAACCACCAGACACATGTTGCATAAGGAATAGAAAAAAGCACTAATACTTTACCCAGCTCCATCCATTATCTCTGCCATGTCAGATACAGGAAATATCCATATGGTAGCAGGTTATGCATTGGACACCGCAATTCAACTGAGAATTTGCTGACAGAAGAGGTTGTACCCTGGCAGAACTTCATGCATGAAAGCTCAGAGCAGCTACAAGATTTGCAGTATCCCAACAGCTTCTCCAGTGGAGTCCAGAGGCAATCCATCCTGGAGCACCTCAATGCCTTCCTTGAGCTTGGAGTGATCCTGAAAGGCCACCATCTCTGCTCCTCAATCCACAGCATTTAGGAGCAGTAAAGAACTGAGAGGCCCTGAGAAGCTACTCTCAGTCAAGGGATAAATGGTGGTTATTTCATGGAGCACTGCCTGGGTTACATAAAACAGAGTCAGTGTTTAGAAATAGCACTGGGTCCTCCTTAGCTGATGAACAGCCAAAGCACCAGGAGCAGAGGTGCATTTCTCACTGCTGATGCTTGCTCAGAGGGGATTTCCTTCTGCTCCTGACCCAGATGTTGGTACAGTGAGCAGGACTCTGCTCAATCTAGCTTGGATTACTGCAGCATGCCCCAAGGGCATCCAGAAATAGCAATGCTGTGTGATCTCCAGTGACCTCCCAGTTATCTCTGTGTGAAAATCAGGCTGTTAATTTTGACATATATTGGATGTAGTTAGTTCAAGACCTCCTTACCTGACCTTCCCCTTGCTCGACTGTTGGGGCTGTGGGAGGTGATCAGACCATCATTTCCCAGATATGACCTGTTCAGTGCTTGTGGCAGGTCACTGCCAGGGAAATCCCCTTTGCTCCTGAGCTTTGCTCCTTCCTGCCTGCAACAGCCAAATCTGACAACTCCTGACACCCATCAGGTCCCCACTGAAAATGCTGCAGCCAATGCTGAGGCCAGGGAAGAGCTGAGAGTAGAAAGTCCTTTAAACCCATGTAGTCTTACAGCAACAGATACTATTGCTCATAAATTAAACATTAAATAAATATAGCTCTCAATTTGCAGTTATTTCTAGCAGATCTTAGAAAACTGCAAAAATAAGAATTCTGCACACCACCTAATGTTTGTGCCTGTTGATGCGGTTGTGCGTTTTTGGCTTTCACAGCTATGTTTCTGCAATGCTTTTTAAGTGCCACATCTGCTTTTGAGCATTTTGAACTATGTCAGGTTGACTCATAAATCATAACTGATGTACAGACTATGAGACATTTTGCTTATGGCAAAATAACTCTAAGTGTCTGAAAATGCCATACTTTCAAAACTTAGGATTTAATTCCATTATTTAGGTCAATAAGAGTTTAGAGTTGGATTTGCAAAGTCTAGAGGCACATACAGACTGTGGAAATGCCAAAGATGTTGAAGCATGTCAGATACCGAGCCTGTGTGGACACCAGTGGCAGGCAGGCACCTAACCCACTTGGACTTGTAAAAGGCCATCATGAACTTCCACCAGAATTAGGCTGTGAAAGAATTTCATAGTTTGCAGTACTGTTGCTCCATCACAGCCTTTTCTGTGGGGTAGAACAGCAACAGAAAGGGAAGCAATCAGAACCTGCTCAGAATTTCCCCCAGGTTTCCAGGTACTGCACCTAGAGCAGGTTTTAGTTGCAATGTTCCCAGACCACTGGGTTAGGAACTGTTTGCTGTTACCAAGAGAGGTGCTTGAAGAGACCCCACAGTGGCAGATACCCCACAGAAGTTCTGGGGTCAAAGCCTCCTCAGCTTTGGGGAGGGAAACGATCACATGTGTTTCTTCTCAACCTTGCCCAGAGAACATGAAAGAAAAGGCACCAAATCAATGATGGAGGAGCATGGTTGCCTTGGCCCTTAACTGCAATACTACTCTAAACAAACTGAAAATTTGCATATTCCCTTATCAGAGGAAGTTGTTCCTTGTGTATTTCATGAAGAGTCTGGATTTGATTGGAAACCAGTGGTGGTGTGATTACCAGATGCCTGCTGGTACTGGGGCAGATATGCAAGGGCTGTAACTACCACAGGGTTGCCAGAGTGGTTCAGGATTCTCCAGGTATCCTGCACTATGCATGCTCTGCACAGCCACAGTCCCTGTTCCCCCAGAAAAGAGCCCACTACATTATCTTCATAGACTTTTGCAACTTCTTTTTTTTCCTTCCTATTTTGTCCTTCCTGAAATTTGTTTGGCCTCTAGGTATGTTTTTTATGAAATACATGTCTGAGGGCTTGCTTGAGCTGTCAATGCTACACACCTAATTTCTCAGAAAGATTTCAGAAATACTAAATTTGTAATATCTCTGGTTTTAGACCAGCATCCATTATTTGCTGCATGACCTGATTACTTTGGGGAAGAATTTTTCAAGTTACAGCTGGCTTTTATAGGCTATGACTTGTATTTTCAACTATTAGAAAATATCTGAACAAGCTGTTTATTAGCTTTTTGTCCTTCAACAGGGGTAATGTAATAGCAGCATAGGCTGCTGTTAGCTTTCTTCCAACAAAGTAACATTTTTGTGGTTCTTAATCAAAAAAACCTTATTCTCTCCAAACTAGAGATGGAACTGAATGATCCTGGGACAAAGGCCTGGATCCAAATGGGATTTTTCCTTTTGAGTATGAGCTCAAGCTATGATTAATCACCTTTTCTTTCAGTGGAATATACTTGCTTCTGTAAGTGAGCTTTTTCACCTCACAGAGGGAAATGAAAAAGCGGGGTATTTCATTATGCCTTGGATCACTGATGAGGAAAGGCTCATTTGTACAATTCACTGAGCAAGCCTTTTGGTCTATTTCTTGTTACAGATAAATTATATGGTTATATGTTAAGTTACAACACAAAGTATTCAGATGTTACATAAAATCAATACAATGCTTTCTGAAAAGAAACATACATTTTAATGTCTTTATTTCTGTTGTGAGCAAAAAGGGGAAAAGATCCATGTACTGTAAAAGAGAGAGAACCCATTCAAGGGTTGTTACTTACTGTTCTGTTGCTGTTACTGCAGGGAAAATAGTAGTAATTTTAAAAAATCATTTCTGCATGATCTGCTTTTGTGTGAACTGATAAGAAAATATGTTCTTTCTGCACATGCAACACATAAGGAATGTTTACTGCCCATATGGTCTCTTGAGGGCTCTGACATTAGAATTTCTATGGTAGCAAGTTGAGAAGCAAGAAAGCAATTATCTGAGTGCTGTAAAACGGTGACATTTTCATCCTGCCTGTATAAAATCAGCATAAGAAGGACAGGAAAAGCATTTAGCAATGTGTCACCTGAATGGGAATCCTGGATATTATACACTGTGGTTGAGCTCTGCTGATTTACATCCTCCGCAGGGTTGCCCCAGTGCTTTGTACAAAAATCTGCCATGACACAGAGCCCAGAAATGTGCACCAGAGGCTGCTGCTGAAGGTGCTTCATCACAGCACGATTAAAGGATGTGATGGACTCGCGTGGTTCCATTAGAAGGAGAAATTAGGACTTTGATGCTGCAGCAGTTTGTTTCATTCCACATCTGAGTCATCCCAGCATGTCAAGACGCAGCGGGATTTCCGCTTATCGAATCCTCTGACAGTATTCCCGATGTAGCACACGGTGCTGCCTGCACTGGGCTGGCTCCCCAGGTTCCTTGTGTTAAACACTTCCTCAATATCAAAATGTGTTGGTAGGCCTGTCACAGCCAGTGTGACTTCAGCTACTTGTGTTCCCTGGAAAATGACCTTGAATAGAAGATGCCCATTTGCTTTTGACTGTGCTATAAAACTGTTCATTCATCTTTCCAAAGGTTTAATATATTTTTTCAGTTGTGTAGAATAGTAAGAGCTGTGTGAATGAGCAGTCTCCATGCCAGTGGATCACAGACTGCCTAGCATGGGTCCTGTTCTGTTCAGGCATTACCTCACTCGCATTATGGGTTTGTGTGTACAGGCACACACACATTTTCCTTTATTTTATTCTCATCATCATCACCATAATAATCTGTCCTCAGTATCTCTACCAGTAAGGAAAATAAAACACTGAGAATAAAAATGAGGAGCAGAAGGGTTTTGTGATCAGAAGAGTGTTGACAAAGCAAAGCCTTATTTCCTTTGTGAAGAGCTGTAACCCTCTATTTAATTCCTGACTGTTAAGTTTTTAGGGATGGTGTTCTCAGCTGACTTGGGTATGAGCAGTGTGTCCTTTGGCTATTAAAGCTCAGAGCCTCAAACTCCCCTTAAGGATGGACTTCCAGACACAGGGTCTAATGTTGGTCTTTTGATCAAATGCAATTTGTTTGCATTTTTAATCAATGTGCCCACATTCACTCTGTCCCATGAATACTAACAAATTCTGATGTATACAGAAAGAGTGAAAAAATCTGGATGTTGTACATTCAAGGAGCTCATTTGAGGGACATAAGGAAGTCTTTTTGAGCTGCAGGGTATCTACAACCATCAGTTGCTTCAATGGTCACTAAAGATTTCAGGTTTCATACCTCAAAATGATCAACATTTTTCAAATTTAATGGGTTTGTGCCTTGATGTTGGGTGGTTTGCAAGCAAATACTGCATTTTCTCACCTGGTTTCTTCAATTCATCCATCAATAAAAATGCTGATTTTGAGATTTAATTGAAGTCAAGAACTTCTATGGGCTTCAGTGGGAAAAGGAGAAATCCAGTATATTAACAAAAAAAAATCAGTTAAAAAGCCACCAAAATAAACTAAAAAATCCAAAAAGGACTTGTTTCCAATAGCTGATATACAGCACCAAATATTCAGTTGATTGATTCAGGGCATTAGGCACAAGAACGATTGTTCAAATTATCCAAATTAAAAATGAGTCATTTTAATACAAAAATTTCTGAATGCCAAATTCTCAAACAACCATATGCCATGTGATCTTGGAGAATACTGCTTAAATCCAGCTTCATCCCCATTCTGTAACTGCTGCACAGATGCATGGTACTGCCCTCGGGTGGGAATGAGGGCAACATCAAATTTAGCATGTCAGGTCAAGGGTAACAGTTCCCCTCCCGAGTTTAGTCTCTAGAGATGGCTCAGCAGAGAACTCATAAAAAAAGAAAAAAAGGTGATTAAAAATGTCAAGAAGGTACGCCTTGAGAGATTGCCATGGGGTGGATGAGCATTGACTGCCCTCATTTTATGAATGGGAGAATCCAGGCAGAAACAGAGTATCTTGGGAATAGTAAGTTAAGTCTCCAGGCAGAGCTGGAAAGAAAAGCCAGAGCTGTGTGCTCTATCCACTACACCACAGATCCCTCAAATGCAGCCCATGAGCTCCTACCTGTGGCCTGGGAAGTCTCAAAACTCAGCTCACAACAAGCTGTAAAATAAGCCATCTTTAACAGAGTGATCTCATTATTGAGCCAAGGCAGCTCCAGTCTCTGCTTCAGCAGTGCCTTGCCCATGAATTGCTGTGCAGTCCACAGCCTGAGGGGTAACCAAAAAATTGCCCTGCCTGAGAGAGTAAAACAGTGGTAGCTCTGGCATGGGGGTGTATTGTAAATGCACACAGAGGACTTCCCAAAGGTATTCTATGCTGTTTCACAGTGAAGAGCAGATCAAATCTATAGTTCTTGCTCTACAACTCACTGCTAAATATGCACAGCATTTAATTTTCCTTTCATTTCTGAAACATTTCATGGGTGCCGAACAAATCAAGAGCTGCAATAGCAAATCAAGAGGTTATAGGATAAATCTCATTATCCAGAATATGTTTGGTTATTGCAATCCATTCTTTATATATTAAGCATTGTTTCGGTGTTAATTAACAGTGTCTAATAATCATTATAAACACCGAAATGACAGCCACTGTTAACCACAGGAATAAAATATTAGCTGGGATGAAGAGGGAGATGTCTTTACACCATGTGTTTTATGCAATATGGAGTTGCATAACTGCATACTCATTTTTTTGCATGGCACGCAAACTTTTCGGGGGCAGCGACTTGATCATGTGCTTTCCAAAGCGCTTGAGAAGGGCGTCTGTGAAAAAAGTGGTTTTAAGTGACCAATAATAAAAGGGCAGAGAATTCTCAAGTGAAATTACCAGGTGTTCTGGTTGCCTGCGCATTTGCAGGATTTTGAGTGACCTTAACAGCAGTTACATAAGCATATGGAGAGAAAATAAACTCGTATTAAACGTGTAACACATATGGTCGCCTGACAGGATGTTCCAAGCCACGCAGTGATTTTATAGTCCATACGCACTGTACAGTGGTTCTTTGGTCTCAAAGTAGGAGTCAGAAATAGTATATCAGCACGAACTCCATTCTTTGTCTTTGAGGGGCAATCAGTGTATTAATATTAAAATATACAATACACTTTGGCTAGCTGTGTTTAACAGCAAAGAAGTGTCCTCTGTGTGGGACTAGATCTTACTAGCTGATAACATCACATGTGATATGGCTATGTGATGTGTATGTGGAGTAACTATTTTCCTGGGGTGTGGGGTAGGGAAAGTGTCATCAGCAGTTTTATTTTATTTGGGCAAGGGAGCACCATTCTGAGAGCTTCACAGACAGAGTATGTCACCTGAGCTGCCTAGGGCCCCACGGTGTAAAGACTACACCAGACCTATTCTTTCCAGCCTCAAAACTAAATCTAATCAGTCTCAGCCCAGAAGGAGATTGGCAAAGGACGCAGAAGCACTAGCTGCACTGAAGTTACTTTTTCTTTGTTATTAAATATATCCTTCAGCCGTATAAACGCCGAGTGCTATATTCTGTCGTGTTCGGGTCATACAAAAGCCCCAGCGCAGTAGACATCACTTGAGGAGTCGATCTAAGGAATTAGCTCCCAGTACGATCCATTCTGCTGCTGCATGCTCCACTCCGGTGCTGTGTGGCACCCTGTGCCGGCTGTCCAGCCAAGTACCTGCCCGGCTGCGGTCTGGGCGGAATCAATAGAAAATCGCCGGTCCAACCCCACCACCGAAACACACGCGGTGAGCCGCGGTGCCGCCGTCCGGGCGCGGACAGCCCTCGGGGCGGCCGCTCCCCGCGCTCCCGGTGCCGCGGGCGGAGCGGGGCGGCGGGGCCGGCCGAGCCCGGGCGCAGCCGGGCGGGGGCAGCGCCCACCTCTCCGGCCGTGCCCCGGCAGCGCCCACCTCTCCGGCCGTGCCCCGGCAGCGCCATGCGGGGCCCGCGGGGGCCGGCGGGGCGCGGCGGGGCGCGGGCGGCCCTGGCGCTGCTGCTGGCGGCGGCGCTGGCCCCGCGTTCGGCGCGGCCGCACCCGCAGTGCCTGGACTTCAAGCCGCCGTTCCGGCCGCCGCGGGGCCTCGCCTTCTGCCGCCGCTACGCCGAGTTCGGCTGCTGCGACCCGCGCCGCGACCGCGCCCTGCTCCAGCGCTTCTACCGCCTCAGCGCCGGCCTCGACGAGCGCACCTACGCCGCCTGCGCCGGGCACCTGCAGGACCTGCTCTGCCAGGTGAGACCCCCGGGACTCCCGGAGCTCCCACTGCACAGGGGGCATCCCGCCGCGCAGGATTCAGCCACGTGGGGGTCTGCCAATGCGCAGGGGGCATCAGAGGTATTCAGCCCCTGCACGGAGCTCTGGTGTAGGCATGGATGCTTCTGCCCCATCGAGGTGCTTTGGCCCGGGTGTGTGTGCATCTACTCATGCGGGGCTACATCAAGCCCAGGTATGGATGCCTCGGCCCAGACATGGGTGCACTGATCCCATGGGTGCATTGATCCTGTGCACTTGTCCAGGCACAGGGACTTTGGACAGTCCAGGGCAGTGTAAGCCATGACGTTAATTCCCAAACCCAGATTGGAGTACCCACCCACAAGTGCATCAGCCATGGCATTAGTGCCTGGGCACATCAGCCCCACACATCAGGAATAGCACAGCAGCCTAGGCATGTGTTCCCAGGCACTGGAAGGAGTGACTGTCCATCATCAAGTATCCCAGTGGACTTTTGTCCATTTGCAGTTGTCTAAAAGAGGAACATGAATGTTGCTACTTAGTTTAGGAGCAGCAGTCTCTGAGATAGGTATGTAGACAGTTACAGCTTGCAGACTCTCCTCACCCTCCTGGGGTTAGGACACTAGACCTGGTGAAGACATCCACAGGGGACCTGTCTGCACAAATCATGCTGCTTGTTATGACAAATGATGGGGTCAGGTGGGTTTTTTTATATTGGATTACAGCACTTTGAGATACTTTTAGCGTGTTCCAGGTGCTAACAGTCCTGGTGATGGATGCAGAGTAATGCCTGTGGATGTGGCATAGGAACCTCTGTGGTGGTCATCCTACACGGGGGGAATTTCCACTCAGGGTTGATATTCTGTGGCCAGATATGATAACAGGACGATCACAGTCTGCACAGAACAAAGTGTCTGACCCTATCATCAGTGGAGGCTTCGCATGTCTGAAAATGCCCCTGAGACACAGCAGTGGCAGCTCAGCACTGTGCAAGTGTAAACCTTAAATTAATTCAGACAGTGGAGTCTTGTCTGCTGTGCTCAGATGGCTTTTCAGAAATGCTGCTCCTAGCATTTTGCCGGTACCTCTTGGGTTCCCTAAAGTGTGAAGAGAAAGAAAACACTTTACCACACCAGGTTCTAGAGAACTGACTTCTATTTCATCTCATGTTGTACTGGAAGCAAAAACCATTTGAATATATTTCTGAAACAAGCAGTGTCTAAGAGTCCATTTGCTGATAGGAAACCAGTTAGCAGTGTGTGCTAAGCACTCCTGCTTCTGGAGGAGATAAATAAGTCTTCTGTGTTTGTCAGAAAGCCAACCGTTGAAAATGTCTTCAGAAACAGAGAAATATTTCAATGTGGGAGGCAATGATTCACTGAAATGTTCTGATGAGCTCAGTGCATCATCAGCCCAGATGTAGCTACAAACCACCACCTCTGACTGCACAAGCACGTAAGGGATGTTCAGTCATTGCAAACACTCTAGAACATTCTGCTTCTATTCATTCATTGTATATACAATTTATATCCTAGACCTGAATTAGTAAGTGTGTTTCTGTGACTTATTCAGCACGCTTCTGTCTCTTTCTGCTCACAATTCATGGTTTCTCTCAAATGTGATCAAATTATTTTGACAAGTGTCTCAGCTTGTACTTGTGGATTCCTGCATTTTCTTGAGTTCGTAGAATAGTAGAATAGTTTGATTTGGAAAGGACCTAGTCAAATCTCCCCTGCAATGAGCAGGGACAGCTTCAACCAGATCAGGTTGCTCAGAACTCTGTCCAACCTGTCCTTGAATGTTTCCAGGGATGGGGCATCTATCGCCTCTCTTGGCAACCTGTTACTGTATTTCACCACCCTCACTGTAGTTATATCTAATCTATATTGACCCTCCTTCAGATTAAAGCCATTACCTCTTGTCCTATTGCTACACTGCCTTGTAAAAAGTCCTTCTCCTGTTCTCTTGTAGCTCCTTTAAATACTGGAAGGTGCCATAAGGTTACCTTGGAGCCTTCTCTTCTCCACCAAACTGCAAGTGAACAGATGCCTCACCCTGCTTCTTGGGAAACAGCTTGCTTAAAGGCTTGAGTTTCCAGATGGAGGTGGACATGGAACGTTAGGGATAATAAGGAAGTTAAACACTTTTTGGAGGAGTCCTGTTGCTTCCTCCAGGCTGATAGCAGCAGTAAATAAGACATTGTTTGATGTGGGTGTTCCATCAGATTCAGACTGTTGTAATTCCTCAGATAAGGAGCTGCCACTGAATTCCTGGAACAAATAGGATGCATTTGGCTAGCCTGTCTTAATGTAACTTGTTTTGTTTTCTGATGAGTTATTTTCATAGTACAAACTAGTTCCAGCCCTACTGAAGTAACTGATCATCTGCCCATTAGTCTCCTCGGTCTTTGGATCACAACATAGTTTAAAATTAATGAACAGACAGCATCATTTGGAAATGAGAATTTAGATCTAATATTGATCCTGGGCTCTGACTAAGGGTAGAGCTTCTTGGTATTTTGAATTACGTGAACATGACAGGATGATGTGAAGGCTAAAGGACCACAACATTTGCTTCAAAAGCAGAGAAATTCAGCATAAGGCATGAGGCTCCATCTCTTATGGAATAAAATTTGGAAAATATTTCACATGTGTCTTGAAAATACCCTAGGACATGCTTGGGTACTCTCAGGCTAGTGACAGATCTCTGAATATCACTGCCAGTGTAATGCTGATGTAATTAGCAGTATGCCACCAGGAATGTGGTAAGGAGGGAAGAAGTTGTCCACAACTTCTATTCAGACACACCCGAGGCTGTGGTGAACAGCCTGCAATGACAAAGAGACAGGGAAACCATATCTCCAGGCTATTTTTAATTCTGATGCTGAAGCCAGGGCATTGCTTTATACTGCATAAGATCACTGCTTGCTTTGAAAGAGGCTTTCAGAGAATGAGATACACCTGAGTATTCAAGTGAGGGGCCTCCTCTCTCTGAATGGGAAACCTCCATAGGCAACAACAGATTTAGCTCCCACTCAGCCTTCCCATCAAATTCCCTTTCTGTCTCATTTCAGTTTGTTTTCTAAGGCCAATTTTTCAGTCATTACAAGTGAATTGACAAATGCTCTGTCTCTTTCTGTCCCTGTGTCCTGGGTTGAGGTGTATTCTATTACCATCCTCATGAGCTGTTGAAAGCAGGTGGGGCAGTGTCTTCCTTGCCTCCTCCCCCCAGACTATCTTTCTGTTAATGGCCCATCATTGTCCTGCTGCATGACTCAGAGATAACTCCCTCCGGACTATCTTCTGTTAACGAGCCTAATCAACACCTGGCCTCATGACTCATTACCCCATTGTGAGATGCTCCACCCAGAGGGAGGAACCAAGCATCCCATCATGGATATAACTGGGACTCTGAGCATCAAAGGGACTCCACTGGATTTCCAGAGGACAGGAGCTACACAGCCACCGCTGGATTTTCTGAGGAAGAGCAGACCCCTTCTACTACAGGATCACCACTTCAGAGGATTGCAGCCACCATTCCACCAGACTGCTACCACTACCCTGCCTAATAGGGACTCAGGTTGTATCTTGACTCTGTCAGTATTTTCTTTTACTTTCTTTTCCTTTACTTTAATTTCCATTAAATTGTTATTCTGACTTGGTGCCTCTCACTGGTTTGTTTTCAAACTAGCACATAATTTGGCGCCCAACGTGGGGCCTGCTCTGAGAGAAAGTCAGAATTACAATCTTGTATTAACAGAAACCTATTCACCATGGTGCTCAGCTTGTCTGCATGGGTTCTGTATCTTGCTCTCTATATTTTTCCTCACATGGGGAACTATCTGCCTGTTGTGTTACTCCTGTTAAAACCAGGGACTGGTATGAGAATTGCTTTATTGGTTTATTATGTCTATAGCATAATAACCTGCGAGGCAATGAATACCATTCGGAATATACACTCAGTTTTGTTTGGCTTTCCTAGTCTGGGCTCCTCTGTCTGGGATCTCTTCAACAATCGCACCCAGCCCCTGGTGGGAGGAGTAGAGAGTGGTTTCTTCCAGCCTTTCAGGCCAGGCACAGCAGTTTTTGAAAATATTGAGTTCCCTCTGGATGTTAAGGATGGTATAATCTTCTTGTCAGTTCTATTCTCTTTTTTCTCCATGGCCTGCATTGTGTACACCATGCTTAGAAACAGAACGCTACTTAGTGTGGTGCAACGTCTGCTTGAGGAGGAGGTAAAAAGGAGCAAAGCAGCAAATACCATGTCTACACAGACTGCCACACAGAAAGGAACCAAAAGCAAAGCAACCGCACCCATCTCTACGCAGACTGTCACAAAGGAGAAAGGAAGCAAAAGCAAAGCAACCGCATCCATCTCTACGCAGACTGTCACAAAGGAGAAAGGAAGCAAAAGCAAAGCAACCGCATCCATCTCTACGCAGACTGACACAGAGGAGAAAGAAACCAAACGCAAAGCAACCGCATCCATCTCTACGCAGACTGTCACAGAGGAGAAAGAAACCAAATGCAAAGCAACAGCGTCCATCTCTACACAGACTATCACAGAGGAGGAAGGGACCAAATACAAAACAACAGCGTCCATGACTACGCAGACTGACTCAGAGGAGAAAGGAACCAAAAGCACTGTCAGCGTCCCCATGCAAGCCACCACTGAACCAGAACAGCCCAAACCGATTGCAGTTGCCCCCGTGCAGAAGAAGAAATCAAAAAGCAAGTCAGTCCGCATAGTGACTGATGAGGATGCAGCAGGACCTTCACATCCAGCAGAAGAGGCAGAGCCAGAGATCATCACTCGGTCACTATCCCTGGGTGAGCTGCGTGACCTGCGGAGGGAATTCACACGCCAGACAAACGAGTCCATCCTGACCTGGCTGCTCCGCATTTGGGATGCTGCAGCCAATGACACCATTCTGGACGGAAGTGAGGCCAGGCAGCTGGGATCTCTGTCCCGGGATGTGGTCATTGACCAGGGGATCGGGAGAACCCAAGAAACTCTCAGCCTCTGGCGGCGACTGCTTACAAGTGTCAGGGACAGGTACCTTTGTAAAGAAGACCTCCAGGTGCACCAAGGGAAATGGAGCACAATGGAACAAGGTATCCGGTGCCTGAGGGAACTGGCTGTGCTGGAGATCATTTTCTCAGAAGACGAGAGATTTCCTAAGAGCCCAGATGGTGTCCAGTGCACGTCACAGATGTGGTTGAGGTTCGCACGCCTTGGACCAGAGATATACTCCCGTTACCTGGCAACGCTGCAATGGAGGGAAGGCGAGGACAGGGTGGGCGTCTTGGTGAACAAACTGAGGATTTACGAGGACACCGTCACAGCCCCGTTTCGCACCCATGTCTCATCCGTGGAAACAAGTCTTTCAGCTGAGCAAGTCCGGAGTTTGATTGAAGAAGGCCATCAGAAATTGAAAAAGGAACTTAAGGAAGAGATTTACCAGATCTCGCCAGAACCAACAAGAGTCTCTGCCATTAGGAGCCGGCGTCCCCCAACCAGGGAGAGAGGATACACCCCACGAGGTAATCTCTGGTTTTTCCTTCAGGAACATGGAGAAGACATGAGTAAGTGGCATGGAAAACCCACCTCCTCCTTAGCAGCCAGGTCACGTGAACTAAAAAGAGGGACAACTACCACAAGAAGCGCATCTAGAGTCAACATTGCTCCGGTCTCTCACACACAGAACTCCAGACGATACCAGAATGATAGTATGACTGATCCTCTTGAAGGGACCTCAGGAACATATTCACCGGAAGGGAGCAACATGCACCAGAACCAGGAATAGAGGGGCCCTGCCTCTAGCCAGGTAGAGGAAAGGGATAATCGGGTCTTTTGGACTGTGTGGGTCCGATGGCCTGGCACAGCTGACCCACAAAAATACACGGCTTTGGTTGACACAGGTGCTCAATGTACTCTGATGCCATCAAGGTATGTGGGGGCAGAACCCATTTCCATTTGTGGGGTGACAGGAGGATCCCAGCAGCTGACTGTACTGGAAGCTGAAGTGAGTTTAACTGGGAACGAGTGGCAGAAACACCCCATCGTGACTGGCCCGGAGGCCCCGTGCATTCTCGGCATAGACTATCTCAGAAATGGATATTTCAAGGACCCAAAAGGACATCGTTGGGCTTTTGGGATAGCTGCTGTGGAGACAGAAGATATCAGACAACTGAGTACATTGCCTGGCCTCTCAGATGACCCATCTGCCGTGGGACTGCTAAGAGTTGAAGAACAACAGGTACCAATTGCCACAGCAACAGTACACCGTCGGCAATACCGCACAGACAGAGACTCTGTGGTTCCCGTCCATGAGATGATTCGTAAACTGGAGAGCCAAGGGGTGGTCAGCAAGGCCCATTCACCTTTCAACAGCCCTATATGGCCAGTGCGTAAGTCCAACGGAGAATGGAGACTGACGGTGGATTACCGTGGCCTGAATGAAGTCACACCACCGTTGAGTGCTGCTGTGCCGGATATGTTGGAACTTCAGTACGAGCTGGAGTCCAAAGCAGCGAAGTGGTACTCCACTATTGACATTGCCAATGCCTTCTTCTCCATTCCTTTGGCAGCAGAATGCAGGCCCCAGTTTGCTTTCACTTGGAGGGGTGTGCAATACACCTGGAACCGACTGCCCCAGGGGTGGAAGCACAGTCCCACCATTTGCCATGGACTGATCCAGACTGCACTGGAAAAGGGTGAGGCCCCAGAACATCTGCAATACATCGACGACATCATCGTGTGGGGAAACACAGCAAAGGAAGTATTTGAGAAAGGAGAGAAAATCATCCAGATTCTCCTGGAAGCTGGCTTTGCCATCAAAAGGAGCAAAGTCAAGGGACCTGCCCAAGAGATCCAGTTCCTGGGAGTAAAGTGGCAAGATGGACGACGTCAGATTCCCACCGAGGTCGTCAACAAGATCACTGCGATGTCTCCACCGACCAGCAAGAAGGAAACACAAGCTTTCCTAGGCGCCATAGGTTTTTGGAGAATGCACATTCCTGAGTACAGCCAGATCGTGAGCCCTCTCTACCTGGTTACCCGCAAGAAGAACGATTTCCACTGGGGCCCTGAACAGCAGCAAGCCTTCGCCCAGATCAAACAGGAAATCGCTCATGCGGTAGCCCTTGGCCCAGTCAGGACAGGACCAGAGGTGAAGAATGTGCTCTACTCTGCAGCCGGGAGCCATGGTCTGTCCTGGAGCCTCTGGCAGAAGGTGCCTGGTGAGACTCGTGGCCGACCACTGGGATTCTGGAGCCGAAGCTACAGAGGATCTGAAGCTAACTACACTCCCACAGAGAAGGAAATCTTGGCCGCCTATGAAGGAGTCCAAGCTGCCTCAGAGGTAATCGGCACAGAGGCACAACTCCTCCTGGCACCCCGACTACCAGTGCTGGGGTGGATGTTCAAGGGAAAGGTTCCTTCCACGCATCACGCCACTGACACCACATGGAGCAAATGGATTGCTCTCATCACACAGCGTGCCCGTATTGGAAACCCGAATCGCCCTGGGATTCTGGAAATTATAACAAACTGGCCTGAAGGTGAGACGTTTGGATTATCTTCTGAAGAAGAGGAAGAGCAAGTGACTCGTGCTGAGGAAGCCCCACCATATAATGAGCTACCGGAGACTGAAAGACGTTATGCCCTCTTCACTGATGGTTCCTGCCGAATTGTAGGCACTAACAGGAAGTGGAAAGCTGCAGTATGGAGCCCCACACGGCAAGTTGCACAAGCTACCGAGGGACAAGGTGGATCGAGTCAGGTTGCAGAGCTTAAAGCCGTCCAGCTGGCTTTGGATATTGCTGAACGAGAGAAGTGGCCGAGGCTCTATCTCTACACCGACTCGTGGATGGTAGCTAATGCTCTGTGGGGATGGCTGGTTCGCTGGAGAAAAGCCAACTGGCAGCGCAGAGGGAAACCCATCTGGGCCGCTGAGATTTGGCAGGACATCGCTGCCCGAGTAGAGAAGCTGGCCGTGAAGGTTCGACACGTGGATGCGCACGTACCCAAGAGTCGGGCTAATGAAGAACATCGCAACAACGAGCAGGTGGACCGAGCTGCCAAGGTGAAAGTATCACAGGTGGATCTGGACTGGCAGCACAAGGGAGAATTATTCCTAGCTCGTTGGGCCCATGATGCCTCTGGTCATCAGGGGAGAGATGCAACATACCAATGGGCCCGTGACCGAGGGGTGGACCTTACCATGGACAGCATTTCACAGGTCATCCACAGTTGTGAGACCTGTGCTGCAATCAAACAGGCCAAGCGGGTGAAGCCTCTGTGGTATGGTGGACGATGGTCAAAGTACAGGTATGGGGAAGCCTGGCAAGTTGATTACATCACCCTTCCCCAAACTCGCCAAGGCAAGCGCTACGTGTTGACCATGGTTGAAGCAACCACTGGATGGCTGGAGACCTACCCTGTGCCTCATGCTACAGCCCGGAACACCATCTTGGGCCTGGAAAAGCAAGTCCTGTGGAGACATGGCACCCCGGACAGGATCGAGTCAGACAACGGGACTCATTTTAAGAACAGCCTCATCAACACCTGGGCCAGAGAACACGGTATCGAATGGATATATCATATTCCTTATCATGCACCAGCTGCCGGAAAAGTTGAACGCTGCAATGGACTACTTAAAACCACCCTAAAGGCACTTGGTGGGGGGACCTTCAAAAATTGGGAAGTGAACTTAGCGAAGGCTACCTGGATGGTCAATACCCGAGGGTCCATCAATCGAGCTGGTCCTGCCGAGTCTGAACCCCTGCACACAGTGGATGGAGATGGAGTCCCTGTGGTACACCTGAGAGGTATTTTAGGAAAGACTGTTTGGATTAATCCCACCTCAGGCAAAGGCAAACCCATCCGTGGGATTGTCTTTGCTCAAGGACCTGGTTGCACTTGGTGGGTAATGCAAAAAGATGGGGAAACCCGTTGTGTACCACAGGGAGACCTAATCTTAGGTGAGAACGGTGTGTAGGGTTTCATTGTATATATATATATATATGTATGTGTGTTTAGAGTTTAAGAAGGTATTGATTTGGGATGATGTAGATGGTAATAGAATAAGGGGTGGATAATGTCCTGGGTTGAGGTGTATTCTATTACCATCCTCATGAGCTGTTGAAAGCAGGTGGGGCAGTGTCTTCCTTGCCTCCTCCCCCCAGACTATCTTTCTGTTAATGGCCCATCATTGTCCTGCTGCATGACTCAGAGATAACTCCCTCCGGACTATCTTCTGTTAACGAGCCTAATCAACACCTGGCCTCATGACTCATTACCCCATTGTGAGATGCTCCACCCAGAGGGAGGAACCAAGCATCCCATCATGGATATAACTGGGACTCTGAGCATCAAAGGGACTCCACTGGATTTCCAGAGGACAGGAGCTACACAGCCACCGCTGGATTTTCTGAGGAAGAGCAGACCCCTTCTACTACAGGATCACCACTTCAGAGGATTGCAGCCACCATTCCACCAGACTGCTACCACTACCCTGCCTAATAGGGACTCAGGTTGTATCTTGACTCTGTCAGTATTTTCTTTTACTTTCTTTTCCTTTACTTTAATTTCCATTAAATTGTTATTCTGACTTGGTGCCTCTCACTGGTTTGTTTTCAAACTAGCACACCCTGGCACACCTCATGTAAGCAAGCCGAGTGTGTTACCCAATCTGCCTGTGTAATTTCAGTGTTTTGTGTCACAAGCAATCTTCTTTTTACCACATTAATTGCTGCTCATTTGAAGGCATAATAACCTTCATTTTGCAATGAATGGCTTGACATTCCAGGAGGAAGGCTTATTGTGCACTAATGATCTGTTATATGGCCTCTCAGTTCATTATGGTATGTAATAGAAAATAAAATAAATATTGTGTGTGCTTATCAGCTAATTTAAACAGTTCGGAATCTTAGATGTTATATCTTTTCAGCTATTGACTAGTGTTGTAATCTGCATTAAGAAATAGCTCCCTATAGATCTAGAAACAGCTCCCTATTTTTTTTTTTTTAATTAAGCTGGTTTTGGTTAGTAAAAAAAAATGAAGAAATGCCAGCTAGGAATTTGAAAATACAGAATTTATTTAAGTAGTGGTTTCTCTTCTGACCTTTCTTGTCTTAGCTATTTATCAAAATACAACTTTGAAAATAACTGAGCCTCCACAGAGTCATGTTGTGTTATTTGAGGAGCACTTTTGAGGTGCTCATTGAGAAGATGCATTATAACTGGAAAATATTGTGTTTGTTACAAGGAAAAACCCTTGCAAAGCAGAACTGAGTCACTGTGGTCAGTTTGTAACTTAGAGTTTTACTGGATTTCAGCTTCTTCATAAGGAAAATGTGTCTGTAGGCGTTCTCATAGTGAAGAATTCAATGAGATGTGTGAACTTGATCCAGTCCTTAGGCAGATTTCAAGGCTGCACTTTCCATAAACAAGGGTTGAGCTGCAGCTGCTGCCAGTGGGCCTTGCCTGGATTATGACCATTTTGTGCTCAGTCTGAAATCCTGCAACCTCAGCATCCCTCACAGAACTTGGTGACCCCTGTCAGGATCATGAGATGCCTTTCCCCACTCCTGGCTGGGGATATAAATGTCTGTAGGCAAAGGTCCACCAGCAAAGGCAACTGGACACAAGCAAGGATGGTGTCCTCCCCTCCTCCTCCATTTTCTCATCCCACTCCTTCCAAGCTGTAAATCACACCCATGTTTGAGGTGCATATTTGGATTATCAAATGATGAGGTATGAATGCCCCAGGCTTTGGCCCTGATGGCATTCCCCATTCTCTTGTCAGTGTGGAGATGCAGGGCCTGAATCTTCTCAGCTAACTCTTTGGTTTCACTTCTGTTCTGTGATGGATCTTATTATTTCATAGATCAAGTCAGAGCATCCAAGGAAGAAAAGTCTCTTTTTTCTCAGTACAGTCTACTAGGGTGATGTAGCAACACAGGCATCATTGCAGGTTTTTTTGAAAAGTTCTGTTGCCAGAATAAATGAGTAACAGCTTGAGGAAGTCAGCTTTCACCAGGAATATTGAAGATAATTTCCATGAGTGCTGAGACAAATCCCCTTTCTCACATCTTTCCCTCTGTTAATATAACTTCAGAATAAACCACAACATATCTTTTAATTAAGATGGAGTATCTCCAATTAGTATCACTGCTCAGCTGTTTCAAATCTGGTCCAAGGAATGACTTGAAGCTTTTTCTCCCTCCCTCTAGGAATGCTCTCCATATGCAGCTCACTTGTACGATGCTGAAGATCCCTCCACCCCTGTGCGGACGATACCAGGACTATGCCAAGACTATTGCATGCAAGTGTGGCAAAACTGCCGCTCCATTTTTCGCTCTCTCTCTGCAGACCCGGAGTTAATTGCACTGGAAAACAACATGGCAAAGTTCTGCCGCTACCTGTCCCTGGAGGACACTGACTACTGCTTCCCACACCTGCTGGCCAACCAGAACCTGAACCAGAACCTGGGGTTGGTCACCGCTGACGCCGAGGGCTGTCTCCAGCTCTGCCTCGTGGAGATCGCCAACGGGCTGCGCAATCCCGTTGCGATGGTGCACGCCAACGATGGCACCCACAGGTTCTTCATCGCAGAGCAGGTTGGCCTGGTGTGGACCTACCTCCCCGATGGATCCAGGCTTGAAAAGCCTTTTCTGAACATCAGCGAGGCCGTGCTTACCTCACCCTGGGAAGGAGATGAGAGAGGGTTTCTGTGTATTGTCTTCCATCCTAAATTCAAATTTAATGGTAAAGTGTACGTCTACTATTCAGTGGAAGTTCGTTATGAAGAGAGAATCCGAATCAGTGAGTTCAGAATTTCTCCTAGTGACATGAATGCCTTGGACCATGGTTCTGAAAGGTATTGTACACGTTTCTCTGACAAATGAATTTAAGATCTTAGAGGGCAACTTGTGCATTTTTAAGGATTATTAATGAATGAGACTTATTTAGCTTAAGGTTTTTGCATCCTGGATTGTTAGCGTGTTAGCCCAAGTCCACGTCTAGGGCACACGGAAAGTGTGTGTCCTCCATGGATGGAGTGCAAGTGTTCAGGGATAAAACACGTATAGCTCTCCGTTCTGGCATGTCAGAGGATTTAACTAAACATGGATTAAACATTATTTGTACTTAGTATTTTGGGGTTTTTTTGGGTGGGGCTTGGAGGTTTGTTTGTTTGCTTTGTTCTTTTACAATTACCCTTTAAAATAGACTTCTGCAAAGCATGAGTGAAAATCATTTCAAAGCCAAAGGTTTCTAAAATTAGTATAAAGAAACTAAGTGATAACCTTACCAAAGATGGATTTGGTCCCATATTTTCTCATCTGAACAACAACTCAGCCCTGTGATATTACAAATTTAATATCAAATTACATAAAAAGCAAGTCACTGTGTTATTACTGAGTGCATTTTAATTGGAAGTGTCACTTGTTTGAGTCTGGCCTTGCAGTTGTTCCACACTAATGCACAGATGATGAGGGACTTGTTTGTGCAGTCAGTCTATAGATTTACAACCTGTTGCAGAACTATGTTATAGAACCATCGTTTTGAGAGACCCTTGAATATTACTAATGCTAAGATTTTTGCTTCCTTATTTGGATTTTATTAGGGGCTTTCCAAATACCCAGCTGTGGATGATTCTAGCTCAAAAATGCATGTAGCCTAATGATAGAGAGGGGATACTGGTTTATAAAGCAATTACAGCAATGCAGTGTAAGCAGCACTGTAGATGACAGGTAAGGGGAGTTACAATGTGGCACTCAGGAAAGTGAATCAGAAACCTGCAGATATTGACAGCCCATGAGCTGTCTTGTTTAAAAATCCTCAGGCTCTATGTTTGTAACAATTTCTTTGCTTATTTAGCTTATGGTTAGTACGGCAAAAGCTTAAGAAAACAAAATTGTGGTCCTATTGTGCTTGTGTAGGCACAGGTCCCACTGACTTCATCCTGAGCTGCTGCCCAAGAGGGAGCTCAGGCTGACATGTGGTGTGCATTGTCTCGGCACAAAGGCGTGTGTCTGTTTAACCTCAGATGTTTGCTCAGTGTGTTTTGGGTTTTTTTCCATCTTCATTGGGAGGCTGAGGAAGATTCACCTTTGTGTCCAGACAGAACTGTCTCTCACTCCTTCTGCCAGATGGAGCCTGTGCACTCTTGCACAGTTACCTTATCACAGAGGTGCTGACATTTAACAGGAGCTGACAATCACTCCATAGTCAGGTTCCTTCCCACAACTCACAATAGCTATCAACATTTCAGAAGGAAAAAAAACTGTCTAAAAATTAGGTGATGTAAGTAAATATTATAATTTGCTTTCATAGCTATTAAGATGCACTGCCAGCATGAAATCTGGACTTTTTTAGAAGCTGGAGTAAAATGAACAATCTTCAGTTGTTATACCTGGGAACCTCCCCTGCATGTATTTGTGGCTTTACCACTCTATAAAATTATACTTTATATATTTCACACTTTCTTGCTATGAAAGGGATTCCAGGTGTATAAAGTAAAAAACTAAAATAGAGATCTTGGGGTTTAAATTAAGGTAAATTTTGTTGGTACTGCTTTGAATAACCTTTGTCAAAATGTCAGTTTGTTGGTGGGGCTGCTTTTAACTGCTCTTTAAACTCATAAGGTCCTGAGTGTGTAATTATAATTTAAGGATTCTTCTCTCTTTAAGGATTTAACTATTCTTTAGTGTTTGAAAAGTTTTATGTTCTCCTTGAAAGCTCCAGTCAGGATTGTGCCAAAAGCTGTACAGATGCACAGATGGACTGGAGTCCTTTCTCTTACAGTTTCCAATTGGTTATAAGCTCAGATACCTTTTCTTTAATAAAATATAAAGAAAAATACAAAACGAGTTTAACAAGGAGGAAGAAAGAATCAGAGAAAAAGTTGAGGTAATTAAAAGTATATTTTGTCATGTAATTTCCCAGACTTTCCATATTACACAATTTGGTGTTTCTGTAATCTGGAAAATATGTTGAAACTATTTAAGGTTAGAAAATCAGCAAAGCCCAAGAAAAATTCAGTAACATGGATATGGAGGAATTTGTGTCAAAACCAATCTGTAGCTGCTTCCATCTGTCAAGAACAGCATTGGCATGACATTGCTCTGCCCTTTGCTTAGTGCTTGTGCAGTAGGTAATTGCTTTCCTCCCTATTTTCTCATAGGATAATCCTTGAAATAGAAGAACCTGCTTCCAACCATAATGGAGGGGAGTTGCTCTTTGGAGAGGATGAGTATCTCTATATCTTTACTGGAGATGGAGGCATGGCTGGGGATCCTTTTGGCACCTTTGGAAATGCTCAGAACAAGTAAGAGTGGATCCATCCCTATGGCAGCTTCAAGCTCCCAGCACATGTCTGCAGGGCAGCAGGGTGTGGGAAATCAATGCCAGCCACATGAAGGCTGGCTTTGTTCGGGGGTAAATGAAATTATCTTGAAATGATTGTTTTTTCAGAGGTATTCAAAGACTTGTCTTTTCTGAAAAATAAAGAATGAAACCCTAGACTTTCCAAACCCCCCATCTCTGATTTTTTTACCAAGGTCTAGTCTTATTTCTTTCTCTTTTTCTCTTTCATTTCTTTTCCCAATACAGATCAGCCCTGCTGGGCAAAGTGCTGCGGATCGATGTGAACAACAACGACCGCGGGCCCCTGTACCGAATCCCTCCTGACAACCCTTTCATCAGCGACCCTACAGCTCGCCCCGAAGTCTACGCCTACGGAGTGAGGAACATGTGGCGCTGCTCTTTTGATAGGGGGGACCCTCAAACCAAGGAAGGGAAGGGACGGCTCTTCTGTGGAGATGTGGGGCAGAATAAATACGAAGAAGTCGACATCGTCGAGAAAGGGAAAAATTACGGCTGGAGGGCGAGGGAAGGGTTCAGCTGTTACGATAAAAAACTTTGCACCAATTCTTCACTGGGTAAAGAGATGGGCTCTCATTTTTAATTCCTGCCTTCAAAGCCTGGCTGCTTGGTGGGAAACACACCTTTTTGGGATGTAAACCTCTGCTGTCTCAGTCTAGAAGGGAGCTGGCTTGGCATAACTACTGAAAGTACAAATGTTACCGTTTCTGAGTTAGGAGGAAAGTGAAACATGCTAGCTGTTGTTTTTCTAGGTGATTGGTGTTGTTAGTGAAATTACTTGGTGATTCTGGGGTTTAGAGGGACAATTTAATCTCTGCCATATAAAATAAGCTTTTGTGCAGGAGCAAGAAAAATTTGGAGGAATTGTATTTTTCTCTGTAACTCACAAGTTTTGTCCTTATTTTAAAAAAAGAGAAAAACATCAACTGATCAACCCTTCTGCACATTGCCTGCTTTGAGGCAACTGAATGTACAGTGTATTTTTGTTTCTTTTAACTATGCCAAAAAAGAAAAACTCATTTTATTTTCATTTCTTTAAACTATTCCAAATGGGATTGAGAATATTTGCTGGCTGGCTAAATTCCAGTGCACAGGTGAAGTCAGAACATATTGAATTGCAAGGGCTGATGTGGACCATGTCTTGTGCTGGAACCTCTTCCCAGAGATCAAGGGGGGTGGTGGGGTCGGCTGGCACTGATTTGCATTAGCTGAGATTCTGATTCTTTTCTCTTCTCTGTGCTGTGTGTTGTTGTTTAATTTTCTTCCTATTATTAACTCAGTTTAAATTCCTTCCTTTTATTAACTTAGCTATAAGTACAATGAGAGTGATTAAGTATTTTTTTATTAAAAATGTCAAGAGCAGGGAACAGATTTTTTGCACTCCCTTTGCTGAAGCAGTTGTTCAGAGAGCTCATTTAGTGCTCTCCTGTGTGACAGTACCCGCATGAACATTCATGGCAGACACTTTACTGAGGTCTCCAGGGATTCAGAGCAATTTTTGATGACTTTAGAGACCCTTTTGTTAGAACAGTGAAATGTCACAGCCCCTTTATAATGATAAGCACAGCTGAAGTGTAGAAAACACCTGCTTTAGATGAAATTCCCCTGGTGCAAATTCCTCACTAGCAGAGCTGCTGGGTTTGCTACTTGCAGCCTCTGCTATGTGGGCAGGGAGAAAGGCTGCGAAGATGAGGAGGAGAGGGTCCACGAGGTACCTGTAAGCCAGGAGCCTCAGAAGAAAGGGGAGGAAGCACCTAATGGAGGCCCTCAAAATCAGGACAGCTCTTTCCGATTTACATCTGTCTTACGTTTTAACTTATATTTCATAATGAATATGCCAGTACTACATCATTCATGCCTGTGCCATCCCATAAATATTTGATGGTCCTTTCAAGTTGCTTCTCCATCTCAGAGGAACAGAAGCTATTTGTGCTGACATCTGACATATCTTTTCATCAGTGCCTGCAGTCTGGAGTTACCCATCTCTTTTTTTCCTTTTACTACCTAAACAAAGCTGCATTTCCTGCATGGGTGCAGTGTCTCTGGGGTAACT
The DNA here is from genome assembly GCF_041296385.1 of Aphelocoma coerulescens. Taxonomy (NCBI): domain Eukaryota; kingdom Metazoa; phylum Chordata; class Aves; order Passeriformes; family Corvidae; genus Aphelocoma; species Aphelocoma coerulescens. The sequence goes on from NC_091019.1 coordinate 55,557,346, forward strand.
GTGAATTCATAGCTAAACCAGACAAGCTCTGTAGAAATGTGCCAGAAGTGGCACTAACAGAGATGGACTGTAGTGGGAGGAGAAGGGCTCAGGAGAGTGCTGAGGTGTCTTGGTGAGGGGCAGGGCAATCAAATGTGGTTCTGAAAAGGTGAAAATCAAAATAAATACAACTCCATCTGCACTTCATTTAAATAGAAGATGCTCCAGTGAACCTGTTTGTACTCTGCCAGTCTCAGAACAATCTAGATCAAGAGCTACTCTGCAGCATGTGCAAAACAAGTCACAGATCTTTTCTGCCCTACAGATGATGTGCTTCCAATTTATGCATATCCACACAAAATGGGGAAATCTGTTACAGGAGGCTATGTCTATCGAGGTTGTGAGTCTCCAAACCTGAATGGCCTGTACATATTTGGTGATTTTATGAGTGGGTAAGTAAACACTTAGGACACTCACTAAGTTGTACCCCCAAAATAGCCTGATAGCCCTTCAACCCTCCCCTCTTGCTTTTTCATGTGCTTGTGTTGCCCTTGAAAGACAAGGGGTTGCAGGGTGTATAATACATTTGGGTTAATATTACCAATCCTTCACTTTTCAGAGAAGCTGCAGTTCCTATTGCAGCTAGTATGGGTAGGAAGCATTAACTATCCTTTCAGATGTCCGTGCTAATATTCATAAGTCTTCTTGGTTGGGTTGTGGAAGTGCTCTTTTGCCTTGCAGACGGCTGATGTCTTTGAAGGAGGATCATGCTACTGGAGAGTGGCAGTACAGTGAAATCTGCATGGGAACAGGACAAACGTGCATGTTCCCTGGGCTTATCAATAACTATTACCAATACATCATCTCCTTCGCTGAGGATGAAGCAGGTAATCTTTTAACTTTATGTCACACTGAATGGCATGTTTGTGGTATCTCTTCAGATGAAAACACCAGAGAAGAGATCAGAGAGGGCTCCTGGGAGGCAGCGGGTAGTGGGGAGGCAGAGCATGAGTCTGTCAGTCTTTAAAATGCCAGTGAGTGAGATTCTCAGCATCTCCCAAATATCAACCCAAAGTTACAATGCTAATTTTGGCTAATTTTGAGGTCTGTGTGCCATGCAGTGCCTGCAGTGGGAATTGGAGTCAGTTCCCTTGGGACTGAGTCTGGTGTACTGGACGTGTTGCTGCCCTCACACCTTCCCTCTGGAGAACAGGGAGACGAAGGGGCCAAGTAGAATAAAACAAAGCTTAGAAAAGAAACCTCATTCTTCACAGTGCTGTGCCATGGAGAATGCAGGCCCTGAGAGCCTGAGAAGCTGATACCCAAGGGAGAGCAAGTCTATATTCTTGTCTAGTCAAGAAGGCCGTGGGCATTATTAATGGATACAGGGAAGCAGATGTCATGAACAGCAATTATGTATCTGCTCACCCTGGGCTGGGATATTTGTACCTGTCAAGGTGAAGCAGAACGAAAGCCTATGTTATGTCTTGAGTGAGGCATCAGCAAAAGGCTGCTTAAGTCCATATTTTATTAGTGCCAGCTGGGATTTTGCCTTGTATAGGACTGAAGGATACTGTCTCAGTGGAGCTTTGTTGTGTTTTCATGACTGGAGACATTTTGCTTTCTAGAAGGTAGCTGCTGTGATCTGAAGAGGAGGAAATAAAGAGTCCTGGGATGAAAGCTGGTGGTGTCTCCTGTTATTTGTACATGGGCGTTGCAGAATGTGCAGCCCGTGCAGCCCCTGGCTGGGGGCGGGGAGAGGATGAGCCCCATGATGTTCAGCACCATCACTAAGGAGCTTCATGTGCAACCCAGCAATACAGGAGTTGTGTTCTGTCCTGTTTCAGGGACTTCCTGGCCCGTGGTCACAAGCACCTGCTTCCAGAATGCCCCAGCTTTTAAACATCTGGTTTTTCCTGCAGATTATGTTAAGTTTGGATGTTGCACAAATCATATAAATGCAAATTTTATCACGTAAATGCAAATCCTCCAAGTTAAGTATTAGCTTGAAAGGTTGACTTTTTTTTTAGAGTTAAATTCCATTTTCTTTAATGGTTAATATTCATGGATTTAGAGATATTTCACAGTGCTGTAGTGAGAAGGATGTCTTACCCTAAAATCAAATAACTTAGTTCAAATCAGCTTTATACTAAGTGCAATATCAAGCTGTTGATTGCAACCCTTGTTCATGCTCGTGAGGATGATCTCCCTCATCCTGTGCTTGTCAACAGTTTGGACAAAGCAGGGGTGTAATGCTGCCACCTTTTTTCCCTGCACTGTTCTTTGCATGAGTACAAGAGCTGAATGGAGATTTGGGCTGGAGTTTCTTTTCAGAGGTAGTTAATATTGCCTTGTGTTTGCTTTTTGGTAATGGAAAGAAATCTTTTGATAACATTGTAGTGAGGTTGCATTATCTACAGTGAACAGTCTTCTCTTGCACCTTTTTTCTGTGCTGGGAATCTCATTTTTTACAAGTTTGCCACGCAGTTTATTTTAACAAGGTTTTCTTCACAGAAGAATTTAAGTTTTGGCATTGTTTCTCTCAGGAATGTTAATCTACCTGGTGCAGTGGATGTGTGTATGTGGTAGGGAGAGCTCTATTTCTGGTTCATTGCACAGCCATTATAAAGCCATCAGCCCCATCCCTGGCCAGCAGAACGTGTCAGAGACACCCCAGGCACTGTATCTGTGTGTCACATGTGTGTAGCCTGTGTGCTTCATGGCCTGAGCACCCACGCTCCTGCCTGATAACTTCCAGGAAAGAGGGGCAGGGTGTAAAGCACACATCACCACAAAATGCAGTGCCAGGTGTTTCCCATTCCTGTTTGGACCGAGGCTGTCTCTGTCCTGTCGTTGATGAAGCTCACCAGAAGAAGGAAGAAACCAACCAGGGGTAGCCAAAGGTTTCTGCCCTGAGATTATCCAGAGGAGCTCAGCCCAGGGCAGCACAGGAGAGCAAGTAGGAGGAGAGAAGGTCAGCCCCGACTGCCATGAACTGCCCACACATTCCTCTGCTCACTTTAACCTCTCCATTCCTTCCCCTCTTCCCCTTGGATTACCCATAGGACACCCAAAAATATCTGCCTTGCTAAGCAACTCCATATTGCCTCTTTTTCTATTTTCTTTTTTTTTTTAATATTGCAAACTTTTTTTTCTCTTTGATCCTTTTTGTTGCACTACTCAAGCACTTGAGCTGTCAAAAGAGAAGAGTGCCAGAAGGACTATTTATCCCAGTCTCCCCTGCACAACAGAAGTATAGAAATTCAGTTAAGAGAAAAGAAGTCAAATAAATGGTGATGGACTTTGTCTGGCTGAAGGTCAAGCCCTGTACTTGTGACTAGATAGAGCTGCGACAGATCAAATGCCTTTTGTGTGAGATATGTCTCATTTTGTAGGTGTGCTAGAGAAAGCAAAAGCAAAATCTTGTTCTTCTGTAATTCACCCCAAAGGAGTGCTTCATCTAAATGAGCAGAAGACAGTGAACTTTCTTAATTTCCTTTCATTTCATTTCAACAAAAGTAATTCAGGGTTTGACTGTCTTACATTAGAGAAGTCAAAGAGCACAGATTATAATGAGATGACAAGTAAAGTCTGGGCAGGTGAACCTGCAGTGGAAATTTGTCCAAATAGTACTTCATGATGATTTGTAAAAGCTCCCACTCACTAAGAGCATTGTATGCTGATGAGCTCTCAGACCTGTGATGCTGAGTTAACACCTTTGTGCTGCACAGGACAGGAACTCCATGGACAGTTTTCATGGCTGTGCCTGTTTTTTTTCCCAGGGGAATTGTACTTCCTGTCTACTGGTGTACCAAGTGCCACAGCTTCCCATGGAGTGGTGTACAAAGTGGTGGACACGTCCAGGTATGAGATGTCCTTGCTGCAAATACCTGGTGATGGTGCAGTGAGTCCTGGCATGGATGGTGTGGATGTGATGAGTGATCTTGGCTGACTAATTAACTCTTCTCCCATGCTGGGCCCTTCTGGTGAGGTTGATTGAGGAGCATCTGGAGCAACTAATTGTAGGTCTGCTTTGCTCTTGCAGTCATGGGGGCCTACGCTGCCTGGTGCCAAATTTTTATGGGGCCTGTTGGTGTTATGTGGGTTGGAAGATTTCCTGATTGCTGAAGGTGTATTTTATGGGTGGAATGTCTTTCTTGGGCAAAGTTTCTCTAGATTCCTGTCCAAAAGTAGGCAGTTTTTCTCAAGCTGTTTATTCTCAATTCCTCTCCACCCCTTTTTTAATCTCCCAGAAGAGCCCTGTACCCAGCCCACTGCAGCCAAAGCTGGACCAGTGTGACCTGCAATGCTTTCTAGGGCAAACCAGACATGAATATCAAAAAGTACATGCTTTTTAGTGCTTCAAAGAGGCATATGGATTGGACAAGAAAATTGGACCATCGTTACACCTCCTGGATTCCATGTGCCTGTATCTGAGACTGGGCAAGGCAGGGAATAGCTGAGTTTTATGGGAAGACTTACAGCTGTTTTTTCCATCTTCCTGTTTTTTAAGTGTTACTATTATTGGCTAAACACCAAGCTACTTTCAGCCAGAAATGGAGAGTGAGATTTTTGTAGCTTTTTTTTTTTTTTTTTTATGGATTGAATTTACAGCTTTATCTATCTGGGCATTTTGAACCAAACCACTCATCTAGTTTTATGTTTAAACCAGCCCCCAAAGTTAAAGAGCCCCCAGATCTATCATGTGTTTCCTCCAACTCTCCTCTGTCAGGAGCATTTTCCATTATCTAATGCAATGGAAGAGTTCCTGTAAACTATGTATTAAGAAGCTGGTATTACATAACCTTTTCAAAAATAAAGAAAGCAGAAGTCAAACACAAGTCGTAAGTTTAAGTTTAAAAAGAAGTTTTATTCATGTTCAGAGTACAAAAAAATTCATTGGAAAATTCATAAAAGTAGGGAACATCATTTTGTAGATAGATGACAAAGAAGCTGTCTGCCTTCCATAGAAATGAAGACACAAACAATCCCATTACACAGGAGTTATACCCTCCAAACACAAACATCATGCATTTTGAACCAATTTGAAAACCTCTGAAGAAGTCTGAGGATTAACAGGACAGCTGTCATAGGAAAAAGTGGTGATGAACCAGATGTGGCTTGCCAGAAGTGAGATACACCTCCATGGCAAACAAATGAGTGTCAAAATAATGCACCCTACTAGGAGAGAGCCTCTGGAGGAGACACTTGGAGTTCTTTTCTGAAACTAATGGTTTTTTGGCATGACATTTGTTTGGGCTTTCTGTATGAATAATAGTGTGTTATTTTGCTTCCGTGAAAACAGTCTGAAATCTTGCATACACATGACCTTTGTGTCAGATGTTCAACATATACTGTCTAGTTTTGTAATTGTTATTTTCAGTTTGATTAATCTCTTTCTGTAGTGCTTGAACCTGCCAATGTTTTATTTCCTTAATGGCATCAATAGTGGCAACTAAAAACACAGCCTTGCAAATTTTTGGACTTTCATCAATGGCGATCTGTGATTGTTTGGTTATGTTTTCTACTGTAAGAGATTAGTTGCATCGTTTAAACAGACTTTTTTTTTTTTCCAATAAGCATTATGTTCTTAGAAAAGCAATGGGAAGCAAAGTGTTGCAATGCCAGAGGAAAAGAATTAACTGTGCAGCATATGTGTCCCTTTTTTTCAAGGAGAGCACCACCAGGAAAATGCAGAGTTGAGCCATCACCAGTGAAAGTCAAAAGCAAGCGCATCCCATTTGTGCCAAAGGAGAGTGAGTGTAACTCTTGCTGTTGATTATTGGTTCATGTTAGCTGGCAGTAGATACAAACTCCAGACTTGCACTATCTGTCCACATGTGTGGAGACCACCCAGAACTTCACTCTTCAGGGTATCTTCAAAATTAAATCTTTCCAGCTGTTTTGGATCTGAAGATCCAAATGAGTTCAAATAAGTCATAAAGAATTTCCCCTTTCCCGGCCATGTGAAATTTGCTTTGTAGTTTCTGACCCTGTTCATTTTCCCTTTTTCATGCTACATTTGTACACATTTCATTACCACCAGCTTGGTTTCCCTGTAACTGTTCCTGTCCAGAGACCTTGTGCTCAATGGTGCTTTTCAGTGACAAGTGATTTTTTGCAGTAGCTTCAGGTAGTGGGGAGGATATGATGGGTAAAGGGTTGGGAGGTAGCTCATTGAGCAAGATGAGGGCTGAGTCATTGTGAGTTGAAAGTAAGAAAATATGGGAAGAGAAAATGTTCCCAAAAGAATCAGTGATCACGCACTGAGGTGAACTTTTGGCTTACCCAAACCCTCCAGGGCTTTTTGATTGCTTCATGCTGCATGAAGTATTGGACTGCTAAAGCTGGAGTAGTCAGTGGTGGAGCTGAATCTGCAGCATGCCAAGTACTACTTATGTGAGGTGCAAAAACCTAAACACAATATTAGGATCTCAAAAGTAGACTGGGCACTATCACCATTCTTTTCTCCTGTGCATTTAATTTACTCATGTAAGTACCTAGGCAGTACTCTTAACAAATTCCCTTCCAACTCAGCATAGTCCCTGAACTTTGTCACAAAGCTAATGGTACTGCAGGAACCCTAAAGTCAGGATACTTTTATTTAATATTTAATTACATTAATCATATTACATTGCATTTGAGTCACTAACAGTTCCTACAGCTTTGGCTTCAGGGAATAATGAGGGCACTCTGCACCTTGCAACATTGAGTCTTTAGGGTGGAGCAAACTCAAAGGCCAATTATTGACTGCTGACATGCCTGAGCACTCAGCACATCTTCAGAGATGTTCTCCTTTTCTAGCTGCACAGGTTGTTTCCAAATATTAGTAACTTGGTTCGTGTTCAACCATTTTTGTGTTTCTGCTTATGCATTATTCTCCATGCAAGTCCAAAGTTCAGATTTTAAAACTATACTTATAATTAAATCTTTTGGGCTTGTTTACAAGGTAGTTTTCATCATAAATTAAAACTTAGAAATGGTGAGAGAGATTCTACCAAGTGTCTCAAGAACTACATTCACTTTTTGGTGAGAAATAAACAGGATCATTTTGATTCAGAAGCACGCAAACAAGGATGTGTAGCTGTAAATATTTATTGCTTTAGTTAGTATTTAGTCTTAATGGAGCAGAATCACCAGGGCATGTGCCTTGTATTAACTATGAGTACATTTTTTGGAAGTGTATTTAATAAATAATTTAACAAAGAGTATTATATAATAACAACTTGATCCAGTGAGGTGAAAAGCACTCCCAGGTGACCATTAGCTTTCAAGCAGTCCTACACAGTATTCTGAGTTCCAGGGGTTTTAAGTACTTTGCCAGATCAGGCTCCATCAAATGAGCTGTGCACAGGTAAGGCCTTCAAATCTATTTCTTGCCATGAGAACCTGAGCTTCCAATGAGAGGAAATATTTTCATGTCATGAATACAATTCCTATTCAAAGAGCGTTATTTGGAAAAACATGGAGCGCTGCAAGGATTTGTCTTTTGGGGGCAATAGATACTAAGCACAAATAGGACAGTGATATTTTTCCTCTGCTCTGTACTACAAAGCAAATGATGAATGAGAGTAGATAAATCTGGGATATAATTCAAAAAGTCATGATGTCTTTACAAATGTCTGTGACACTGTCCCAGCTCTGTTGAATGTTATTCCGTGAAATTCTGAATTGCTTCCTTCTGGCAAACTAAAACTTATTTTTAGGCTAAAAATAAAGCACATGTGAACAAGCAAGTCCAGTAAGGCCTGGAAACTGTGACAGCAAAGAATTTTCATCTCCTCAGAGTTCAAGGCTCTTTTATTTTTTTTCTTTTTTTTTCATAAGGAAGAACAAACCCAACCTCAAATCCTGTTTTATGTGTTGTCCTGGCAACTCCGTTCCTCTTGTGCATTCCAGTTGCCAGAGAGAATTGATTTTGAATGTTCCTGATTTCAGCTCCTCTGAATAAAGCATCTGGCCCAGTGGGGAGGCCACGCTCTCCTCTGGTAATGATCCAATTCTTAGTAATGAAGAGAAGAGCAGAAATAGTGCCTGTCTGTAAAACGCTTTCGGCAGCTCTTCACCAGGATATGGTGAAGAGCTCCTCTCCTGACTTTGAAACTCCAGCACCTACCCTTTAAGGGCCAGGCTGATGTTTGCCAATGAACCACTCGGAGCTTCCTTTTTGGGAGAGGCTCACGAGTTGGCATTCAGCCCTGCGGTCCTCTCTACTGACTAACAGCAGCCCACATTTTTCACTGAGGAAATACTGGGTCACTAAGTGTTGTTGCTTCTCAACAGGATCAAGTAGGCAAATTCCACGAAGTTAGTTAAACAAGTCAAAAATCAGCACTGGTTTTGTACAGTTATCCTCAAGCATTGCCCAGAGAGTGACAGACTCACGGTTTTCTGGCTTTTCCCCCGACAGAGTTTATTATGAAAACACCAACACCAAATCCCCGGCTGACGACCACGACCGAGGCGCCGTGGGGAGGCGTCCCAGACCCCAAAACCCCCCGCACGCCGGCAGGGGAGCGAGTCAGGACGCCCAAGCCCGGGAAGGGGGGAGAGCAGAGGGGGCAGCGCAGGAGGAAGAAGCCGCCCGGCAATGGCTCCGTGCGGCTGATGCGGCAGGGCCGGCGGGGCCGCGGCCGGGGCAGGGTGGAGGTTTTCATCGACGGCGAGTGGGGCACGGTGTGCGACGATGGCTGGAGCTTGCCCGCCGCCGCCGTGGTGTGCCGCCAGCTCGGCTTCCCCTACGTGGTGCGGGCCACCAAGAAGGCAGAATTTGGGGCAGGGACCTCGCTCCGCATTCTCCTGGATGATGTGCAGTGCTCCGGGCAGGAGAGGACGCTGCTGGAGTGCTCCCATGCCGATGTGGGCACGCACAACTGCTCGCACGAGGAGGATGCTGGTGTGGAGTGCAGCCGGGAGGAGGTGACAGACTGGTGACAGAAGAGCTGGGGAAGGCAGCTGAGGGACTCGGAGCACGTCCCTTTCTTGTCCAACCCTCTAAACCAGCTGCAGTATTGAGGAGGGTGTGCCCTGCCTTGAGGATGCTGCATCTATTTAAAGTAATCTTACGTTTTCTTCATGTCGTCCTCATGCATCTGCCTCAGAGGGAAAAAAAAAAAAAAGTAAACTGAAGCACTGAAATGAGGATGTTGTGGACAGGGACTGCATTTCTAAGTGGTTTTTTGTAGGAACATCAGCAAAACATCAGCCTTTATAGATCAGAAAAGAGATGCATCCTGTTGCCCTTTCCCATTTCAAAACACAGCATTCCTCAGCTGTGCTTCACAATGTTTTGCAAAGAAAAAAAAAAAAATCCCAAATGACCATGTTTCCCTCTTATGGAAGCATTTGCATTGTTTGCCTTGCTTTGCCACCTGCAGCTCTGAGCTGAGGTTTCTAAGAATGTGCCTTTCTAAATCTGTGCCTTTCTTTGAAAATTACAAAAGTATAAACTTTTTAAACTTTCCACCCGCTAGTTTAAAGGAAAATTATTTTTCTGTAATGTTTTTTATTGGTATAAACCTATTGGTCATCAAGGATAAGCAAAATCAGATAATTTAGAAGAAATCACAGCGTACTGCATGGAAAATATTTCTGCAGTTTGCATTAGCCTAAGTGGAAAGAAAATCTGACCCCTTTTACATGAACAGGTTTGAAAATCTGTCCCTTTTTACCTGAACAGGATCATTATCCAGTTTAACTCTGAATATACTTTGTGCATGTTTCTCCACTTTCCCAAACTTTATGAAGGCACATGTTTTTTCATTCAGTTTTTCACAGGTGTGAATGACTAGACAAGAGGTAATGCACTGAGGCAATAATCCTGTAATATTTACCCCTTTTTAGAGGATATTAAAAAAAAGTAGCAAACAAAAGCAACCCTATTTTGTCTGAAATGTGTTTTTCACCTGAGTTGTGATTAGAGTCATGTTCTCTTATGAAAGCATTTTGCCTGGTTATTTGTTTTCCCTGGTGTAATCAGGATAGGTTTTGTCTTGCTGCTCACACAAGAACATGAGAGAGACAAAAAGACTCCCAAAAAACTCAAATGTAAAATGACCAGTGTGTCCAGAAAAGTTCACAAACAAAACCTTGTATCTAAAGCTCTTACTGTGGATATTTATTTTAATTCCCCAATTTCAAGTAGACAAAATCTTATTAAGCCTAAAACATGTATAGGGTAAATAATTTATTTTAAATATTTTTCCTGAACTTTCTGATAAATTCTCATTAAATTCTTTTTGATGGTGAAAAACACCTTCAATATACAAAAGCAGATGATCCAAAAAAAGTATTTCCCCCTACTTCTTATGAAGTATAAAGGGGGAACAGATGTATAAAGTGCCTTCTGAGAAGTGCTACTCTCATTTCGTTTGAAAACCTACAAATGCCATCAGGCACCAGACTATTATTAGGCCTTTCCCACTGCAATGAAATTGCAAACTTATTTGTTTCAAGTGCAGAGATTCACTTCAGGCACATCAAAATGTTCAGGGAACAGGAGAGTCCTTTGTAAATTCTTCTGTTAAAAGAGTTGGAACCTATTGAGCTGGTGGGACTAGAGGACTGGAAGGAAAAGGAAGGTGGAGATACAAACTTTCTTTCTCCAAATTCCTCTTCCATTTCTTTTGGCTCCTTAGCCAAATTTCAGCTAACTCTGTCTGGGAGATTTTAAGGGTAATCTTGGTCATAGTTATACTTCAAAACTTCTGGGCAGAAAAAAAGACCTGCACAATAAAAGTTATCCTAAAGGAATTGAGGTGATCCCAGGATGTCTGCCATCGGAATTTCACCATCATTTTCCTAAGTATTAAGTACTCTTTTTCTAATTTAACTATTAGTTACCTGCTTTAGTCCATTTGAACCTCCTGAGAACAAGCAGAGGCCACATACACTTTGGATATTGCTGGTGGCGATTGCCACCATCCGTGGCTGGCAGGCAGGGTGACACCCAGGCTCTGGTGGCAGCCGGAGGCACAGGGAAGCCAGCCCCCAGGGAGCAGCTGCGGGTGAGAGAGCTGTGCCTGGCCATGCTGGCAGCAAGCACAGAGCCCTGCAGCCCCCAGGTTTGCTGGTGAGGAGTTTGCTGGTGCTGTTACGTGGGTGCTGCCAGCTCCACAGGGAAATATTTATCAGCAGAGGAAGAGACAAGGCTTGTAAGTAAGGGGTTGTTTTCCTCTTATCCTTTCTCCTAGCCTACACTGAGTGGGGAAGGCATTCAAATAGGATCGAGCCAGCTCAGCACAAGTGGCTGTGTGTGCCTGTCTGTGCCTGCCAGCTCAGTGCTCTGCTACGATGCTGGAAAGGTATTTCTGACCATTGTGGTCCTGCCAAGCTTAAAAAAATGTCTGTTCTAAATCCTGGTATCTGTCAGTCTCGTTCACTGGTATTTAAATTATGAGCCTGTACTATTTAAAGCACACAAGTACACATGCATTTAAATATCTTCTCTCATCTGTTGTTTAATAGGATTCTTATTGATATCATTTTTATATAGCAGGATGTGACACCAATCAAGCATTAGATAAACTAATAAACCCTGCTGCTATACTTGAACATGACAGTATACTTCCTGGATGCTAATTCAGGATAAATCTTAAAATAGCCCACAGTGCAACCAGTCTTCTGCATGTATTATGTGGCAGTCCCAAATTTTTGTCTAGTAGCAGGATGGTTTATTGCCTTCTCTCCTGATTCAACTCTGTGACTGAGACTGGAGCACCTGCATTTTTCCTTACATATCTTTCCTTAAGTTAGCACAGCTGCATCACTTAGAGGACCCAGCATATCTCTAAGGGAACAGTGTAAACTCAGCCTTTCCATGTCTTTTTCTCTACCTCCAAGGCAGAGTAGCTCTGCCCAGAGCTCAGGATTTTTTGCTTACGTCTTTGTGGTGCCCAGCAGCCAGCCTGAGCACTGCCATACTGTGTTGCAGTCTGTGGTATAGACATTATCTTCATTTGGACTTACCATGCTCTTTCCAAGAAATCTAATAGATAAGTCTTCCCAACATTTCTAGGAATAATCTTTAGGGCTTGCTGCCCAAGCAGTGGAGGGATAGTGAAATAGGTGGGGTGTTGTATCAGGAGTTCTCACTCAAATGCTGGCAAAACCCTCCTGGATGCTGAGCCCTGGATGGAGCATGCCATGAGGATATCCTCCATATCAGGGCTATTTGGGCTGTGTCAGGCTGCAGGGTATGAACAGCATGAGGTTCATGTATCACATCAGTAAGCACAGAGGTCTGTAACCAAATTGTACTGAAGGCATGACTCAAGCTCAGAAAGCTCAGCGGTGTCACTGTGGGGGACACTGGCACTGGGTGCAAAGATGAGCCTGGGGCTCCAGCTTCACATGCCATCATTGTGTTTCTCCAGCCTCTATCTCCTTTATTAGCCTCTCCCCCACCTCTCACCACATAGACCTTTGTGTTGGGCTTTATGATGGCCAAGGGAGAACAGCAGCTCATGTACTCCTGCCCTGCCCCAGGGCCCAAAGCCACCAAAACCCTCCCAAGGATGTCCCGAGCTCAGCCGGCCTCTTCTTCCACGTGTTAGCATTGATATGGCTGTGGGGGGGACAGTCCCCAGAAATAATCAGTCCCTCTGTAGGAGAGCTGAGCCTGTCGCTGTTTGGGTGTGGTCAACATAGAAATTCAGAAGCTCAGAGGAGAAAAACAGTCGCAACATATCAAAATCCAAGTCTGCCTTCCTCTCGGAAACATGCCAGTAGTCCTCTCTAAAAGGTCAGCATGGCCCCCTTAGATACTTTCAGACAGAAACACACATTTTTCTATATGAAAAGAGATGTAACCATCTTCTGATAACTACTAACTGCATTCCAAATTTAAGCTTTAAGAAATCATAGTTTTTTCCTCTGTAAACAAACAAGACATGGAACCCATTTGATGTGTTCAGATCATACCTTGCTGCCTCATGTGTGACTTTCCCAAGGTTCTCATGTCTGGGGCACAGGTGTAGCTATAGAGCTGCCTCGAGCAATGTTTCAACGTTGTCAGAAAAGCAGCTATGATGGAAATGGCAATCATTCCTTCACAATAATGTGGTAAATAGGGATGCTGTTTTTAACAACAGCAACAAAAAAAAAAAAGAAAGAAAGAAAAAAAGAAAAAAAAAAGTCTGTAGTGTTCAGTCAGTTGTACAAGTATTACATCAAGTAGTTTGTTCTTCAGGGGCATTAGCTGTTGGCAATCACTAAACCCTTAGACTGTTTTTGTTATTATTAACAGCTTGTCAATTGCCTGTCTACTCCACGCTGGAAAATTTTATTGACTGGGAATGATCAGGACCTCAGTATATACGGGCTGGGGGACAACTGACTCAGGGTGAAAATCACTGCAAAGGTCTGTACTTGGCAATGTTGGGTAAGTAACATCTAACCCCCTACAGATTTTGTTTTGCAGAGTTTGACTCCTGTCTTCAGTGTAATCTGTGTCAAAACAACTGGGTTTAGATCAGCTCTATTATTATTAACTTTTAATGAGAGTTTTCCTGTGCACATCTGCCATGGTAAATTCTGGGTGACCAGGACGCCCAGCCCTCTGGCTATTCGTGTGCTGCTGAAGGCATTTCCCAGCACAAGAGCTGCCTATGCTTTTTCTTCTCCTTGCTGTCCTCACAGCTTAAACAATGATGCACCTTCAGAGAGAAAACAGAGTATGCTTTCAAACCTAAATAGCCACGAAAAGCCAAGCATAAGAGAGCAGGACTTTCGGACCAACCCTATGTCTCACCAACTTTTCAAGTTCACCTTGGAACTTCACTTGTTAACAGTTCCCAATTCTCTGCTCTTCTGATGGGCTCCCAAAATCTCTCTTGCTCCTCGTATTTGCGGGAATGTGCAGGTTGGCAGAGTGTCCACGCGGTGGCAGTTCAGTCCCCGGCAGCACGGGGACACACGGGGAAGCTCAGCCCAGCCTTTCTCCTTCCTCCCAGAGCAGCGCGCAGCTGCCGGGCAGATCATAAACACGAGAGTTCCTTGGGGTCATGTCCTTCACTCAAGGGCATAGAAACACGTTAGAATACAAACAAAGGGTTGTATTAAAGTTTGCTGGATCACAAACAAAAGTTTTTATAAGAGCTCGTCTTTAAAGCATGAAAAATAAGATAATTTCTGCAGTGTACCCAGGCTGAATACTTGGGGGAGTTATCAGCGGATAATTATAATTGCCTGAGAAGGTTAATTTTGAGAGCTTACCTGATCTATTCGGCGTTCAGAACTGTATCACATAGCCTGTCTTTCCCATTAAAATGTATAAAATACCAAATATTATATCACCTCCCGGTGAGCTGCTCACAAACAAGATACAAGCAGGAATTTTTCACAGGAATTACTCTGAGACTTATTCCAAAAGAAAGAACAACTTACAGATAGTTACAATCTATTATTGAAGTATGCTGAAAAAACATTGATGAAACTCAGAAAATCAGTGTTTCATCAGGAAGGTCATTGAATGTCTTTAAAGACGTGGCTTCATCAGCCAGTTTTAGTTTTTAAACATCAGCTAGCTTTAGTTTTTAAACTTTCTCTGAGTGATGCTATTCTTGCTATCATATGTATCTTTCCTAGTGATGGATATTCATACCATGGTAGCATTATATGTACTGCCTGACCAGTGGGAAGGAATGGTAGTTTTTTTCTGAAAACAAGCAATTTTAAAACCACAGCCATAACAGGGGAAAAAAAAAAAAAAAAGTAGTAGTTTCAATTAAGATAAAAACAATAGTTAGATAATAATGATGGTCTTTGAGAATATGTACTTAAAACAGAGGGGGAAATAATTAAAGGTTGTTAGGCAATTATTTTAAACCAAAGGAGGAACTCCCAGGTCAGGAAAAATCAATGTAACATTGAATGAAAATTCACATTGAATGTAACAGAACAGCAAATAATATTTTAAAAAATACCACCAGCTTTTGCTCCATTGTAACAGCTGGAGACTCTGGTTTCCAGTATTTTGTACCATTTAACTGTTATTAAGAGACACTATTTCTCTGAGGTCGTTGTGTGGTGTTACTACCAAACCCTTCTGCTATGTGATGTGAAGCCAGAAGAGCAATGCTGGCCTCCAGGCATGTTCCCTGGAGCTCTGCAGCAGCTCTGCCCACCTGCAGGCTGGAGATGAAGTGGTCAGGTGTATTTGTTGCCAAAGGACAATTCAAGTGTTTTTTCCCTCGTCTCTGCTGAGCATGGTGGCCAGCCAAAAGAAAAAGCTCAGGAACTCCTGATGGGTTTTGAGAGCTTCCACAGTTTTCTGACGAGTTTCTGGTCCTTCTGCCTCTCCAGGGCCTCCTGGGCTGTTGTGACCCAGACACGGGCAGGCTTCAGCCATGCCTACCGGGAGAGGTGCTGGTTCCTGGGGACTTCAAAAGAAGATTCCTGTCACCCTCTAAGGTCTGTGATACCAAATCTTTCTTCAGCCTAGATCACACTATACAGCCAGTGCAATTCCTTTAATCTGCTCTGGTTTTCCAGCATTTTGTGATCTGTGTTTCCATGACAGGTTTAGTTGAAGGTGACCAGTAGATGTTAGCCACTAAGTTGCTCTGAGGGATACACGGGCACACAACCACACAGGAAAACAGCATAAATAACGCATAAAATTTAAGTGCTCCTTAAATTCCCCATCACCATTGACTCCCCTCTTCCTCTGTCACTAACAGTCCATTCAAAATTACTTAAGTTTTGAAACAAAAATTAAATCTCTCACCTTACATCAGCATGTGCTGTGGTTGCTTTGATAGTCTTTCCCTGCTCTCTCTGATCTGCTAGTCTCAAACACCAGCATAAATGACCTAAGAAAACCAAGGAAAACCTGCAGATTGTGGCCTTCTAGCACAGTCAGTTTCCACCTGGAAACTGTAGCAAGCTGACTCTTGGAGGTGCCTGGCAGATGATTGATGTATCAGGTGGACAAAAACAGGGGGTTCCACGACTTACATCTACTCCCTCCTTCTGCAGAGAGGCATGGCCAAATGGGAGCTGCTGGGAGAGAGGTGCAGGGAAAATACACCCCATTGGAAATGGGATGAAAACTCCTGCAGTGTCTTCTATGGCGCTGCCAAACAAGGTAGAGACTCAGAAGTGGAAAATACACATGATAAAATTCCAGGTAGCTTGGTATGCTACCTCCAGATGGTTGAGCAAAGCTTGTGCAGAGAAGGAGTGTGTGATGGGGCTGTCCTGTGAAAGTCTGATTGGCAGTGCTTGCTGTCCTTTGGGCATAGTGGGGCTGCAGGTGGAGAATGGTGGAGAGGAGTGTCAGCCACCCTGCATGAAAGATAGGCGACCTTCAAAGGGACAGCATGGGCACAACCTGCTGCAGCATTGGTAGAGGGACCTAGCAAATCTCTGAGGAGGAACGAAGGAGGGGAGGGTTTATAGAAGGCCGTGGAGGTTGTTGCAGTGGTTGAAAGACTGCTGGATTAAGGTGCAGCATCCTTCCTGACCTCCTCATGTACTTGTGCAGAGCATCATCTCCACCCAGGAAAGCATATACCCATACATACACACACACACATATCTATATCATAGAATTATAGAATAGTTTGGATTGAAAGGGACCAGATTGCTCAAAGCCCCATTCAACCTGGTTTTGAACACTTCCAGGGATGGGGCATCCACAGCTTCTCTGGGCAACCAGTTCCAGTGCCTCACTAGCCTCACAGTAAAGAATTTATTCCTAACACCTAATTTTTAAGCTAATCTACGTTCTTTAACTCCAAAGCCATTCCTCCTTGTCCTATCTCTACATGCCCTTCCTTTTAACAAGTCCCTCTCCAGCTCTCTTGCACCCCCTCCAATAAGGTCTCCCCGGAGCCTTCTATTCTCCGGGCCGAACAGCCCCGCCTGTCTCAGCCTGGCTTCACAGGAGCGGTGCTCTAGCCCTCTGAGCATCTTCGTGTCCTCGTCTGGACCTTAGGCACACACGTACTCATCGGCACACGCCGTCTGGGTGTGTTTGAACGGCGCCGGGCTCTCAGCTCCGGCCGCCGCCGGGCTCTTTAAGCGGGGCCGTCCCCGCCCGCAGCCGGGGATTCTCCGGCCCGCCCCGGCCGCCCTTTGCTCGGAGCGGGAGGAGGCGCTGCGGGCGACGGGGATGGAGGCGCTGTGGGCGGCGGGAGGGCTCCTGCTGGCCCTCTCCCTCCTGGCCTTCGTCCTGTACTGCTGCTACGTGCAGTACATCCACGCCAAGTACGACTACATCCCCGGCGCCCCGCGGGAGAGGTAAGGGGCTGGCCGGGCAGGCGAGGCGGCGGCGGGCCGGCTCGGTGTCTCCGCAGAGCGCTCGCTGCCCGGCTGGAGCCGAGACAACGTCAGAGCAGAAAATAAACCCTCCAGCCGGTGTCCATGGGCCGGGCCGGGCCTGGCGGGTGCGGGCAAGAGCAGCGGCGAGGGGTCCCGCAGGCTGGGCACAGCGCTCGCCTGTGCCCGCTTCCCGGGAGGCGCCGGCAGCGCCCGGCATCGCTGAGGATCCTGCTCAGCAGCACGGCCTGGCTGGCCGGGGCTGCATGTCCTGACCTACATCTCCCGGGTGGCCACAGCGGCGTGAAGGGGCGCTTTAGAGTCGCCCACACGAGCTGTGCGTTTGCTCATGACCCTGAAGAGGGACTTGGCAGCAGCACCAGCCATGCAGGAGGGACCAGCAGCACCAGCCGTCCCACACTGCTCCAGGGGGCACATTGACACTAACTCGACCAGGCAACTTCCGTGCTCTCCTTCATAAGCCAGGTGTTTGGTTTCTGCCAAAAATAAATAAAAATGTCATAAGTGATAAAGAGTAGTGAGAAAGCTGCCAGCAAGGCAGTGGCAGCACTGTCACAAACAGTCGTGGTTCTTGCAGCAGCATGTGGACTTCCCATTTAACCTCACCTGTGGGTGCACATGCCCTCCATAACATGCCACAGGAAGAGACACCGGCACTCATACACAGCCTCACAGGGACACCACACCTGCCCACCTCCAGCCTTCAGCCTACTTGTGTAATTGGGGTTGGATACCGAGACTAGAGAGAGGATGATACTGTCATACCTGAACGTCCTTGTCCTTAGGTTCATTTTGTGGTGTGAAGTAACACTGTAGAGTGATGGCATGCAAGAGGAGCTGTGAGTGGACCTTGTTTCCTGTGCTGCAGATAGAGCAGTTTCCAGAGCTAACAAAGGACTTGTGTTGTGTTTGGGGCTTTCCCGTGATTTTGGAATCCAGTTACAGTGGAGGAGTCAAACAAGTAGAAGATTAAAAGTTTCTGTAGATGTTGAGTAACTTTGTTGAGTTCTTGTTATTTTAAGCACCTCCCAGTTCCAACAGTAATAAAATAAGAGCCTGCTTTTCCCCTATAGCTTATTTATACTGAAAAGGATGATAGCATGGCTCCCTGTCTCTCAAATGGAAAACAGATCTTGAGTGCAGCTTGATTCATTTAGCAAGGAGCTTGGCCAAATCTTCCCTCAGATTTATGCAAAGCTGGTGGGAATTTGCCACTCACAGCTGAAGGAAGGAATTGATCTCTAGGTTTTTAATGCAGCTGTTGTATTTGAAGAGTTAACATTTTTTATTAATCTCTTCAGTTTCCGTATTAACCAGTGATTATCCTCCTCAGTATTTGAAATGACATGGCTTTGGACAGAAGGAGATGGTTCCTAATTTCCCTTAACAGAAATCCATTGACAAATGAAGTTATACTTACCAGGGAGGAGCATGTATTAAAGAGTATTTAATGCAAATGTCTGTTTCATGTACAGCAGTGTAACAGCTGCAGTCGAGATTCGGTCAGCCAGGCAAAGAGCAAAGCAACTCGTGGGGGGCTCCCACCCAGACACAAACATCTCCTATAATACAGCATAAAAAAAAAAGACCTCATCCTTCATCTCTGTACTGGTCTTCCTGGCTTCATGCAAGCACCAGCCTGTCTTTGATACCCAGTTTACCAGCTTGGTGAGGGCTGGGCACTGGCACAGCTCAGAGTTATTTGCATCTTCCCTTATGAGGAAAACATGAGCAACACTCACTGAGCAACAAGGATTGCAATCCATACAAAACCCCGTGCTGGCATCCTCATGACACTCTTAACCTTCATATTCTACAGCTTTTTATTTGGACACCTGCCAATCATATGGAGAATGCTGAGGAAACAGGAGTTTACACCAGATCTCTTACTGCAGTGGTAAGTTGAGGCACATCAGTAACATTGAACGGGGTAGTCCTGTAGCACAAATGGAGAAATCAAGACACAGAGACCATGAGTTACATAATTAGCATCATTCAGAAGGTTGGTAGAGGAGCTAGAGAAAGAGCATTGATCTTTCAGATCAGACTAGATATTAGAAAAAACTTTCACTGAAAGAATGGATAGCCACTGGAATAAGCTGCCCAGGATGGTGGTGGAGTAAGTTTGTGGAAATGTACAAGAGGTGTCTGGATGTGGCACTTGATGTATGGGGTGATTATGGTGGTGATGGGTTGACAGTTGGACCAGATGATCTTGAAGGTCTCTTCCAGCCTTGATGATTCTGTCCTTCTGTGGTTCTCGTAATGGCTTTGTTCGCTGGGGACTGCGGTAGTTCCCACTGCATGTGCTCTGGTCCTTCGAGGTTATTAGGTCTGAACTGTTACATGCTGGTAGTTGGTACCATAATTCTCTTTCTTTTAATTTTCTCTTCTTACAGGGCAGAGAAATATGGACCTGTTGTACGAATTAATGCCTTTCACAGAATCTCACTATTGATTGTGAGTCCTGAAGGAGTGAAGGTACTGAAAAATAAAGCCAGATCAATAGTGGGGATCAGCCCATTCCTCCATAAGGGGAGAGCTGGTGCCTGATGATCAGAGCAGCACAGAGCAGCCAATCTGTGCTTGGCTGTGGCTGGGTTAGGAGGATGAGGTGCTTTGCTCTCTGGGCTGTCCCAATTTATCTTTTTCTTGGTCAGTTAATTTATTTTGTTACTTTTATTTGAACAGCACATATAGCAAACATTTACCACTTGTGAAAAGCAGGCTCTCTGCAAGAGCTTAATATCTCAAATGAATGAGGCACAAGAGACCAAATTTCTTTCTCTAAATCTTTGCAATTACAACACAGTGAGATTTCAGGTCATTGGGCAAAAAAGCACTAGAGGCATGCAAAGCAAGCTAGCAGCACAGGAACTGGGGAATCAGGGCACACAAAGTAATTCATCTACTCTTCAGGCTATTGCTGCAGAAGGAAGAGAGTTAAAATGTGTGTGAGTGACATTTTGTGTTTTGTCTGGGAAAAGGATTGCACTCAGTATTCACTGACCTGAGGTTTGATTTTAGGAGTTCTTGATGTCACCACAGCACCCAAAGGATCCAATGGTGTATGGCACTCTCTTCAGCCTATTTGGTGAGAGGTAGGCAAAACCCATCTGAAGCCACTGTGATCTGAAAATAAGTGCAAGATTAATAATATCACAGGCATGACATTTTGACTCAGACCATTTACCTTAGTATGGGGATTAATTTCTAATTCCAGACATATGTAAGCAGCATGTACCTATTAAAATACATGCCAAGTCAAATGTCTTGCCAGTCAGGGAGGAGGATATGTTGGATTTTGTTTTACCTTGATCATGTATCTTTTTTCCCCCTGGGGATGTTCAGTTAGTCTCAGAGCAGTCTGCTCAAGACCATAATCAAACTTCTCAGATTTTAGAGCACTGATTTTAGGGCATTCCATAAGTTATGGCAGTTTGCAGCTTCTAAATTCAATTCCAAAAAAAGGGAATTTTTCTTTGTTTGTCTAAAGCTTTAAAAAATATAATAATCCAATTATTATATTAATTATTTGCATAACAGCTGTAATGAAACAGCATCTTATTGGACTCAGCAGTTCACATCTACCTGGCAAAAATATCTGTGGTTCAGTTGTTGTCCACAGTGATGCAATGGTTTCATACTCAATGGTGCTCCCTATGCATGGGAAATATAAAAGAAAGTAGATGTGAAATACGTATATTTGTGACTACGCAGGGTTCAGCTGCCTCCCTTGCATAAAACTGTTCCTTTCCTTGTTTTCCTATGTGCTAGGTTTCTAGGGAATGGCTTGGTAACTGTTTGCAACCATGAGCATTGGCGCAAGCAGCGGAGGATAATGGATCCAGCTTTCAGCCGAAGGTAAGGCAAATATTTCCAGGATGATCTAGCTGTTATTTTGACTGCATTGTCATGCTTCTCCCTGCCACTATTTGTTATTCAGAGGAAAAAAACCCCACAAACATTTAGTGCCAAAATCACATTTAATTTAGAATCCAGCACACTATTCCCATGCCGAGTATAATTTGACCAGACTTCCCATGGAGCAGTGACACCCCTATGAACTCAGCAATGGTACAGAGGTCCCAGGGTTGTGTATCCTGGAGCATGGTTATGGCTGCCTTATCCTGCTGGAAAAGATAAGGCAGAGGGTTGGTCTGGTTTCCTTGTGTGCCTTGATGCACTGTATGTAGGGTCCAAAGACCTTGTGTGCCTTGACAGGCACAGGCCACAGCCCTTTGCAATGACAGATGTTAATTACATGTCAGGGCAGAGCTGGGCTGCTGTAAGAAGAATGTAGCTCATTTTATCTGTTTGCTTTTTAATGTATTAAGAAAAATAAATTATAAATTTTAAAAAATTTTACTATTTTCTATGGAAGATAACGAAAGTTATTTTGCCTGAGCAAAGATGTCCTCTCCAGAGCCCCCATTACTCGTCTTTATTGATTGTTCAGCTACCTGATTGGTCTGATGGAAACTTTTAATGAAAAAGCAGAGGAGCTGATGGAGAAGCTAGAGGAGAAAGCAGATGGAAAAACAGAGTTCAGCATGCTGTCGATGATGAGCCGGGTGACTATGGATATCATTGGCAAGGTACCAGCTGTCCCTCTCATTTCCTCTGCAACTGGCAGGAAGGAATGGAAGTAATGCCTACCAGCAGCAGGATGGGATCAGGAGCTGGAGGCAGGGAGAAAGACCTTTACCCAGCAGTGCCAGAGGACCTGCAGGACTAATTGTGCCACTTCCATTTGGGCTGAGCCTTGGGAAGGGGCAGTTAGGGAAGGGGCTGCATGGTCTAGGTGTGGCTTGCAGGATGGGGACCCTCTGCAAAAGTCCTTTCAGCCTCGTACCTCCCACCCCTCCATGCCAAAAGGGACACACCAGGGCTCTTTCGTGGGTGGAGGTTGTGTTATTGCCATTACACATCAGCATGAAGTCTGCCTTACACTGCCTTTTCCCTTTCTATGCAAACCAGTTTGGTATGAATGGAGAGCAGTAGTAAATTATTAATCCACCCAAATAAGGGTGGATTAATAACATAATGTAGATATTGCTGTCCCCTTGCAGCCTTCTGCAAGGTAGGATCTAGCCTGAGATATTTTTAGGGGAAAAGGCAGCGGTGTGAGTCTATCCTGCTCTTTCACCCCTGCCCCAGCAAATTGCCTTTTTCTCTCCTGCTCCTCAGGTAGCCTTTGGCTTGGAATTAAATGCACTGAGCGATGACCAGACACCTTTACCAAACGCTGTGACTAAGATTATGGAGGGGCTGAACAAGGCACGCATCCCCCTCATACGGGTCTGTACTCTCCTCACTTCAGTCCTCTCTCCTCACATCCAGCTGCTCCTGCTTGAGTTTGTGGGCTGGAGCTGGGCAAGGTCATGTTGGGAGAACAGTTGTCTGAAGATCTTTCCCTCCAATGTGCCTCAAGATAAAATTCATTAGTGCTTTAAAACACTTGCATAATTAACATTAATATTTAATGCTTCTTTTTTGTCTTTTCTTCCCCCCTGCATGTATCTCCTTCTGATATGGTTTTACACTCTCATACCCATAAAAACCTGAGATTTTTGCCATTTGTCCAAGAAGGACAAATTTGTTCACTCAGAGTGGAAGAAATTTGAGCATTCTTGCCATAAAAAAATTACATTTTCAACCCAAATTCATCTGCTAGGAAATTATGGATGTAATATGAAATATTTAAGTAAAGAATTATTTCAGTGTCTCATGAAAGCTGTAGTTCAGGCTTTTAGAGCTCCTGTTTTCCTTTTTGAGACTGGGGTGAGATTCCACATTGCATGCTGCAGTTTCTTTCCATGGAGAGGTGAGGAAATTTGCTCACAGCGCCCAAAACATCAGCTCTGACAAGACACAACATCAGCATGCACAGATTGAAATATTTCAGCCCAAACCCTTCATCCTGTAGGCATTCAGTTTATTCCATGGAGAGCAAGTGTTTTTGTGACAATTGTCATTTAGCAGAAAACAAGGCGCTCACTTGTAAAATAACACTGACATTATTTTTTTACCAACAAAAGGAATAAAATGACTCAGGAATTTCTGTATTCAGTTCATGCCAGGGCAACGGAAACTGGTAAAGGAGGCCAGGGAGAGTGTGAGGCTGTTGAGACGTGTGGGGAAGGAGTGCATTGACCGGAGGAGAGAAGCCATCCAGAATGGGAAAGAAGCCGCACTGGATATTCTCACACAGATTCTGAAAGGAGATGGTAAGGGACACATTGCTGTTTGGGTGAATTTCTCTGTGGCATGTTTTGCCATGAAATTCAGGGGGGATTGTTTTGGGGATCTGAACTTGAATCCTCCTTTAAAGTTGTTTTCACACTGAAGATAGTGAGAGTTGCTTTGAAAATTCCCTGGTTTTTTGTGTTGGATCAAATATTGGTCACAAGTCATCCCTGAAATGCGCACTCTCTCAGTGTTCTCTCTCGATGCCACCTCAGCCAATATGTGCCAAACAGGGCAGAGCATTGTGAGTGGTCCAGCTGGGGCACAGGGGCATTTTCTAATCCCATTTGTTTTCCTATCTTGACAGCTCTGGAGGAAAGTAGAGATGATGAAAACATTCTGGATAACTTTATCACTTTCTTTGTTGCAGGTTGGTAGCTATTTTAATGCTTGTATATGTCATGTGGGAAGCTGTACTCATTCTTGAGCTGTCTACAGGGTCATGATTAACATCCTTGTTAATCATAATTAACACCGTGATTAACATCATCACTCCACGTGATGCTGCTGCAACCAGGAGTTTCTTGGTTGGAAGACTGGCACAGCACCAGCTGGGTGAGGTCTGAAAAGAACTCTTAATTTCTCATACACAAATGATATATTGTCCTCTTTCAGTGATATCAACACAGCAAATCTTGCCAGGCTGGTGTTTTCCAACCACTGGCCTCCCACTCTGTTTTCCAGGCTCTGTCTTTCCCCTGCCCACTGGGGTGCAAGGCTATTCCTTATGGGGTTCTGGCCCTCCCACCCAGATCCCACTAAACCCCACCAAAAGCATCTTTTACTTATTCCATGTGTCTTTGCATTACCTCATCCACATGATTAAATGCCATTCTTGCCTAAGTAGGAGAAGGCACTGTCAAGCCAATCAGAAAATGTATGGGCCAAGTAATTATGTGAGAGAAACAACTTTTGCAGATCAATAGGATTTAGGTTCATAAGAAGGAGAGGTCAAAATGCTGTTCTTTGGCAAGAAAGATATTATTGCAGCAGACATCTTTGCAGAAGTCTTTTTTCTGTAATGCTTTAAAATAGTACATATGCCTATCCATGAAAAAAAGGGAAAACTGTCCGCATCACAGAGTCAGAAATGGGTAAGGTTGGAAGGGTCTTCTGGTCCAACCTTCCTCAAGCAGGGTCATCCGAACATGTAAAGCAGACTTTTCAAAGGAAGAGGGTAACGAGCTCTGTTTTCCCTCAAAACCAGTAAATCCTTGTGCTTTGGCAGAACTGGGTGTCCCATAATATGACAAAACAAATACTGGACCTCACTGGCCCTCCTGTTAGGGAGCTCATAACTAATGGGTGCTGCATGCAACCACTGTAGCTTTGACGTGGGCAAGATGGGTCATATCTTTACCAGCTATGTCCTTTTCTTGTCATTCTTGAAAGCTCTTTATGTAGACTTTACATCCCTTTTATTATTTCTTTTAATTTCTAGCATACTTGAAATAAAACATTTGGGGTTTGATGTTTAAAGTTTCCTATTCACAATCACCCTAGTAGACCATCTTTGTGTCATGTTATTATTTCATACGAACCTTTAAACTGAGTTTTGTTATCATCAGGTCATGAAACCAGCTCAAATCAGATGACATTTACAGTAATGGCACTGGGTCAGCATCCTGAAATACTGGAAAGGTATGTGTGCTCCAATTTGCAGACCCAGCTTGATGTTAATTTCAAGGTGAACTTAATTGTAAGGATTATTAAAAAGATAGGATCAGTTCCCAATGAATTCTAGCCTCCCTTCCAAAATAAACAGTTTCATAGTACCAATATATCCAAAATTTATAAAAAGAAAAACATTAAGATGGATTATTTCAGTTTCACCTAGGTGATCTTTTTCAAAGCCTTTATACATGCAGGTCCCAAATCCCACCTGATTCAGCTGCCCTATGTGCACATTGCCTCATCCTGATATGAGGTACAAGTTCAGGAAGCCTGGTTGGGAATTGGCAGGCATTTTGCCTGAGGATGGGTGTGTAAGTCCAACTCAGTGTCTGGAAAGTAAAAGAATGTTATTTGTCAACTTGCCTAGCAAGAAACAGGCATCTGCAGCTAACGAGCTTTAATTGAACTGCAGGGCTCAGGCTGAAGTGGATGAGGTTCTTGGTGCCAAGAGAGACGTTGACTATGAGGATCTTGGCAAACTCACCTACTTATCACAGGTACTGTGGGAGTGAGGTAAGATACCAGGCAGAGCTGTTTGGTAGCACCTCTGACATGTTGTGGAGGAGCCCCCACACTTTTAAAATTTTAAAAACAATGCTAATATTTTATTCTGATAGTGTTTGTTCCCAGAGAGTCAGCAAGCAGGTAGCCTGAGACGTTTGCAGCAGCCCAGCCTTATTGTGAAGGATGCTCCTCAAATTTACAGGATTCCTTCACTGCTTTCCTTAAATATTACCAATTTGGGAGCTGAAGTAGAGTTGTATAATCCCTACCTGTTTAAGGTGAAACAACAGCTGTAATTTTAAGAAGGGTGTGCAAATTTGAGCCCAACCTGTGTGTGAATCCCACACACTTTCCTAATTCACAGGTCTGGTTTTGTTTGATTATTGTTAAAGCATTTCCAGCTAGGATCTCACCATATGCCATAAAGTGGGATTTGAGGATGGACAAAAATTATGGCTGGGTTTTCTAATGTCAATTTTTCATTATTTAGTCTAGAAACCCTCTTCAGTCACTCGGGGGTGGGGGGTGGTAGGGGAAAGGGTTTGGTTCTAAAAGAGGTCTTGTGTATAGAAATGCTGGTTGGTAATGAACTGCAAAGCCAGGGCTGGCTATTAGCCAGTGTTTGTGTTGCATTTCCTTTTTTTACAAGATGGGGGACACCAGTAGCCCTCAGGAGAGGCTGAATCACAGTCCTGGCAGCTGTTCTGCATAAATTGCCCAGACTTTAGTAGTCTGCCATGATTCTTTTTCTTTTAAACTGCCCTGCTGAGGTGAGCAACAGTGTTTTACCATTTGGCACATCCCATCCCACAGATTACTGTGCTTTGATAGCAGATAGATTTCATAGGTCTATTTCTCATAAGGAAAAGGCAACTCTAGGGGATTACAGAAATCAGCAGGCTTCCTTAGGCTTCTCCAAACACCATCACAATTATACCACTCCAATTAAGATGAGGTATCTAAGCCTTTCAGTTTTAAGACAGATCACATGAGAGCTTCTCAAAGCAGACCATTTATTTAACAACACCAGCTTGGATCTGTACAACCGAAATCAGTAACCCTTGGTCAGAGCCAGTCCATCACTGGAGTATCAGAGACTATGGGACTCCTCTCCTGTTGTTCAGGCAATTCTGAATCCTTTTGTCCAGGTTTCTTTTTCATTAGTCCACTCGTGCATGCACGCATTTAATTGCATTTTCAGTGTGATGCTCATGTGCACTGTTAATTAGGTTTCACTTTGATGAAATAAGCCATTCTTACAGCTCACTGACACCAAAAGAAATAGTCTTGTTCCATTTTTTTCTCAACATTCCCTATTCATTTTCCTTTACCGGGTTGTTTTTTGTCATTTTGGAGCTCTGGCCTGGCTCCTCAAGCAGCAGAACCAGGACAAAGAGAGGAGCTGAGAGTGGGAAGGAGGTGGGAGAAATCACCCACCCTCATGGCAGCCAGTGCCCAGAACAGCTCATCAGGGCAGGAGACTTCACTCTTAGATATTCCCTTTGAGTTTGCTTTTTCACTTAGTTGTTGATCTGACTTGAGGTGTTAGATCTCTTCCAGGATTTCTTCTGGGTTTTGTGTCTTTTTCTCTGTATTTTACCAGCTGTAAGAAAGAACTAGGCCTGGAGGAGCTGACCTAGCCGTGTATTTTGCCCACAGGAGTCCAAGGCAGATACACCAGCATCTGTTTCAGAAGTCAAAATCTCCCATTTAGCTAAACTGAAAGGCCACAGGGAGGTAATTAATTATATTTCTGCTTCCCACAGTCTATGAACTAAGTGACCTCCTGTGCTTTTTGCTGATGCAGGTTTTGAAGGAGTCGCTGCGGCTGTACCCACCCGTCTCGGGGACACTCCGCAGGCTGGAGAAGGAGCACGTTGTCAATGGCATCAGAATTCCTGCAAACACCACGGTCTTTGTGAGTCCCATCCACCACCAGCAGCTTTTAGCTACCCCAGTTAATCCAGATGTAGTGGACCTGTGGATGAGAGGGCCAAAATCTTCCCTGGGCATATTTGTACTTCTCTAAAATTTTGACCAAAACTGGGGTATGAATTAAGACTCTCAGTTGGGACTGGAGAGTGGAAGGCATTTATGGTTTTATACCTCTGACAGCAAAGAAGCATTTTCAGTGTGATGCTGCTGACTAACAAAAATAAACTCTTTCTTGCCAGCTCAACACTTATATAATGGGAAGGATGGAAAAGTTTTTCAAGGATCCACTTACTTTTGATCCAGATCGATTCAGCAAAGATGCACCTAAGTGAGCTTCTTTTTACTCCCATGTTATTAAATATGTATTAAGAAACCATTACAGGAAGAGATTTCAAGGGAAAGAAAAGTAGAATAAAACTATTTTTCCATTCCAGTATGAGTAACACTAAATCATCTGAATGTAAATAGAGAGCAATAATGCACAGCTTTTGTTCAAAAATTCTTTAGACTACATTACCTTACAAAAAAAGACCAATATTATTGTTATTAAATGTTTATATTGAGGTCAAAGCTTTGGGCCCAAACCAGGTTGAATATTTACCTTAAAACTATACAAGCATTGAATGTGTGACAGCCCTGGTCCCAGGGTGCTTGAGATGTCTCCACATTAGAGAGGGGAGGAGGGGCTGAGGGAGAGAAGATGCTGTTCAGCCACGTGGGCAAGCAGCCTAAGTCTAGTCGGTGGTCAGGAGTTCAATAGAAGGGACCAGTGACTAAACAGATGCAGAGATCAGCACCAACTACTTCACGAGTCAGGAGCTTTCCTTCAGCCTGGAGTTAGTCTGGTCTCCTGAACCAAATGCCTTCTCACTTACATGGTTCAGAGCTGCCCAAAAGACCAATAATTGAGTGGATTTTGACATCCTCATGACAGGCTGGAGAGCATTTAGAGTGTGCTTGGCATTCAGTTTTGAAATAAGGCTGGCAGCTGAGCCATACAGTAAGGAGAGAGGATGAGGAAATGTGTTGCAGAGCTGTATTGCTTCTCTGAAGCAAAAAAAGAGTTAATTTGGAGACTGCTTTAACAAGTCAGATAGGTGAGGGGATATTTAGACCATTTCCTTGCTGCTGTGATGAAATATTTGCTTGTTTCTTTACAACCAAGTTGTCAGAGTGAAAATTTTGAACATTTTTCTTTGCAGGCCATATTACTGCTATTTTCCATTCTCTCTGGGACCCCGATCCTGCATCGGGCAGGTGTTTGCACAGGTGAGTAGAGGCCTGGAAGAACACTTTGTTAGCAAGCACTGGGATAGCTCAGGGTGTGCTGACCATGGCTGGTGGTGGGCACCAGATGCCACACTGATATCCTGTGCACTGATCCTCTTCTCTTTAGAGGGAAGATCTCCCCCCATGCCCATGAGAGGCATGTTTCTCAAATGCAAGAGCAGACATCCATGCAGCCAAGGTCTCTGCAGGGAGGAGCAGCAGGCTGCGCTCCCTCCGAACTGTCCTGGGTCAGCCTGCTTGAATCCAAACCCCTTAATGGGAAGCACAGTCAACATCCCTTTGCCAGCCAAAGTCAAGCACACAGGGGATGTGCAGGGGGTCTTGGGAATCATCCCATGGCTGCCACTGACAGAATCAAGGCAGGGAAAACATCAGCTGGAGGAGGACACAAGCCAGAACTGGGACAGAGAAGGTGAGGAGGTGGCTACATGGACAGAAGGAACAATTTAATGTGTATGAGCATGGCAGAGAGTGTTTCAGGACAGCCAGAGGCCAGCGCTTCGGGTCTGTGGTGTGAGCTCATCTAAGCACCAGAGCTCAGAGTGCTTTAGCTTTACAGTGTGACTTTCAAAATGGGTTTAACACATAAACACAAGGACTTAGGGCCTGTCAGTTGTCTTCAAATCCAGGAAGTCCCAGGGTTCCTGCCCAAACTCAGCTGGCTGCATTAACATAGTAACATTTAACTTTTAAATCTCTATATTGACAAAGCAGTGTAAGATAGTAGACTGACTTTAAGCAGCTGCAGTCCAAGCTGTATTTGCTGTCATTGACCATGAGTTTTTCTTCTTAACAGATGGAGGTAAAAGTGGTGATGGCAAAGTTGCTGCAGAGGTTTGAAATCCAGCTGGTGCCAGGACAGAGTTTTCAACTTGTGGAGGCTGGAACCTTAAAGCCACTAGATGGAGTAATATGTAAATTAAAGCCAAGGAGCTCTGCAAGAGGCTGCCAGGCATGACTACTCAGGGAGCAGAGTGTGACATGATAGTGCTAGTGTTTCTTCTGATTTTGAAGATTGTGACACTAATCACAGTTTAGATTTTGCAGACCCCTTTAGACGATTACTAGACTGAAGTTATTTCTAACCTTCCTTGTAATTTACTGAAGAAAACCTTAGGAGAGTCACTCTACTGAGCATCTTCAATCTGGAAGTGTACCTGGAATTGCCAAGCTTGTTCTTTTCCTGGGGAACCATTTCATTCTGACCAGACTTGGAAAAGAACATCCTTTCACTGGAGTGTCCCTGGAGCGCCACAGAATCCCACACTCCAATCCCAGCTCATAGTTTCCACTAATCTTATATACAACACAACATGGTCTAAGTAAGCCCTTGTTTGGGGAGTTTCCTACTTACACAATGAAATCAGAAAAGAGTAGAGCATAGATTTGGGCTGAATTTAGGAAGAGATATTTGGAGATAGTCTCTTGGTCAAAGCAATTTCTCTATCCCTGCTCCAAATGTGAAGAACAATTGGTAGGAACAATCTGGAAAAAAAACCCCAAAAATTTAGAGTCTGAGGCCACCTACTTTCTCCTGCTGCTACTGCCTGGTTTTATTCAGTCTCTTCTACTTTTCATCTGATATGATGCAAAGTGTAGATTCCCAGTCCACACTGTATAAAGGGACTCTCCTGCTTCCTCCTACCCCTCCACACAGCCTGTGCTCATTCTTCTGAGACACTATTTTTTGTGGGGAAAGTCTTGCTGTCTTTATTTTAACCTGGGTCATTTTCCCCATCTTGTTTGCCACAAAGCTACAGTAACACTCAGACCAGATGGTCTAGTAGGTACAGGAGGGCTGGAAATAAGTGCCTGAACTAAATGCTGCTTAAAATAGTGTTGCCACTGAAAAAATGTGTCTGCAACTTGAGACAGACAGGAGAAGGAAGGTCCTGCACCCCCTTCTTCTGCAGATGTGCCCAAATTGCTCACTCAGCCAGGCTCTGCTAGGGAGAAAAACTATCATTTGTAAATGCTGCCTTCCAGAAATATGTGGATACCTAACAGGAGTTTGGGCATCCTCTATAATGAAATAGAGAGAATTAAAGACATTTGATGCTGCCACTTTTGTTTCTTATCTTTCTGAATTAAAAGGTCAAGAACACAGTCCGTACACTGTCAGGTTCCTGTGGTGGTTTCCATACCAGTAAGATCCCAGAGATTTCCCTGACTTTGCTCCTGTTGTGCATCATCTCATTCAGTGCAGCAGTGGGATAGCAGCCTCAGAAGGTTGATGCTGCTCTTAATAATACAATCAACACCTTACAGTGTAGTAATATGACTTGCAGCTGGGGTATCAATACCTGTATTGCAAGGGAAGGTTTAGTCCATCTATCAGTAGACCAGCTCTTCAAGACCTTGTGCTGGAAATCTGCTTATATCCTCCTAGACATTAATAAAATCTCATTGGGAAGACTGAGGGCTCTTCAGCTGGACGTGTGTTCCCAGGAGCTGACACAATAGGGAGCAGGATGTTCCATGCTGGTCAGGCTGGATGTGCTGGTGGCATAACAAAAGGCTGAATCCTGAGAATACGTCAAAGGCAGGGCAGTATCTTGGTGCTGTGGGGAGTGGGGGGGCAGGTTGTGACAGGAGTGGCATATGCTGTGACCAGCACACAGACAGCTTGACAGACACTGGCAAATTGTGCTGTGGAAATGTGAGATGCCACCACACCAGGGCTCTGCTCAGTGCTACCAACAAATGCATTGAGATTCATTAGTTACACAAACTCCTACTGCCTTCTGCCACATCTGCAATGGGGTCAGGCACCTCCAAGGAGGGCTCAAGGTGGGTTAAAAAAAGCACGTTAAAATTCTGCAGTGGGTTCTGTCAGCCCTCATGTGCCCAAGACCGGAGCTTTCTGACTGCTTTGGGCTTACCCTTCGCAGAGAATACTCTTCCTGCTCTCTTTGCAAGCCCAAATGCCATCCAGCTCTTCAGGGACCACTGGCACATTTTCTCCTTTCCCTACATGCAGGAGAGTCTCCTATCAGACTGATTGCCTCCCAGCAGATGGCAAGCATTCATTGCTGATGCATCCAACAGCAGCAGCACTCCTCAACCTTCACAGCTCCTAAGTCAGGCTGCCCTCATACCGCTGGAGGAGATGATGGCCTGTGGGGCCACACAAATGCCCTGCAGTGTTCTCGTGGTTTTATCCTGCACCTCTAGCCAGGAGGTGATCCGCCATCTGACCAAAAAAAAAATAAAGGAGCAGGTACAGGAAAGCTGCTTCCTGGTGCCCTATATGCCAACTAGGTGCTGGCATCAGCTTTGCCAAACTCTGCTGAGAAACCTCAGACCAGAAGTGCCGAGGGAGACCCAGCTGTGCCTGCCACGGGCTATAAAAACACCTGAGAGCTGCAGCTGTCTTGGACACCACAGAAAAGGGTAGTCTTTCTTCATGCTGGGGAAGAGAAACACATTATTTCAGTTCTAGGGCAATCATTTTTGCACCAAGCCCTCGGCTAGGGTTCCTGGCTGGTTAGGCAAAAAAGCAGAGCAAGGTCTGTCTCCCTAGTTCACTTGCAGGTGTCATACCTGTAGCTAACTTTCTTCTTATCCTTTTCCTGGCTCTTGGGCAATACAAAGAGAAATCTGGAAATGGCTGGTGGGGTGATTTTTCCCTGGGTGCCACCCAGGCATGGCCACACACAGGCCAGTGTTGCATGCCTGGAGTTTGGACGCAAGGTTTCTCAGTTGACATGGAAGCGCAAAGCCAGGCTGCTCAGGAGAGCTCCTGCCCCTGCACTCTGCAGGTAAGTGCTTGCCCTCCAGCAGCTGCTCTGGCTTTCACCCTGCCCCAGATCTGTACACTTTCAGCTGGACAGGAACTGTCTGGAGACAGCCAGAAGCTCAGCTGGCAGGAGACAAGGTAACTGCTGCCCTCCAAGGCAAGGGCACCAGTGATGACATGTATTCCCAGGAGTCTTTATTAGAGGTGTCTAGGTCTTCCTCCTGTTCTGAAGTGGCTGCTGCAGGTTTCTTTGATCCCTCTCCCAGACCTATAAACTCCTGGCCTCCCTGTTCTGGACTGATGCCCAGGACTTTCATGTATGTGCTCAGAGTGAAAACTTTCCCCCCAGGATTTTTCCCCAGGGTTTTTATGCTAACCCAAGAGCTTGATCTTATCCCTTCTAGATCAGTGTCATAGACAAGAAACAGGGAAATGCTGCTGCCTAGATCTCTTGGGCTAGGAGAGAACCAGCTAGGGAAATTGCACCCAGAGGTGTCTCTCTTTCAGAAGGCAAACTCTTTCAGTGATGGCATGGGAAAATGGGATGCTTTCTCACCCCAGCTAATCTGGAGCACGGGAGACTTTCAATTTTTCATCTACATTTCATGTACAGACTCATACATTTCGAGGAAGGAGCCCAGCTAGCATTAGTGCCAGGACAATTTTTCATGAGAGGAATCTCATTCTAGCCCTTGCAGGAAGCCAAGAGAAGCTAAGAATCATGGGATTCAATCACACTCATTGAAATTATTGCACAGCCTGATACTTCCTGATACTTTCTGAACAGTGGACAGCCTTCTACTCCATCTATAGCCTATAAAGAAATGAATGTAGATAAGAAAGTGTGAGATACTGGTGGGCCTAGTGCAAGCACACAGGTTAACCATACATGCATTTGCACTTGGTGTAGTTGTGTGATGAGAGCTGCAACAGGCCTTCCCTGGATTTATGCAGCCTCTGCTATCAAGACAAGACAATCACAAAGCAGATACCTACAAGACATACCCATCTGCTCCACACTGTGCTCACATGCCATCAAAGGCAATAAAGTCAGGCAGAACCCTCCAAGGAACTAGAAGTCGCTCAAGTGACCACATACTCCACTGCTACATCCTTGCTGCAGAACTTTGCTGTGTTTCCCATTTCAGGTGTCAGCTATGTCAGGCAAGGCCACCTCTTGTGCCACAGTCTGCAAAAAGCCTTGCTCAGCTCAATGATCTTGGCAGGAATCCTTAAGTGCTACTGTAAAGCACATAAATAATCATTCATTGTTATTTTTATGTATCTGTGGGTCTTCTCTAATAGGTCTTGATACTATTACAGTGCTGAGGACAGGCTGAAATTAGATAAGAGTACACACAGCTGGCATCTATTCCCTTGGAAACACAGGTAAAAATGCATTTAATACCTCTCCAGTGACAATGAATATTCATTCATATGACAGAGATGTATACTTGATTTGAAAATAAGAACAGTAATTAAAGAGCTATTAAGGTTAAAATGCAACAAAGGAAATTCAACTACTGAAAGAGCTGCTCTGGGATCAGCTTCTAACCTGTGCATGGATAAGTACTGACAGCCTGAGATTTTCCACTTGATTATTTTACATATAGGCAGACTGTCAGTTTTGCCTTCCCTCCCCAAACTCTGCCATATGGAAATGACCTGAATTCAGAGTTCATTTTTCCTGTTCTTTTACCAAGCAACTGTGCTCTGCTGAGGCACTTTACCCTGTCTCATTGGCTGTTCCAGTGGTATTGAACCAACAAGAATTGAAGGAGAAACTTTCTTCAGGCTTTTGGGAAGGAAGCTATTTTAAAGTGATAATTTATATTCATTGTTTTTATTAAAATAGCCTTGGGGATCACCACTCATGATAGTTGACCCGCTGTAATCTCTGAAAATCTCCATCCCACTGGCTGTGATAATAAAGTTGAATTTCTTAGGGATGTTTCACAAAAGTTCCTTTGCAGGGGTGACTTGTGGCTGTGACCTGAGCAGTGCACACACAGAGTGTGTTAGGAGTGAGTCAGAAGAGAGGCACTGGCACTGTGGTGCATGGAGGAGAGAAGATGGGGCAGACGTGTCCAAGGGCAGCGGCAGCACTGCAGGACAGAGCAGTCCCACTGCTTGATCACAGCCAGGACAAACCCTGTGCAATCTCACCCACTGTATGCTGGTGGGTGACCTGCCACCCTCCTCCTGGTGCAGGCAGAAGCTGCAGGCTCTCAGCAGGGCCGTGTCCCTCAGGAACAGGGCAGCAGCATCCTCCAACCCCAACTATACCATGCATCACCCACTCCCTTTCTGGGGAGGGTCTAGTGACTAGTTATGCCACCGAAAACATTAGGGCAGAAGATGAAGCAGACCAGGTGGAGAGGTAGATGATTATTTTCATTTCTAATTCCAGCAGCATAAACATAAATAAAAAAGTGAATCAACCCATTTGGCTGGTGTTCCAGGCTGCTCAGGGAGGAGAGTTAACTGCATATTGCCTAAATTAGAAGCAGACGAACCGCATCTGCCTTTGCTCTAAGCTAACCTGACTGACTTTCTCTGCACAGCAGAGCCCGGTGCAGACACGTCTAAAACCAGCGACAGAGCCGCGGCAGGCACCTGTCCTGCTTCTCGCACCCGCGTCGGAAACGCTTTCCTCTCCCGCGCAGGTACGCGTGTGTCCCAGGAGGCAGCCCTGAGCTGTGTCACCACATCGATCGATCTGATCGCCTCACAAACAAACGATAAATGTGTGTTTTCTGCCTTCATTGGCTGGTTCTGCTGGACGACGGGTTTGGTTTGATTTTTTTTTTTTTCCCCCCTGGAAAAAATTCCAATTCCGTGCTTAGGCAGTGTATTGCTGATTCAACCCAATAGGGTTTATCCTTCTAATAAGAGAAACTGGCAGTGTTTCCTCTTCTTAGAAACCTAACCTGAGCGTTTTAAGCGGCAGAGAAACGTGATATCCCAGTTCTCACTGATTTTAACCCGGTGTATATCCCTCGGCTCTACTCCGGGGTACCCTCTGGCAGGACTGACGAAATCCATGCCCGTGAAATCGGCGTGTTCTGCTATAAACAGCCGCCCTTGGAGGGTGGGCGGGTGTCTGTGGGGATGTACCGCTCGCACCCGGCAGCTCCGGATCCCACCCCGGGCCACCTCCTCCAGAACCGCTTGGGCTGCGCCGCCACCGCCTCCCCTCCCTGGGCGGTCCGTGCCGCCGCTGCCCCGTGCGCCCGCGGGGCCGGGCCGCGCCAGGTCGGGCCGGGCCGGCGGGGTGGGGGCGCCGGGAGCCCGACACGCCCCCTGGACGGCGCTCGGCTTCCCCGGCGCGGCGGAGCGCGGGCGGCAGAGCGGCGGCGGCGGCGGGCGGCGCGGCCCCGCTCCCCATGGCGGCGGCGGCGGCGGGGCGGGCGAGGCGCGGAGCTCGGCTGAGCGCGGCCGCGCTGCTGGCGCTGCCGGCCCTGGCGCTGCTGGCGCTGCCGGCGCTGCCGCCCGGCCGCGGCGGTGCTGGTGGCGATGAGGCGCAGCCGGGCTCCTCGCCGCCGCTCCTGCTGCCGCCGGGCTTGCGGGAGGAGCTGCGGCAGCGGCGGCGCGACCTGCGGCGGCTGGAGGCGGCGGCGGGCGGCGGGGAAGCGGCGGCCACGGGCGGGCTGGGCTGCGGCGACCTGAGCCGGGCGACGGCCGTCAGCGTGCTGGGCTGGGGCTTCACCAAGGTGGTGGCGCGGGCGGCGCTGGCGAGCGGAGGCACCGTGGCGCTCAAGTCGGTGCACGGGGCGGGCCGGGAGGTGCGGCGGTGCGTGCAGCGGTACGGGGCGCCGGCCGGCTGCCGCCGCCTGGCCGCCTACAAGCTGCTCAAAGAGGTGACGCTGCTGCAGCGCCTGCAGCACCCCGGCATCGTCAAGGTACGGCGGGCGCGCCGGGGCGAGGGGCTGCGGGAGGTGCTGCCACGGCGGGGCGGGGGTATCAGTGCCGGGGCTGAGCCCGTGGTGCCCACGCTGTCCCCGGGCGGCCGCCATCTGCTGGCACTGGCAGCGACATCGCCCCGACCGTGGCTTCTACTCTGCCGCAGCTGCACGGTCAATGCTATGACAACAGCGGAGATGCTGAGCTACGGGTCACAGCCATGCTGGAGCTGGGATCCCCGCTGGAGATGATTCAGCTCCTGCAGACCCCCTGGGAGGAAAGATTTAAAGTAAGAAAACAAAGCAAAGGGGGTTTATCAGTCGGTTTTAGACCACAAACTGGGTAAACCGGCGAAGAACCGGTGGTGACCGCTGGGGCAAACGGGATTTTCCTGCCGATACTCTGTTTGATCCCACAAATTGTTTGTAAATCGTTTCCTTTTCATTCCTTTTAAATCACATTAACACAGCCCTAGTTTGGTGTCTCACAGCTAGTTTCTTTCTCTACAGAGCGATGTTAAAAGAACTTCATCTGGGAGGAAATAGACACAAAATCGTACTCAATGCTGGGGCGGTGGTTAATGCCTTCTGTTACACTATAACGTTAGTTTGCCTCTATATTGCTTATGTATATATTTATGCAGAAGGGCTTTGGTCAGGAGGCCCC
Organism: Aphelocoma coerulescens; assembly: GCF_041296385.1. Lineage (NCBI taxonomy): Eukaryota > Metazoa > Chordata > Aves > Passeriformes > Corvidae > Aphelocoma > Aphelocoma coerulescens. The sequence continues at coordinate 55,594,568 of NC_091019.1, forward strand.
TCAGCAACCCGAGTCTGACTTGGAAAAGCCACCTCACCATGCTCCGAGTCTGTGGTTTGCTGTGTGTTACCTGTTCTAGGCAACAAGCTGAGCAAGCTGTCCCCACCATGTGTTTGTGTGGTGTTTCTGATCTTGGCCCTTTAGGAATTACTGTAGTAAAATCACTACTAAACTGCTTTCCTCCTGCTGTAGGTGCTAGGATTGCAGCCCTGCTAGTGAGATCTGCCTCATCTCCCAGGCATCCTGCGTAGGGACCCATACGCTCCCCAGGAATATAAATGACTTGTGACATGGTGACTTTGGTTATAGCTTGTTTTACAGTTTCCCTCAAGGGCTCAGTTGGGGGTTCAATCCTACTTGTTTGGGTGCCAGGAGGAAAAAAAGCATCCTGGAGAAGCAAGGGTATCTTAGTGTCAGCAAGAAATGCTTTGGGCAAAATAAAAGCACAACAAAACTCCTAAAATAAAATCGCTGCCTGCATGTGGTCCTTAATGTTGAAGGGGAACCTTGCCATCTGAGCCAGAGGGGGAGTGTGGCAAGCACGCTCGCTCAGCTGTGGGATGCAAAGCTAGGATTCTTATGATTGCTTCACTAAGCAAGTTAAAATAGCATCAGAGCTTCCAGAGTCATTTCTCTTGGCTTGTGGAGTTTTCCTTTCTTCAATTCCATGCTGGCTTTTACATAGCTTTCCTAGCACCTCATCTTAAATGTGCCAAAGTCTCCTGTAGAGCTAGAAACCCATGATGCTGGATCAGCTGGTGGTAAAGTTTGGTATTGTGGCATTAGAGATTTTAATAATCCCTTGACTGCAGAAGACACTAATTCAGAATTTACACTGGCACTGTCTGGTCCTGTTTCCTAATTAGGGTGTCTAAACATATGGGATTCCCCTGTGATGAGCCACATCAGATACCAGGGATTGTGTGAGCTGTTCCAAGGGAAAAAACCCTCCGTGCCTGCACAGATCGCTATCAGCAGCAGCAAAGGGTGACGTGGGGCTGCCTGGCACACCTAGCTGAGGATGCAGCTTTTCTGATGCCAGGGCTCCTGATACTGAATGAAAACTGCTGCAAAAAGCTACTTGAGCAAAGTGCTGGTGCAGTATAAATGCAGTCCTCTAGCTCTAGATTGTTTAAAAATAATTTACCGAGCTTTCTGCTGTGTCAGGTATTGTCTGGCCTTTCCATGCTGCCAGAAAGTTGTCATAAAAGCAAAAAAGCTTGCAATAAATACATTGCAAGCTTTGACTAATTCTTCAGAATCATGATTGTGTGCCCAAATTCATACTGCTGAGTGATGCAGCAAGGCATGAATCTGGTATTAATGACCATGGAGCCTCAGTCTGTATTGAGCAGCATGGGGGAAGGGAGGGGAATCTATTAGTTTTATGCCAGACTGGGAAAAACCCTTCTGATTTCAGCTAGCAAATCAATATAGCTCCTGAAACATGAAGGCTGCTATTGTTTTCCTCACAGCTTTCTCCTCTAGTTCTTCTAACTGCAAATGTCTCTTTTTGTGTACACACATTTTTAAAAAATGTTGCTAAACTACTTACCAGTCAAATCCTGTGGCAATGTTGATAATAAATTTTGTAGCATACATATAATTACCTTTTAAGTTCTATATGCTTTTTTCCCTTTTAATTTAATTGAATGCCCTCCCCTTTGTTCTACTTCCAATTTAATAGCTGTTTTTCGTTTGGTTTTTTTTCCATGCATATTCATCTTGTCTTCCTCAGATTTGCCTGAGTCTTGTGAAGCTGCTGTTTTACTTGGCACATTCCCCCCTGGGTTCAATAGTCCTCTTGGATTTCCAGCCAAGGCAGTTTGTTATGGTGGATGGAAACCTAAAAGTGACAGACATGGATGATGCCAGCACCGAGGAGCTGTCTTGCAAGGAAGATAACGACTGCACACTCGACTTCCCTACCAAAAGCTTCCCTCTCAAATGCTCTGTGGTTGGGAGATGCGAAGGAATAAATGAAAAGAAGAATCTGTTCAATGCGTATCGGTATGTCCAGCTACTTGGGGGAAGATCTGGGGTGTTTGAGCTCATGCTCTGCCATGTAGCCTCTAGCACCTTGTGCTTCTTCCATGAGGTGATTCCCCTCACCTCTATCAAAGCGTAGTTAAGGATCACTTTGAAGCAAGTTATTTTCCTTACAAGGCAGGAAAATAGTGTTGTTTTTGTCTGATAAGAATGAAGGCATCTTTCTTCTGCTGCTCCCTTTCCCCAACACCCTCTAAAAACTTGCCCCAGAGCTTGCACCTGTGAATTTGCTGTTTGTCAAACAAGCCCTGGTGCCTGACATCCATGGGCTGTGCTTGCTGAAAGCAGTGGCAGTGCAGGCTACCTGCAAAAGCCCACCAGCTTTGAGTCCCCATTGTTGGGAACAGGCTGTCCAACTCTTCCCTTCAATTCCAAATCTCCTTATGGGCTCCTATGGGAGAGCAATGGAGCAGGTAACAAGCAAGGGGCTGAGGCTGCTGCAGCACTTCGTGGCCATCAGCTGAAAACGCTGGGACTTTTGCTCACCACTGGTGCTTGGCAGGTCAAGTCCTGGAAGGAAGCCTTGGCAGCTGGATATTTACACAGAGGACTTAGTAAGGGAGCCTGGATTTCCAGGATTGAGTTCTAAAGGGCACTGAATAGATTACTGCATAGATTATTGCAGCCTTGCAGTTGCACTTGTCTCTTGTGCACTTGTCTTCCTAGAACAGGAATTTTGTGGAAGGGTCAGGAAATGAGTCATTCTGACTTTTGAGGGGCAATAAGAAGGGCAAACTTTTCAGGGCAAGATAAAGGTCTTGTATGAGTCTTCTTTTATACAGGTCCTTTTTTTTTTTGGTAGGAAATACATTGCTTAGTATACAAAAATGGCCCAGGGGAATGAGGGGAATCTTTATTGCATGAACCTTTGCAAGGTAGATTTCATGCAGCAAGGACCAGGCTTCCAGCCCAACTTACAGGAACCATCTGAGGCACCAAGGTGTGCTCAAACATAACTTTATAACCAAAGCAGACCTACTAACTCCATGTGGATAATCAAGTCACGGGAAAATGTAGACAACTTAATCACCAGGGAAACGAAGGCACTGTATTCTAATCGGCCTGTGGGATTTTTTGCAGATATTTTTTCACCTATCTTTTGCCACACTCTGCACCACCAGCTCTGCAGCCCCTTTTGAGTGATATTCTGAATGCAACAGGTACCAGCTAATATTCATAAACTTCTTTATTAGAAGACTCTGAATGGTATTTTGAGGAATTGCTTATCTTTGTAATCTTTTTCCTTAAATATAGGTGATTTACGATACGGAATAAATGAAACCCTGAGAGCTTTTGAAAAGGTTTTACATCTGTACAAGTCTGGGCTCTATCTGCAGAAAAGACCTCTTCTTTTAAAAGGTAGTTGATTTTGAATGCTCTAAGTAAAGTAACTGCTGAGGAGCGAGGCACTTGGTAACTGGTCAAATTCTGATCTCCCATACGTTCAGGCAGTCACTAGAAAAAGCACCAGAAACACCTTTTTTGGAGCAGGTTTTTGTTGGTTTTGTTTCCATGGGAGCTATGCATGATTGTATTGCTTTGCAAAGTAAAAGCAGTGCAGACAATCTGGCTTACAAATGGACATGTGTTTGCACTGCTTCTAAATACTCTTCTCAGAATGAGCATCAGTGTTTCAAGTGAATGTATTTGGGATAACAAACTGAGTGGCTCCTGTCTCAGGATATCCTTATCCTTTGGACCAACAGGTCAGTTTTCTGGGCTGATAGTCAAACTTCCCATTTCACTGTGTGGTTTCTGTCTGCTGAGCACAGGTTATTATGGAAACATAGAGTGAGGAGATGACAGCATTGAGATGAGTGTGGTGGGATGACTGGGGCCTTGGTGCCCTCTAAGTTCCTTTTCTCTGAAGATCATTTTATTGGACCTGCGGATGGATAAATGTGCCTCTATGAGGTGCATTCCTCTGAAAAGGACCCATTCAGTGGTAGAGATGAGCCTGATCAAAAGGAAGGCTTCAAAAATCCAGTGGTTACTGTGGCTTGAGTTTTCCTGGGTGTTCACATGAGGTGGGGGGTGATGGTGGCTTGCAGGAGGAAATCTCTTTACATATGAAAGAACTATAATTTGCACCGTTATGAACAAAGATATCTGGTCATTTGCATGGAAGGCCTATCAGCTTTAACAGGAATTACTGGTATTTTCCAACAACACCTGTCTGTTGACTTCACACTGTGCCAAAATGATCACCATCCTAGAGGTGTGGGAAGGTGGGGAGAGACTTAGCAGTCAATGAACAATAGCCTGAGCAGCACCTGCTCAGGCTTGTCAGGTCTTTTGTCAGGTCTCCTTGTCAGGAGCAGGATCTGGCCTCCCTTTCCCCACTGGAGTTCCTCAATCTCCTGTTTCTGTGGATGGCACCATAATGGGTGGGTCAGTCTGTGCCCCATGTAGCTTTGTGCTGGATCTGTGACGAGCTTCTGCTGTTGAGGCTGGGGTGTAGGAGAGGCTATTGTGAGGTTGGCTTCTCCAGGGAAAAGGTGAAGGGCCTGTGGGTTTGCATATCAGCCTCCTCCTCTTACACACTCCTGTGGAGCCAGCCTTGTCACTTCACCCTTGAGAGCTCTGACCCTTCTCCCCCAGTTCCTGGGGGAATTGCTGTCCTGTGCTCCATAGCAGAACCAAAGGGCAAGATTTGGGTTTCTTTTAACTTCGCAGCTTCCCCCCACCCCACCTTGGCAGGTCAGTTCAGTCTGTCACTGTTGCAATTCTTTTAAGAGTTTCACTCATTAGGTGTGCAGCCTAACTAGTCCCTGAAAGTGCACCTAGAGTGTTTCCCTAGACCCCCTCTTTCTGTCCCCAGACTACATCTCCCTAAAGGGTTTCCGAACGGTGGAAGGAGAAGACTACAAGTGCTGGCCCTCCTACAGCCACCTGGGCTGCCTGCTGTCCATCCACAGTGCCGAGGAAGCTGCTGCCATTTGTAACTCCCAGTCACAGTGTCAAAGCTTTATTATCACCCAGCAGAGGACGTGGACAGGTGAGCTTGGGTGAATGGGACAGGGTGCTGCCATGTGGTGCTGCTGCCTTCCTCCATAGTACCTTGAGTCTACAGGCACATATAAAAGCTTCCTTCCTTATTCTCAAGATCAGATGGCTGCCACTGTGGGCATCCAGAAATCCCCTGAGTGTTTGTAAGGAGACACAAGAGGAATTATCTCCCTCTGCACCTTTTTTCCTTACAAATTTTGCCCGGGACTGCCAGGTATTGTTAAACACTTATTCATTTCTTGCAGAGATGGCTTCATTTTGGTGTTAGGCTAAACAATCCCTGTGGTATGTATAGATTGCAAAGCTGTGGGGGTTTTAGAGATGAAAGAAGCCGTATAAAAGAAGGTGGTTACTATTGTTGTAATTAAAAGAATCATAGCTTACAAGTTGTTATCCCCTTTATCAAAACTAAAGCCCCAAGCCAAGGGATTTCCAGAATGTCCCTGTAATTAGCTCTGATTATAGCCTCTTACAGTTAGCATGTTTTCAGAATTATTTTAAATTATCTCATTTAGCTGACATTTCAAGTGTGGGCTGAATTGTTTCTTGAAGTGAAACACTAAATGAGGTAAATGAGTGTTTTCACTCAAAATGGTGCTGAAGAATTGTGTTTTGTTGGCTCAATGACATTTAAAAAAACAAACCCAAGCTACCAAAAAAGCAGCTTTTCTGTGGGCTTGTGTGCAATTGACGTGTGGTGATCTAGTGACATAAGAGCTCTTACACGGATGCAACATAAAACTCTTTGAGCCACCAGGTTTCACACCAGCAATGGATTGTGTGAGCTGTGCCTAACACAGCACATCTGGCTTCCTCCCAGGGCAGCTGTTAGTGCTGTGTGCAGTGCCTGCCTGGAAGGAACCCTGCTTGAAACCGCGGTGAGGATGCAGGAGAAGCACGTGGGACAGAGACCCTCCCTGCAGTGCCTTGCTTGGGTGCTGATCCCTGACATTCTGCACCACGCCTGAGGTCTTTATTGTTTCCCCTTCCTGACATTTTTCTTCCTCAAAGTTTCATAGCTCATCTTTGCAGCCAAAGATGCCAAAAATGTGTGACTGAAATGCCGAGTGCCCAAGTTTGCCAGCTGGATTAATGAGAGCTGTGGGAACGTGCTGGTCTCTCTTAGGGCTGCTTGGTAAAACAAAGCAAGCCATAAAAGCCTCTGGGGTTCGTGGGATGATGCATTCCTTGTGCACACTCTGAGCATCTGGAGTTTACTGGGAGTGTAAAACACATCTATGGCAGGGCAGAGTGACCCTCCATTGTGCAAGCAGTGTGTTCCTGTGTCTTTTACAGTAAATAGCATGGGTCAAGGTGAACCTATCTCCTCTATTAAACTTGTGTTTTTATTTCCTTTCCAGGACGCCCACTCGCCTCATTTCAGAGTAGCTGGACTGATTTAATACCGGATACTAATGCTGTAGTCTATATTAAACGTTCAGCTTCCTCAGGGGAAAGACTTTAAAGACAATGAGATCACATAAAATGATCCTGGGAGGAACAAACCACTGGGGAGAATTTCATCTGCTGGAAAGAATGACATATTTTATTTTGCTTTGGGATGGGATCTCCCTGCCAGCTCAGATAGAGTCAAATGCTGCTGTCTCCTTGATCAAAGCTCAAATTTCTCATTGCTGCTCTGCTAGCTTCTTTTCTGTTCCCACACTGCTGTTCCACATAAATGGTCTCAGTTTAGCCAAATGTTGCTAGGCTGTGCAATACTTAGCTTTGCTGCTTTGGCCAGCTTGTCAGCCAAGAAATAGAAATAGCTGCAAGGGATCCAGCTTGGGTAGGCTTAGTTATTTCAGTTACCTCCAAAACCTACAGATAATGCACTTTGGGGAAGGCAATGGGTCTTTCTGCAGCTACAAACTGGGATTTCTTACTACTGCAAACATAAAGGACTGGATTTCAGTGGTGAGGCCAAGGTTGCAGGGTTGGGATCCATAACCAGAGGCTGATGATGGGGGTGGTCCTCTAAGAAGGGTCTTGATTCAGTTCCTTCCAGTGCAGGGGAGTGAAGTGGTGTATAGGTCAACCCTGGATCCAAAGATGTGTGTGTTTGGATGCAGGATTTGGGGTTGATTCTATGTGATTTCTAATACCAGCTCCCATGTATCAACCTTGAAGGTTTTTCTCTGTTACTTTCCGTGAAAGAGCGAAACATTCAAATTATTTATATGTAAGGTGTGACTTCTTATGATAAAGAATGACTGTTTATTCTAAACATGCTGTGAAAAGCTTGTTTTTAATTGCCTAAGTCTTTACTGTAACCAAATGAAGAAATGCCAGTGTTTCCCACCTTCAGCTCACCCAGCATCACTGTCCACTCCTGAGGCTAATCTATGAGTGCCCCAAGCAGTGAATGGGTATTCCTGAGCCCCCTCGAACACTTAGGTCTTGAAGGACACTCTGTGGCTGTGCTTGCAGGCTCCTAATTGTAGACAGTGTGGTCCCAAGATCTTCCTGCAATTGCCCTTTGCTAAAATTGTAAATGAGGCCTCTGAAAAATAGCCGGGGTTAGCATAATTTCAGACAGTAAGAGGCGACAGTGTAATGTGCCGCTCCTGGGAGTCCCTGGAAGCAGTGAGCATACAGTACCTATTCTGTAGCACGGTCGGGAAAGCCCAAATCACCACTGACCTCATGCCTCCTCCTAGGGGAAGTCCCTGGCTTTGTGCAGGAGAGCCACACTACAGCCTCTGTGTTGATGCCACATTGTTTTCTGCTTAGCCCACACAGGAAATTACAGCTTTTGAGACACAGCCGACAACGGTGTGGCCATTTCCATGTGGGACCTTGTAGCAGCTGGGGCACCCCTGGACTGAAGATGCTTGATCTCTTGCCTGGGGTCGTGCTGTGTTTTTGATGGTCTCTCCCCGTGTTTGGTAGTGTAGGACCACACCTTTCAGCTCGTTAGTACTCAATTAACCCGCAGCAATGCCTTTGCATGGTGTCTTTCTCATGCACTGTAACCCCTGCTGCTTACTCTGGGGCAGGAGGACTCTGATAGTGATATCAATTAGTGAGAGTTCCTAGTTAGCACTACAAGAAGGCTCTTAGTGATGACCACATTGCTGCAGGCTTTGTGACAGCAAGGCTTTTTAAATGGGCAGCCACAGACCTTTCTCTCCATTGCAGTGGGTCCTGTGGAAGTTGAAGGGAAGGTCCTGCCAGGGATCTGCTATTGTTTTACATCGACCCCACTGAGCAGGGCTTCAGACATCTGCTGTGCTCTACGTTAGCAAGGGGTAATGGGAGTTTATTCCATATCTCATCCTCCTGAGATACACATCAGAAGTACTTCGCCCAAAGCAAGGCCTTGCAAGGGCCAACCTGGGGTCATTTCAGAGGAAGAAACAGAATGCAAAAGCTGAAGTGGTTCCAGTTTGTGTTAGAAAGGTCTTCCCATCTTAAAAATTTCTCCTGGTAAAAGGAACATTGTGTATTTTAGTCGTGTGATGCATCTTTCATGTGGCAGATTTTTCTGTCGAGTTCTCGTTGCAGGGTTTCTGCCAGTTAGGTCCAGCCCCTCAGCAGATGGCGAAGTTGCAGGGAATGCCAGTGTCACTTGTATAAATGCAGCTTCCAGCATCAGACCTGCAGTTAGACCCTGGGACCAGAGACCACGTGATCCTGCCTTGAAAATTTTGAGCACACAGTGCTTAACAAGTAGTAATAATAATAATAATAATAATAATAAAGAAAAAGGGAAGCTTTAAAGAATGACAATGCTTGGTCTGCTGTTGCCACAGCAAGTGGCTTTTGTAGGACATTTAGACTACCCTGTGCAAAGGAGTGAGCACATATTTAGAGCCTGAACCCTCGAGAGCACATTCATCTGGCTGGCACAGAGAAGTAGCCAGGGCAAAAGCATATCTTTATGACCAATGGTGTTCATGTGCTAGAGACTTAGAAGTTGCCACAAATATGCTGGTGCATGCACTGGTTCTCCTCCTACCTCTATGCAGCTCCCCATGCCACTGGTGGGCACGCCAGCTTCATCTGATTTGGGGTGACATCCACCGCAGCCCAATGGTGCCCAGTGAATCCTGGGTGATGGAAAATGTTTTCTCACCCTGCCACATGTAGAGCTGTAGTTTGGCATGCATTTGAGGAAACACAGTCACTGGGCAAAGCAGTTCCCACCCTGCTTTTTCCCAGCTTCTTGCTGTTACTGTCTGCTAAGAGACTTTTACCAATGGCTGTGCCAGCTTAAAAGCGTGTAGGATTATTTCTCTGCTAGACTGCAGTGAGCAGCTTGTGACCCCCAAGTTTCAGGCAGCTCACAAGTGGCTCAGGTGCAGCTTCTGTGCCAGGTCTGTGTGAAGCACCCAAGCTGTTCCCAGCCCTAAGGGGAGGCTACAGGAGTAAGCATCTTCTCTACAGCTTTTGGGCCCATGTGGCTGTTTTGTAGTGCACTATCTTTATGTCCCATCTCACTCAGCTTTTATCTGTTCAATCCTTTTGCTAAATTATAACTAGCTCAAGCAACTTTAGACTTTCAATGCCACTGAAAATTTCAGTGCACGCCTAAAAACTGTATTTCAGTAACTACGGTACATACAAACTCAGATATAAACATTTGCTGCCCTTAAAACTCCCAGTTGCTGGAGTCAATTTGTCTCTGCTGTCACTGATCAGTATTTCAGCCACCATTGTGGAGTATGTAACAGAGGAAAGTGCTTGGAAGGAAACAGCAGGGGATCAATTGCAATGGAAACCATGTGTGCTGGAGGAATAATATTTACCTAAATGTGTCTATCACATCTTCCCAAAGGATGCTGCCTTTAGGAGAGACTGGATATGAAAACGTTGCCTCCATAGATAAAAGTTAGGAATATCCTTTTTTTAGACACAAACTTTAATACTCTTAATTAATTCCGTATTGTAATAACAGAGATAAAGCCACATCTATGAAGGATAATGCCATGTACTCCAAAGATATAAACCACAGTTTAATAAATAGCAACAGATGCTGCATTACTCATGTTCAGTATGTTTGCAGACGTTTACATGACCGGTGACTGCATGACAGATTGAAAAGCAGAGTGAGGGAGACAGAGCCCAGTAATGAAAAAGCACCTCCTAGTGCATCAGGCAGGGTTTAAGTGCCAATGAGTGCCATACCTCTACTTTTACATGGCATATTCTGCAAACTTTGATGCTCTAAACAACATTCAGAAGAAATTTCAAATTAGTTTGGGGAAAGAAAAGAGGAATTTGTCGCAGTCAGCTGGAGGCCCAAACCACACATCTGGATTAACACTGATTTCTGTAAGGGCACCTATAAATTAGTGTACCAAGCACTGAACTGCATGGTTAGAAGTCAGACACTTTGGTCCTACTGGGTTGAAAGAGCTGGTTTGGGGCTCCAGTTTGAGGAATCAGTGAAGTGTAACTCCAGTATCCAGAATGGCCCCTCATGATGGATTGGTAGGACTTCAGAGTGGACCATTTCTGCTAACTGTAGTACTTAGAGAAATCTTTCCCCTTGGATCCATTGCCCTAGTGTACCAATGTGCCACCACTGGCAACATGGAGGCAGGAAAATTCAGAGAAAATAATTTTATGAGAGGTAACCCTGAACCCCTCTGCCTCCTCTGCAGCATCTACTTACTTCAGGATAGTGGATTTTCCCTGAACTATAGTTCTTGGCTCATGGGAAAATATATCAGATTACATCAAACAGGTCTGGATGTACCAAGGATGGGTGATAACTGGAGGGAACAGCTGTCAGACTCCTCTGCTTGGAATTCAGCTCCTGGCTCTTTGTGAGAGCTCCAGGCAAGGGCTTGTGCTTTAGGGCCTTCAGACCCTCAGCCTGCCTAGCTGGCCAACCCAGATGGCAAAAGTGCTGGCTTTACTGGTAGAGAAGATTTCTTGGCATAGTTGTGGAGAAGATGGAGCTGCTGATAGTATTTAAAGAAATATATATGCTTGGACTTTCTCAGCATGAATTCATGTCCCTTCAGTTCACCTGCTGCTGCAACTGCCTCATCCTCACCCACTCCCAAGGACCACAACCACTATTCTCCCCCAAGCTCCAATCTATTCCTGGTGCCTGCACACTCAGGTCTCTCCCTCCTGTCATTCACTCACACCCCAGCTCCCCATGTATCATCCCAGCACACCCACTTTTTAACCCCTTGTAGACCCACACCCTCAACATCCACACATGGCCCCAGTCCCTTCTACCCTTGCAGCCAGCACATAGAATCACAGGGAATCACTGAGCTTGGAAAAGACCTCTAAGGTTGTTGAGTCCAACCATTAACCCAGCACTGCCAGGTCCAACACTAAACCATGTCCCTAAGTGTCACATCTACATGTTTTTTGAACACTTCCAGGGACAGTGATTCCACCGCTTCCCTGGGGAAGTAGAAACACATAGGACTGGGGAGCCCTTATTTCTATACTGTCAGAGGTGAAATAGCCCCGTGTGTAGCAGGAGGCCACATCTGAAAGGTGTAACCACAGGATCAGCCTGCCTTTGATTTGTAACCTCTCTTTTCATTTACCATCGATGGTTTCTAGATTAGCAAGTGCTAAATACAATGTAGTAATAGCTTCCTGAAAAACAACCAGGTATAAAGCCATGCATTAAAACCACATTGCCTTAACTACATTGTGTTAGTCACATGGTGTATCACACCTTCCAAATCCAAGTCTAGACAAGGCTTAGGAAAATGCAAATTCCTACATTATGTTACGTTTATCAGTATTTATCCTCAAACCTCATAAAAATCAATAGGAGTCTCAAGTAGACTTTTTGGCTAAAATCTGTTGCCCTAGTTACAGTACTGGAAATGCAAGATATAGCCTCAAAATGAAGTTAAACACCAGTAACACCCAAAATTACAAAATAAACACCCAAATTTTCAAATTCTTGTATCTGTAAGTTATATTTCCCACATAATGTCTTTAGCAAATGAATTGTTTTTCTTTGCTGGGAAAAACCCAGCTGCAAATTCCCTCACTACTTCAGATGACAGATCAGAGAGTTCAGGTTTAGATCAAAAGCTTGATAATGAAACCTGGGGACAAAAGTTTATCATCACAATGGGTAGCCAGAGACATTTATGAATGTCTTGGGAACACTGGAGTGCAAAGGAAGTTCTCTTGGACCTCCAATGGATAATGTCAAGAAATATTTTGGCACTGCTGCTGTGTCCTGTCCAGTGCTGTTCTTCATTTGCCTGGGGAGGGAGTCATGTACTCCCACTCCTAATTAATCTCGCCCTTGTTTGTTTGTTCTGATTCTTTAAATACATAAGAAACAAACCATGGTCCCTCCCAGTGGAGTTAATGGCATGGTTTGCATTTTTCTGCTCTTGACTCTTTCACTTTGTCTAGCAAAATTATTGTTGCTTAACTATATCAATTAACATTACCTCTGAAACAAAGCAATGGCACCAGCCTAAATTCACTTGTAGCCCAAAGTTGTGTCAAACCCCAAACTTTCACTGGCACAGCTAAAGAGCAGTTCAAGGCGTACTCTGGAAACCGCCTACTCATTGAAATGGGTTTGTTTGCTTGCTTGCTATATGGAAACAACAATTAAAACCTCTATCAAGACCCTTATAAATCAGCAACATATTGTTTGATTCACCCAGAGAACCTTCAGTAGAAGCTGCTTTCAGCACAGAATAATTAACTTTTCCCTAAAAAAAAAGTAGAGTATTTAAGAACTGCATCTCATTAAATGGTTTTCAATTTTGTTTTAACTGAGTGCTTCATCTTTGAAAGAAATCTGTGAATCGGTGTTATTTTAACAGTGCTTCCTCCATCTTACCAAGACAACACAGCAGCATAAGGATTAGTCTCTCATCCTCACCTCCTGTTTTCCTGCTGATAGTGGCTGTCATTCCATGCTAACGGAAAAGCCCATGTGCACATGCCAGTGATGCCTGCAGGCAGAGGGAAGATGGTCTGCAAAGCCTCACTGTGAAGGACCCTGCAGGATGTCGCCAAGGCTGTCAAGGGAGCTGCCACCCTTAGGCAGAAGAGATGGACACAGCATCTCCCTTGTCACAGCACCTTGCAGCATTGCCCCTACACTGCCCCACCAAGAGATAAGGCACTGGCTGCAGACAGTGGTCAGGCACTGCTGGGATGCATCTGTCCGTGGGAGGAGGGTGGAGGCACCTCATGTAGGGAGACAGCCCACCCATCACTGTCTCTGGCAGCATGCATGGAAACAGAGCTCCTGCACCCACAGGGCCAGACTGGGGCCAGCTCCCTGTGTTTTGACATCTTTTCAGCTCATGATCTGAAGGATCACTGTCCTAGGGCTGAATCTGGTGGTGCTGTGCTAAGAAATGCAACAGCCAACATGCACTGTAGCTGCTGTTTGAAATACAGATATCAGGAATTCTTTGTTCGGAGCCATTGTTTAGCAAAGGAGCTTCATTCCTGCCAGTCTGTAGATGAGCTATCTTGGGAAAGGGGAATTGTTCCCACACTAGGAACCAAATCAAAGTTATACCTTCATCCTTAGAAGTGCAGTTTTACCTTGCCTGACCCTCCCATCCTCCGAAGGACCCCACTCTGGAGAGGATGGGCTTTGCATGTTCATGCACAGGAAAAGAATAGGGAGAACAAACAAAACACCCCACCCTCTTCCACTTATGTAAGATCAGAAGGAGAGTGTAGGCTAAGCCCAGAGGACTGGATTTATGGTTTCAGAAAAACCTAGTTATTAAAATGTTATGAAAATTTTCCTCCCCTTTAAATGCATAAATACGCAGATGAAAGGAGCCATGTGATCTGGCCACTGGCCATGCTGCTGCAGGCTCAGTCTAATTATCAGCTGCCAGCTCTGCTGCATTTTAAGTGGTGAACATGATTAAAGATACACAGACAATTGGAGAAAGTTAGATCAGTTCTTCAGGCCTGCTTCTATTTTATAACCACATGGCAGCTTGGCCTTGAGACTAAATCTGCCCTTAGAGGCTGAGGGAGAAAAGTTCTGCTGATCAGATGGGTTTTTTCAACCACAAGCTCCATGTGCTCTTGAATTCATCATTTTCACAGCAAGCTATTTGCCAAGTCAGACTGTTTCCCTTCCCCTCTCAGAGCAAAAGGGGGCTCTGAAGGGGGGAAAAGATGCAGGTAGGACCAGGTGTGTGTTGGGGTCAGGCACTGCAAAAGCATGACCAAAATATAAGCCGGAGAGGTGCAAACTTGTTTCAAATGAGTTTCAAAACCAGAATTTCCTGGGGCTTCTTCTTTCTCTTGGGACAGGAAATATCATCAAGAAACCCAGATGGTCTCGTGCTTTTGTGGGAGAGCCACAGTCCTGTGGGCAGGACAAGGAACTAGGACTTCTCTTCCAGAGCTGCCAAGTTCTTGAGTCGAGTGTCATTGCAGCAACAGCGAGGCCAAAGAGTCTGCCAGCATCTGTCCCTTTGTCATCTGTGTTCGCCAGGGGACTGAGCCTGGCTCTGCAAAGTGACAGACCCGTCAAATCTCACTCACTGGGTGTGAATCTCACACTGTGGGGTTTTGCCTCAATGCTTCCCACAGCTATGGCTGGGTCTTGTGCTGTCCCCAAGCTTCACCCCCATCCCAGGGCTCAGCATGGTGGATGCATCTGCTTGGCTCCCCAAGCAGCTGCTGTCAAGCTGCACCATGCCTGGGGACTTGAAAAGTGGCAGGCTTCTGAGTAACTTGTTTTAGTGTTGTTTCATGGCTTTCCAGAAAGACATGTCATTTCAAAAGACAAAGATTTGGCTGGTTTTTAGCACCATTGCAAGTGTGGCACAGCTACCCACACAGTCCTGGGGGTGAGCTGGTGTCTGCACAGCTGCCATGGCCCATCCCAAGAGTGGCTGGAGCTACCGCCTGCCTGCACATCCCTTGGATAGCACAGCAGCTCCACCCTGCCTCGGTCTGCTGGGTCAGCGCAGAGCAGATTGGTGCCCGTGCACTCAGCATCTCCAGACAAGGCTGTTTCTTAAGTCAGGCAGCAATTTGTGCTGGAAGGGTGCACCTTGCTTCAGCCTAGCCAAGATATCCTATTTCATGCATGTTCTACTGTTGCTTCAGCAGAGCCCTAGTTTCAGCTGGGATTTGAAGCTGCCTCAGATATGCATTGACTAGCCATGAAGGTTCCCTGAAGGGACACCCTTCTCCAAGGTACCATGTGCATCCCAGCTCCTGAGCAGCCACTGTGGCCTTCCCGTGAGCTACCTTGGCCAGGGGCAGTTGCCTGGGTGCCACCAAGGTGTGCCCCAGGGCGCTGCTCTCTCTGTGAGGAAGCTGTGGTTCTCTATAGCCATGTGGCCATGGCCTCATGTGGCAACACCAAGCTGTGGGTGCTGTGCCCAGACACCTCTGCCACAGCAGGGACACCTCACCAGTGTTTTGGGGGCAGCTACAGCAGAGGCAGCAGGCTCGGCACACCCTGTAACTGATAGAGAGAAACGGGCTCTTTCTGGGGCAATGTGTTTGACCCCTATTAGGTATCAATTACATCCTCAGAGCACCTATTGATTAGAGAAGCAGTCCAGGGTGACTACTTCAGACAAAGACTTGTGAACTGAACCCTACTCAAGGAGCCTGGTGCCAATACTGGTCTGTATAAGCTGAGACATATGGCTGGTGCACTCCCTGTGCTGCTGGAAATGTGACTCTACCCTTCTGCTGAGCCAAGGTCTTCACATGTCAGAGGCTGGGGAGAGGGGAGCCAGACTGTCTCCTTGTTCCCTGATTTACGAGCTAGATGTTAACAAAGTCAGTTTATCCTTTGAAAAGGAGCAGCACATGAATGCATGTAGCTCTCTCTTTCCGAGACTGGGGCCTCCTCCAGTTTCTTGCTGATTTAACCATCACACATCCAACTAATAAATCGAAGGGAGACAAAGCTGGAAGATAAAACTGATTATTATGTCTCATACCTGGGCAGCCCCAGTGACCCCCTGCCCTACTGCACAAGTTTTAGCCTCCTTGTGTTATATTTGTCAAGACATAAACTGGTCAACAAAATGCATCTCCTCTGTGCCAAAGTTATGCCTTAGGAAGCCCCACTGTAATTTTGTGTTCCCCTCAAAAGTTTTCTGTTTCACTGGTGGGACTGGAGCACTGCTGTTCTCAGACAGCCAAGGATCCCCAAAGGCACAGTTTACGATTACAGATTTGCTAAGGTGGAAATTTGCATTTTCCCTATTCTGCTCACCCTGCATTAATTCCCAGACCACATTCTCTCTTTTAGGAATAAAGTAGTGTTGTGCTCTAACTGCTCAGTAAAGGCTATTTCAAAACATAATCTCTTTCACTGTTTGACAAAATAAACATGCCTCTTCCTGGAGATTATTCCATTGCAAAAGATAAGCAAAATGGACCAGTTATCAGTGCTAACTCTCCTATAAAGGCCATTCCACACTGATCCAATACATACAGTCAGGACACAGAAGTCTGTTTTTTCTAACACATTAATAATGCATAAACATGCTACTCTTTCTAGTCTCAGCCAGATGTCTCTGCATTATTAGCCTACTCTCACTAATATATTCTCTGGTAGCGGAAAAGAGGATTAATAACATGCAGAGAATGGCAGGAATATATATATATTAATAATCCTCTGTTTTCTGTTCTCAGTATTTGTTTGCATTTAAACATGAGGATGGGGTGGGAAGGGGCTGCCTATCAGCCTGCTGGCTCTTTCCTCTGCTCCTCCAGGCTGTCCCTGAGGTACAGTGCAGCCAGGACTTCTGAGATCCTCTGCCCTTGAAGTCAAATGTTATCTGTAGATTTGCATCTCAACTGTGCTATCAACTTACTGTTTATCCACACTGCAGTCATATAATAGCATTCATTTTGGGCTAGTGAGCTGTTAAATGGATTGGTTCAGAGACTGGGGAAAAAAAATAGTGACTACATTTACAAGCCCAATTCACATTTCAAATACTCCATTTTTATCAGTACAGGGGAGGAAAGAACAGAAATAATTAAATTGGAGAGTGAGATCAAACAGGAGCATCTGACTTTGGTCTGTCAAGCCAAAGTAGCACCTCATCACTGCCAAAAGGGTCTCACAAACTCCTTGTCTGCCCTTGCCTCTGTGCATCTGCCAGGTACCTTGAGCTCCTGCTCCCTGAAAATCAATTTCACCCACTAAAATGGCAGAAAATTTTCTGAGCAAAGAAATTAAAATAAGTATGTGAGGTTAGTGAGAAAAAACTGGCTGGATAAGGGCCAGAGGAAGGGGGAGGTTGCTGAAGAGTTAGAATTTATCGATAAAGAAAGGCTGGAGAATGGGCAGGGGGACATGGAAAGGACAGGAGAATGGGCAGAGGTGTGGCAGGTGTGGCTAGAAGCACCATGGTGCAGGAACATTGTCCATGTGGCTTTGTGTTACACTAAAACCAGTACAAATCTGTGTTTCTGGAAAAGCTTTACCACCACTTCCCTTGCCCCATCCCCTGCAGCAGGGCTGCTTCACAGCCAGACAGAATTAACAGACATTAGAGACAAAAATGAACCCGAAGCAGGTGTTAGTGTTAACTCAGGGAACTCCCTGCTGTGAACTTGTGGTGGCATGAGTGTGGTCTGGAGGCCAGGGAGGCACTGAGAATGTGGGTGCCAGAACCAGAAAGATGCATGAAACCCACTTTTCCAT
Source organism: Aphelocoma coerulescens (assembly GCF_041296385.1). Taxonomy (NCBI): domain Eukaryota; kingdom Metazoa; phylum Chordata; class Aves; order Passeriformes; family Corvidae; genus Aphelocoma; species Aphelocoma coerulescens. Next base: position 55,612,248 of record NC_091019.1, read on the forward strand.
CCATTGTCTGGGCAGACTGATTTACCTTAATTAAGAAACTGCCCTCTGGCTCTCCTCCCTTGGGCTCGGCCTTCCACCCTGAGGCTCATGTGCATACAGCTGCTTCTGAACTGTATTTAATGGGACACAGAATCATCACAGAGTGGTTGAGGTTGGAAGCGAGCTCTGGAGGTCATCTTGTCCAACCTCCCTGCTGAAGCAGGGCCACCTACAGCTAATAGCACAGGATGGTACCTGGGGATTTTTTAAATTATCTGCCAAGAGTGAGATTCCACAACCTCCCCGGACAGCCTACTTGCAAACACAATGTGAACAACACAAGTGCACATATCAGCTCTCTATGACAAGGGATTTCAGAGAAGATCTCAAATTTGAGTATGTGAGACACTGCATTTCATCACCGTGCCTGGACTCCTGTGTCTAGTTGTCCTTTTGTGTGATAGGGCAACTGAATAAGCTCCGTCACATTGCTCCAAAATTACTTTGGTTAGCACTGGCATGGTCCCTCTCTTGCCAAATGGAAATACCTCCCCAAATGGAGATACACCCTGAGAGGCACTCCCATCTCCCAGACACTGCAATGAGCCAGTGCAGGAGCTTACCTAGCAGAAAGCAATTTTTTTTTTGCCAGGTCAGTTTTCTGCTGGTTTAGTTTCCTGAGCTGACTTACCCCATGGTGAGATAAGCATCATGCCAGCAGCCAGGTATACAGGAGGGACTGGGACAGCACCAGATGAAACACCTGGTTAGTGATGTTTAACTATTGTGCAACTACATCTTGCACAGTTCAAGTGAGTATTAGTAAAGCTCTTGGCCTCAGAAATCCCAAATCTCTAGATAAAATACTGCACACAAAAGGATTCTGTAGACACATTAACTTGGATTTTGAAAGCACAGTGAGAAAGGCCAGGATGGCAGAAGTGCTAAGCATTTTTCATGACCCCAGCTGTAAGAGGCTGCATGCATCTCCTTGGTGTTGACTCTTGGCCTGATTACTGATGGCAGCAATCTGCTCTCTCATAACAGCAGCAAAGACAGCCATACCCTTCCTCAACTTCCCCAGCTGTGAGGGCTCTGCCAGGCTGAGATGATGCCTATTGGGGAAGGGGCTGTCATGCACTGTCCTTGGTGAAGCCCCAGAGAAGGTCCCATGTGCCCTTGGGTGCTTCATATACTGGTTATTGCACTGCTCCATGTTGCTGAGAGCTTTCTTCTAAGGAGGGCTGTGTTCTCCACGGGCCCTTGTGCTGGGTGTGAGAGCCAGGCACAGAGCTTCCATGATGTCATGGGCTCACCCCAGCCAGCAGCCAAACCCCAGACAGCCACTTGCTCGCTTCCCCACCAGTGGTACATTGGAGAGAATCAGAAAGGTAAAATGTAGAAACTCGTGAGTTGAAATAAAGACAGTTCAGTTGGGGAAGCAAAAGCCATGTGCACAAGCAAAGCACAAGGCATTAATTCCCTGCTTCCCATGGGCAGGCAGGTGCTCACCCACCTCCAGGAGAGCAGGGCCCTGTCACACGTGACAGCAACTTGGGAAGACAAACACCATCACTCCAAATTCCCCTCTTTCTCCTTCTTCCCTCTGCTTTATATACTGCACATGGTGTCATATGGCCTGGAATTTCCCTTTGGTCAGCTGGGGTTACCTGTCCTGGCTGTGTCTCCTCCCAGCCTCCCATGCACCTCCAACTTCCCTGCATGGCAGTACAGAAAGGAGAAAAGGCCTTGGCTCTGGGTAAGCCCTGCTCAGTAATAACAAAGACATCTCTGTATATTACCAACCCTGTGTTCAGGACAAATCCAAAATACAGCCCCATACCAGCCCCTGGGAAGAAAATTAACTCTACCTCAGCCAAAACCAGCACATATTATCATAAGAATGCTTTTGGCTTGTTTCACCCTGTAGTCACCTTTGCTGGTGGCAGCTGGTGGGCAGCTTTGTCACTGTGGTGCATCTTCTGGCAGGTGCTCCCAGAACTGAGGGCAGCTGAGGCTCCCTGAGAACTGGCATGCTCAGAATCACTCTTAATTGGTTTCATTTCCTCACAAGATATTTAGAATTTGGGTCTGTGGGACACACGGTAAATTCGAAAGGGATAAAAGCATGATGGGTATAAATCATTTTGATCACTCAGCCTTCTAATGGAGATGAATTCTTCCCCTATATGAGTCAGTAGAAGAGAACCCACAGCCATGACTCAAGCCCACAGCTAAAAATTGTGCAGGAAGTATTCAGCAGTTAAAACAGTGAGAACTCCAGGCCCCTCTACTAATTTCTGAAAAACATAAGGGAAAATAAAACGGGAGGACTAGATCAGCAGGTGGTGCCAGGACAGCTGTGGATTAACACTGGTGTACCACATAAGGCCTGGCTGGTAAGGGAAAAGCACCTGAAAAAAGGTGGAAAACTGAAAATAGCACTCTGCACAAATGAAAGCAATGGATGTTGTGGTGCATAAACAGCAAAAAAGCGCTGGGATTTAGGAGAAACATGCCTTCTGTGCCCTTTTTTATAGCCCGCCTTGCAGCGATGGCACCAGGCTTCCTTTAAGGTTTCCTGCATGTTAACAAAGGACACCTTTCCAGGAAGAGTTGCTGGAATTTCCAAGTTCTCCTTCTGGCAGTGCTGCTGGAGGCAATGACCCCAAGCTGCATTGCTGCAGGCACTCCTCCTTGCCCAGCTGGCTCAGCCCCACCGCAGCAGAGCTGGATGGAGCTACACTGGCTCCGTGCTCTGCTGCTGTCTGCACAAGGAAAACAGTGCCTGCTACGAAATTATTTTGAGATGATTTAATTAAACTGATACCGATCTCTCTAATGTAAACACAAAACAAGAAAAAATGTCTCCTTGCTTTAAATCCTGTGTAATGTAGCAGATGGATGGTAAACAGAAGGTCGAGGGGAGGGTGAGCTGGCTTGTGCAGGCTTAAATTTGCAGGCTTCACTTAGTGTTTGATGTAAAGGCAGGTAAGATGCTGCCTAGCGTTGACAGAAGGTAGGACAGCAAAAAGGCAAATTTGCAACAGTGAAAGCAGTCTTATTATTCCTGTTGAAACTGCCAAAATTTCAGTTGTCTATGGATTTTAGTGTGAAATTAGAAAGTTTCCCAGAAAAGGTGAGAGGAGAAAAGAAGATGATGCCTGTGCTGGTTTAACTGCATTTATCCTCAATCTAAGGAGTGCAGGTAGGGCAGCACAGGAGAAAGCCTGTGGAGGAAGAGCTGCTGTGGAGAAAGAGATGGGGTTGAAAGGAGGCAGGATATGAAAGGGCAGGGCTGCACTGGCGATGCTTTGAGGAGAGGCTGGGCTGCCTGAGCTCAGAGGGTGGCAGATTGCTGTCTGGAAGGATGGTGTGGGAATTGTTGTAGGTCCTACCCTGGGAATGATTACACTCTGGGAAATGCTTCTCACCTTGGTTTCAGGTGCTGGGCTAGGTATTTCAGCTATTCCCTCTCTGCCACTGCCCTGAGACCATGGAGATTCCTGTAAAAAGTACATAATATAGAACTGGAAAGTAGATGCTCACTGTCTTTCTGCTGCACTCTCTGCAATGAGGCATTGTGGAGAGCAACCCCAGTCTTGTTCCTTAAAGACCATCTGCTGTGCTCTCCAGACAGGCACCTCTTGCCAAATGCACCATATGGAAGTTTGATTCGTCTACCAGACATGCCAGGGAGTGGGAGAAGCCACAGGACAGGCTTCCCTGAGATTGAGGGAAGGACAGATTACATGGGCTGTGCCAATGGTGTGGAGGTCAGAGGAGCACACAGGATGGGCTGAGAATGTTTGGTCAACAGGTTTCCTTGCCGTTCATCCAAAGTGAATTATTTCACAGTGCTCATTACTTCTCCAGGTACTGACACAATGCTGGTGATGGGTTTGGTAGATCCTGTATGCCATCTCTGGTGCAGCTTCAGAGGAGGAAGAGGATGCTCTGAGGGGTCTGCAGTGCAGGCACCAGCACTCAACATCTCCTTCCTGCTGCTGCTGCGTGTCGTGCCAACTTGGTCCATTTCCTGGACATATTATTAAGGCTTGAGGTGGAGCTACAATGTGTTATCCCTCGATTCAGTGGACAATGTGGTGCTTCCTGTCTTCATTTTCAAGCCAGATTTGGCAGATACAGCTGTCACATTGCTATCAGCCCATGGCATACCCACATGAAAATCCAGAATCAGAAATGAGTTTCTGCATAGTCCAACCAATGAGAAATGGGTTGTTCAGGGCAATTTCTTTATTCGCTCTAGTGAGTGAACTGAAAATTTACTAGTTCAGATGATCCTAACTTGTCCATACAGGCAGTCACCTACCATCACCCTACGAGTTTGTAGCAGAGCTAGATATAAAACATCAAATACCTCAAGGTATCTTTGCTGGTGTTTCCCAGACTGACTATGAAAAGTGTTTATTAACTTCAGCACAGAGCAGTGCTAGCGGTGGCTGCTCAGCTCCTGACTCAGAGCCACCTTGTATCCTTGCACCATGTGGCATGGAGAAAACAGATCTGTCTACAAAAGATTGGGCAGCTACGACAAATTTCTGATCTTAAACCTTATTTGTGAATTTAGGTTTTATCCCCATTGCAGGTGGGGTATTCAAAAGACCCTGATCTTGTTGGTGAACTTAACACTTGAATATCTACTATAGTAACTGGTTATGACAGAGAAGAATCATACCTTGTCCTGCAATAAAACGTGGAGAGGGCATCTTTGCTGGGAAAGTCATATGCTTACTTAAAGTCTACAATGCAACACATCAGAGGAGTCATACAATTAAATGATTTCACTCTTTCCACTTTCCATTTAGCAATCAATGAAAGTTCTCCCTTCAGGGAAAAGCTTGATGGGGAGGAGCTCTCGGCCCATTGTTTTGCCTGGGGTGCCAAAAGGAAATACATCATGATTTATATGCTAATGAGGAATTTTTGTTAGGCAGTGCATTCTGCAAGGTGTTGCAATGAGGGACTGGGAGGCTGATCCATCAGAGGAAACTAATTCATCATCAAAGTGAGACAGGGAGCTCCCTGGTGAGAGCTGTAAATAGGGCATTGGGTGAGTGACAGAGCACTGGGTGGCATGTGTCCCCCCCCCCCGTTAGCAGTCCCACTGACAGCCCTGCCACTGCCAGCTCCCAGGCTCCAGCTCATGCACATTATTTATAGAGCATTTCACATTCCTGGTTGGTATCCAGTCGATGTTGGTTTCAATTAGAATAAATGCTTATTGATTGAGGGGAGATGGGCCAGCTGATTAGCTCCTTGGGAAGCAGAGCACGGTTGGCTGAGGTCATGCTGGGCTCTGCGCAGAATAGGAGTGCGTGGGGCTCTGAAAATCTGTCAAGGAGTAGAAGTCTTCTAGATTAAATCGATTCATTGAAGAGTCCATCTAATAAAGATAAGCGGCTAACTTCATTAGGGAATTAATGATAGGCTTGATTAAAAACTGCTGCGGGAGCCCTGTTGACTTCAACAAGCTTCGGATCCAGCCCAATATTTGCCTTGAAACCACAGTTCCCCACCTCTGATTAAGCTACTGAACGCTGTATTCCTACAGCCAGGCAGTGATCAGAGCAGGCACACCGCGCCTTGCTTGAGCTACGAAGCATCCAGAAATGTCCACCCAAACCAGACAAACAACTGTATGTACATTGAGGAGGGATTTTTGTTTGTTTGTTTTAGATACTATAGAGAAGAATCTTAGCGGGTGGATAAAAGCTTCGGGAGCATGAAATCACAGCGCACCATCCCTTCCCCCGTCCGGCGTGCGCTGTCAGGAGCGCAGCGAGACCTGGACGCGTGGTTGGCTCTGCCGCGCGTTCGGGCACCTGGCACGTTTGGCCGGCCGAGAGCCCCACGCCACGTGTGACACACCCCGCGGGTGTCACCACACACAGGGCTCTCGCTCGGGGTCACGGCGTCGGGCTGCCCGCATTTATCCCAGCCCTTCGCGCACCATGAGGCTGTGAGGACGGCCCCGGTGTGCTGCGGCGAGCCGGGGGCTCCCGGCCGCTCCCTCCTTCCTGCAGCGCCCTGCCCGGGGGCTCCTGCCGGTCCCCCCGTCCCGCAGCGAGGGGCTGGGGCGTGCTGGGGCGCAGCCCTGCTTCCCAGCAGGAGAGAGCGGGCAGCGCCCGGGTGCGTGCGGCAGCGCTCCCCTCCTGCGGCCGGGAGCGGCCGGTGCAGCCGGAGCGCGGCCGCTCCTGCCCCGGGACAGCGGGCACGGCGGGGCGGCTCTGAGCGGGACAGGGCGGGGTAACTGGGGACAGCTACGGAGCAGAGATGGATGGGGGGAACAGTTACATTTTTAAACAGTTTTAGACTTTACATTTTAAATATTTTTTCCACTTCCTTTCACGTTTTCTTGTTATTTGTAGAGTCCACTTCCCTTTAGGTTCACAGCCGACTTGGACCAGTGTTGTGTTTTGTGAGATTGGGCAGGGATCTCGAAGTGGCTGAGCTATGGGCTGAAAAACCCTCTACTGGTGTGGCTTTCCCCATGCTAGGGACAGCATGACCTTTCCAAGCACAAAATGCTCAGTGGGATCAAAAGAGAAAGACTTCAACATGAGTCTCTAATGCTGACGAATCCACAGGAACAGCTATTCTGTAAATGATTAATGAGTCTCTCCATTATTCATGCCTGTGTCAGGTGCTGCCAGGGAAAGTCCCGTTGCAATCTGCCATTGCCTGCTTGCTGCTTCACCAGCGCTGCTGCTGCCACAGGTGCAGGTGCTCCAGGGATGCAATTTCTGGGCAGTTTCACTTTGCAAATACCAGATGAAGCATCAGTGGCACAGAAGTGCTGCTCAGATACCACTGCCTTTTTATGGGTCTCTTTTGCCATTAGTGGATATGTTTCAATGTTTAACAGAGTCAGGATATTTATTAGCAGCTTCTGTGGTACATCATGCAGCACACAGACTGAAGGATGATAATGGTGTTTCCAGTGGTTAAAATCCAACAAAAATCAAATCTAACAAAAACCTCATCTACCATTTTGGTACAACAAACAACATATTTGGTACAACAATAAGGAAGGAAATTCTTTTGGGGTCCGCACACGTAGGAGGAGTCAAATAATTTGAGCAGGACTTCCTCTCTGCTGCAGGGTTTTCTCCTCTGGCCTAAGCCTTGGGAGGTGAGGCAAGGATGCTCTGCCTAGGAGGGCCATTCACAGCTCACCACCGTAGCTCTCCTACCCTGAAGCCAGAGCTTTAATTACCCACATCATTATCTCAGCCTGCCCTGCTGGAAATGTTATCACAGAGTATGGGGATTCGCTGGGAACATTCCTTCCAATGCAGGACAGTGTAATTATTATTGCCATCAGAGAAGGGAATGACTAATAAGGACCTTCAGAGAGCATTTCATTCATCCTTTGCTTCATGGCTTCAAAGACAACTTTAAAAGGCATAATTAAGCAGCTCAAGTGTTAAAACTGCCTTGGCTCTTTTAGTTAATTTCTTTCCAATATCAAGATATAAAGTGGACAATAATTTCCCAGCAGGCCAACAGCTCCACCCTTAATGAGCTAATGGATCTTACATCTGCCCACTCTCATGTTTTGTTCTTGCTGTGCATGTTTACCTGGTGTTCAGTTTTTTCCCCCTGCTGATTCCAGTGATATTGCCCAGAAGAAGTGATTGGCCCATTTTCAGCTCACTCCAGCCCCTCTTTGTAGAGTAGCTCTTCACAGCTACAGCAGAATGCTGGGTTTTGATGACTATCTGTTTGACAAGGCAAGAGATTTGAATGAGCTGGCATGTTTATCACTCAGCAGAGGTTTATTCAGCTGTTTCGTAGAACATGGGCTGTTCTTCAAGTCATTCTGGGCCTGCAGAGGGAAAAGCTGCACATAGCATCGGTGACTATGGTGATTCCTCCTGTGTTACCTAGACCAACCATTCCTGATGTGATGCTACAACCTGACACTGTTCCGTTACACAGTGTTCTTTGTCTAAAATATTCTACTTGCAGCATTTCCACATAGCATAGACTTGGTTTTTTTGGTTGTTTGTTTTTGTTTTTGTTTTTTTTTGGTTGGTTTTGTTGGTTTTTTTTTCCTGTAAGGGTGACTAAACCATGGAGAAATCCTATGTAACACATCCATTAGGCTCTCAGAGCATGACCATGGTGTCCTGTCCCTTCCCTGCTCACCAGTGCTCACACCATCAGTTGACACCAAGGAGCTTTCCCAGCACAGCTATGGTATAGGAGATAGCAGGGAAAGGGCCACATCTGCTCTCCCACCCCATGGGTTGCAACATCCCCTCCTCTATTAATAGGAAATAATGATTGCAGCTTATCCCTGCTTCTTATAGTGAATTTGTCCTTGTCGTAGTCCCTGTAGTATCAATACCAACTTTTAAAAAACATGCATAAACCTAAGACACAGCCAGAGCCCTAATTCTCATTGAATTGTTTCCTAGCATTAGTTTTAAAATATGATTTTCTGTTAAAGCAAATATATCTGCTTTATGTTCTTTCTTCAGTAAAATGCCTTAAAATGAGTTATTGTAAATTAAAAAAATTTGGAAGGTTAAAAAAAAGAAAGAATTTAAATAAACCCACACATGCTTTTCTGACCTTCCTGTATTGAAGTCAGCTTCCAAAAATAGCAAAGCAGGCGTCTGGTATTCCTTTATACCTTTGTGTGTCAAGGGAGGCTGTTAAAATTAATGGAGTAGTAGCAACATAAAGGAGGGACCATGAATTTGATTGATTTTATTGCTTCACCCCGTGCTACTGAGAGGTGCCAATCTGTTTGCAGAAGATGTTGCAAGACATTTCCAGGTGCCTAAAGACTTCAGCCAATGTAATACTGAATATGGGGCAAACCTAATGAGTCTCCTAAATGATTAATTACATATCCTCTTTCCCACACTGGAGACAAATTAAGTATTTTAATACAGCAGTCAAAACTAGGCCAGATATTTTGATGTGACATGATGAAACCTGACTTTTCTGCTCCACAGGTGTTTGGATGGGGATTTGAGCAACCTGGTCTAGTGGAAGGTGTCCCTGTCCTTTGTAGGAAGGGTGGAACTAGATTATTTTTAAGGTCCCTTTGAACCCAGGCCATTCTATGATTCTAAGATTCTGAGATGCCCAGAAGAAAAGCTCATATCTGTGCAGAACAATGGTGCTGGGTGGCAACAATATGAAACTTTGTTGCTCTTGGTGATCTCTTATCACCTGGTTATAAGGAACTCCTTAAAAGCAGATTTAGACAGAAACTAGCACAATCTTCTCCAAACAATTAACATTTATAAAAACTTGAAATTAGTTTTTTGTTAAAACCCCTTGTTTTAATTACCTAATTCTTTACAGAGAGTCAGATTCTATGTATGCTTTTTGCTGAAACTGATAAAAAAATAGGTGGCAATCTGAAAAAGCACAATAAATCTATGTGTATCCTTGATTTATACTGAGTCATTGCTATGATTAATGTAATATATAGGTGAGAGAGGGAATGTAGCTTAGCGATGGGTGTACCTGCACCAGTTGCTAAAACGTTTTTCAGTAAATCTAGTAAGATGATAATATTGGTAGCTGTGAAAAGAGCAGGTATAGTTATGAACTGCTGCATGAAGAAGTAAATCAGTTATAACCATGCTCTTAGAATTGCAGAAAATTCATGCATTTATTCCTTACACATATAGCATATAGTTTATATTTATATGCTATATACATAGTATATTTGTGTATGTGTTACATATGTGTTGTATACATGATATAGCTCTAAAATAGAAAAAAAATTTTCCATAGGTCTAATGTTTAGCTGGTTGGAGAAATGCAATAGCAACTCCGTCATGTTCCAGGAGAGGGCAGTCAGATATGTCCACAGGGTTTATAAGCCATTTGTAAACCCAGAGCGTATGTCTGGTCACCTAACAAATGTGAACATTTATTTCAGCTTTCACGGCCTTACTGATTGCAGTTCAGACTAAAACATGGCCCTGAACTGCCCAAACCATCAGTATGGGATCAAAAATATTCTCCCTAATGTTACAGCCAAAGTTTTCACTGACCTCCTGAACGATGCCTTTTCAAGCAGCTAACAGATATTAAAGCATTGTATAAAGCCAAATTTAAATACTGTGGAGCAGGTGGTCCATGGACATTTCTCTTTAGCATGGCTTCTTCAGGAAGAAGGACTGTGTTGCACTTTCCCTGCAGCTCAAGCATTCCCACAGCAAGTGGGTAATAGCCCAAAGAGTAGCTAAATCACTGGGAATCATCTGAAAGGTGCTATTAGTCTCTTTTGTTATGCTAATGGAAGGTGTAAGTCAACACAAACATTAATTGCAAACCTGTTCAGTCAAAGTGCTTTGCGTCAAGCAGGCAGGGTAATACAGCTCAGAGTCTTTGTGTTTTATATTAATTAACTCAAGAAGAAAGGCAATTGAAATGAAATGTTTTCACTTGTGTTTTCCAGTGTTAATCAGCAGCTCGTTATCTTTAATCACACCGGTGTTGCTATTCTTTTCCAGCAGGAAAGCAGTCTAGAGGGACTGAGCAGCAGTGTATGGTGGTGTATGACATGGGTGGGGTGAGTGCAGCAAGGAGAGGATGAGTGGGGAAAGAAACCCCCTGCTCGCATGGAGAAAGCTGAGCCCTGTAACCTACACACACGTACCATCACTGGCACCCACCAGACGAGCAGATCCAGCTGTTGTCCTTGCCATTTCAGCAGCCTGTGCTGCAGCATTTTTGAGTGAATGTGCTCTAGGAGGTCACATGAAGCCGTGCTACCACCAGGCAGGTGGGTCCCAGCCCTCCCTCTCCCCCATCATCCTCACAAGGCATTGGTGACTCTACGGGTGACACTGCACTCTCAGAGATGCTCAAATCCTCATGCATGGTTGCAAAATGATGCCTCGCCCTCTAAGGGCCAGTCAAGGCAATAGGATCTGGTTTGGCGGGGTACCCTTTCCAGCTCCCTGCAGGCCTGCAGTGCGCAGCTTGCTTCAGGGTATGAGCACCTCTGGTCCCCTCAGAAGCAGACACAGTGCCTAAATCATGCAACGGTGCCAAGTCTGTGAAGGCAGTGACAGCTACGGGGCTCTCACAAGGCTCTACCCCAGTCTTAGGGGCCTCTCCCTCTGTGCACCGTGCAAGGGACCTCCGTGACTGTCCAGCTGTTAGTCCAGCATCCCCAGCGTGACCAGAGCCAGCATCCACTTATCTAGAAAAATGTGACACTTTGAACTCTTAAGGAAGTTTTTATAGCCTGTCACTGCCTTCAGTTCATTATTTCCCTGCATCTTCATTTCTCCCCACCACGAGGTGGCTGACTGGGAGAATGACATCTCTGTTAATTCCTGTAGCTTTTGGGTACCAGATCCAAATGGCCTTTTCTATCTCATGTTTCTGTTGACTTACTTCTCTGCCCTCTAAGCCTCCCATGTCCAATATTGATGTGTCTGTCTCCCTTTACGTGTTCTTCATTGCTGACTTAATGACTTGTGTCACCTCACCATGGAGCTGTGGTAGTGCCCGTGCTTTGAGAGTCGTTTTGGAAACATCAAATATCTATATGAGTCTCCAGATTTCAAAGTTTGATAGTTTCTCTCATTCTTCTGCATTTTATATCTTGCAGCATTTAGGACTGACAAAATCAATGATGCTACTCAAAATAACTATTTCTAGGGCTATAGATATGAGCTTGAAGCAGTATTTTGCTGTATTAAATTATACAGTAAGAGGTATGTAGGTAGTGGATAACAAGGTGTGGATGAATCACCCAAAATAGTGAAATCCTTCTTTGGAAGAGCCAAAAACCAAATTAAACTCAGATGCAATCTAGGAAGAGAGGAGATAAAAAGCCAAGTTTTGAATATGGAGTCATAAAATCTCATCCAATAGTTTGAGCTTGCAGAGCCATCCCACATCTGAGATTTTATAGAACCATAGAATGGCTAGAGTTGGAAGAGACCTTAAAAATCATCTAGTTCCAACCCCTCTGCCATGAGCAAGGACACTTTTCACTAAGCCAGATCGCTCAGGGCCCCATCCAACCTGGCAATGTATGTATGTATCTGAATCACTGGTAAGAAGAGATAGCAGTGTCAGCTATTGCCAGATTCTAAATTAAACAGCTCAAAACAATGCAAATGCAGATGATCAGAAGGATAAACCCTAGAGCCAGAACACCAAACATGAAATTCTGCTTTTGGGTATAAAAAATGCTCAGGGGAATGTACTGGGTCTCTAACCAGGCTGTCAGTATTACCCACTATTGGGTATTGGCCCAGTACCCTGAGAGATGGTGGCAAATCTCCCACTGAGAGCTCAGCTCTTCCTTGTCCAGATGCTGGGTGCCTGCCCAGGCCCTGGACAGGCGGGAGAAGAGCCTGTGCAAACAGGCTGGGCAGAGCCTGGAGGTGGTCCCTGCCATGATGGCACGTGTTCCTGTGGAGAGCTGCTGAGTAACACTGCAGCACAACACAGCCCCTCAAACAGAGAAACCAGGCTCAGCAGCCCCAGCTTTTGCATGCCACAAAAACAATGGGAAAAACAAAACCTGAATTCTTTCCTGCTCACAGCCTAAGAACCATAAATCAGTGTCTGAGAGCCCTTGGGATCCTATGGTTCAGACCACCTCAGTTCTTCCTGGAGTTAATGTCAGTGCATCTCCATCCTGCTGCAGGCTGACTTGCTTTGTGATGGATTCAATACACATCACATGAGCATGGGTTACACCAGGCAGATCTTCCAGAAAGGTTACCACTTTTGATTCCCTTTTTTTTTCCCCATTTGAATTGGTTAGAAAAAACACAGCTCGTCCAATATTTGGTAAGCACATAAACCTAACTGCAAATTTGTTCCTCACATTTTTGAACAACCTCTGCAACCTTTTCATAAAGAAAAAGGTAAATGACCATCATTGCTATGAAAGGCATGAGGTAAACGATCACCAGAAATAGTTGTCAGGGATGACAGTGCTCAAGAACTGAAAACTCAGCACATGCACTGGAGCACCGGCCACAGGCAGAACCCCCCCGCTTGGATGCCTGTGATGTATTTCAGGTTTCTTGGCTGTACTGCTGGATGCCACGTAACACTGGGGGTCAAGTTCATTCCTGGCATAAGTTCAGTGAAATCAAATCATCTGCCTTTGGGTTACTGGTGCTGCACCGGGGACTAATTTGGCCCTTGGTGTTTCATTTCGATCGTATTCAGTTTGAATTAGCATTGATCATTTCACACAGCAGGCAGGCTTTACAAACAGGAGTTTTCTCTTCACCTCCTGCTGTGTCTGTCCCCATGTGTCTTCTTCCATCTTTGAAAAATTATTCTCTTTAGTCCTATTGTATCTGAGGGCAGTATTCATCAATGGAGAGAGAAACGTGGATTAGCCTCACATCTGCTCGACTCCCCACTATGGAGCGGGGTGAAGCTGAGGAGTTTTGCCAAGGGAAACAGTACCAGAGAGCACTGTTGATGTAGATAGAAGTAAAAAGTCTGCCCTGAGGACAGCTTGTCAAATGAAGCCTCCTGTGCCATTAATTACAGTTCCAAGGTGCAGATGAAATATGTATGTGATAGAAGAGGTTTGCTTTTTAATGTATTATTTGAGCAATTTTTTTTAAAGAGACAGCATCAAGCTGAGCCTTCAGCTTGTACACAGAGGGTTTTCTTTTCTTGTTGCTCATAGACTCTTGTAATTTCATTCCTACAACACAGAGAGTAGTTCTGGTTACACCTCCGAAGACTGACTTCTTCCTGGGAAACCTACAGGAAGGCCTCTAACACTGACAGACAGTCTGTGGCCACATCAGCTCTCACATCAATATCCAGAACTGTGAGAGTAATCCCAAAGTAATTTTATTTGTTAGAGAATTACAACTAATTAAATGGAACAGCATACAAAATAAAAAAGCATAATGTGAACTATAATTAGGCTCTATTTAGTATTTTTTTGTTTCATATTAAAAGTCCAACAAGGCCTTTAATGAAAACATACCATGACTGTACTGATTGTAGAAATATCCCGAGATCTCTGCCAGAGCAGGAGCTCCAGAGACAGGAGCAGTGTGAAGAAGTTTTATAAGCTAGCTCCCACCCCAGGCAGGTTATAAGAGGGAACTTTGCTGTCTACAGAGGGAAACTGAGGCAGGGAGAAATCTAATCTTTGACTAGTGTTAGAGAGGCGATCCCTGGCAGAGCCAGGAACTAAACTTAGCCTGCTGAGTCCTGGCGGCAGCAGCCCTTTCCCTGGGACAGGCTGCATTCCTCCCGTGAATACTGCAGAGCAATAAATAGCAGCAAGCAGGGAAAATGGAAAGGAGGACAGGGAGAGCTCAGGGGTCTCCTCTGAGATTGGTGATGACCTGGCAAAGGAGTGAAATTGCCAGGGAGGAGGATTCACAGCTGGGAAAGCTGTGCCTCCCTCCTCTGAGCAGTGCAGGAGAGGGACAGCGGAGGCAGGAAGGTCGGGGAGGAAGGTGAAGATGATAAAGGTGACTTTGAGAAACAAAGAGATGTGTTTCCAGCTTCCTCCTGAAAGGGCTGAGCCCTACAGAGCTTGAGGTCAAGCACCGCCCCGTGGGTGCAGGGTGTCTGTGGGCAGTGGGCCCTGGGCAGGCTGGCTGTGGGATGGGAACAGACCCTGAACCCCTGCAGGGCTAATGAACACTGCCTTGCTTCTTCCTGTTTTTTATAGCTGCAATGACTCCCTTTTTACACCCAGGCTCTCTCTAGCATCCCCAGCACACCACAGCAGTCCCCCATGGCCCCTTCAGTGGCCCCCACTGTAGTACTGCCTGACACTCCATCCTCCCATTTTGGATTCCCACCTTCCTCCTATGTCCATGTAACCCTGCCTGTGTCACTGGTAGGGATAAAGGTGGCACATGGAGAGCAGCTCTGGGGCTCTGCGTGTGTTGCATGGCCACCCTGGCCACACACACTGACTATGGGCCACCTGCCTCTTCTCAGGCATCCTTAACTACTCCAATTTCTTCCCTTTAGGGAGTCCCACAGGCTTTCTGGAAGCTGTAGGAACTTTGATGCCCTGTGAACCTCATTTTTACTTGGAACTAGGCTGTGCAGTGAGGATTTATTACCAAAGGGACTATGCAAATCTTGTTTCTTGAGGAAACAGCAATGAAAAGGAATATTTAAATGGCAAGAAAACACTGGGACAAACTCTGCCTCTAGATGAGTGGATGGGAGTCTCGGTTATTTCAGTGCTGAGCACTGTGTGCCTTTCCAGGGGCTTAACTTTCATCTGGCAAAGGTGTGGCTGGCCTGGCTGTGCCACAGGAGGAGTGGGAAAAGGAGCCATGACCTTTTAAAAATGAGCAGCCAGATTTCTGAATGCATGTGTGCTGAAAGGAAAAGCTCACTTTGCTTTCTCTCCCTCCCCTTCTCCCACTGTAAAACTCAGCTAAAGGAAAAAACTTCTCTGCAAATGGAAATACGATTGCCACATTGCTCTTTGCAAGAGAAACAACTTGACATTTGACCATACATGGAATTTCCTTGGATGTAGGCTCTGCTGCAAGACAATTTTCTGTTAGGTTTTTGCTGCTTTCTGAATTAAAGGAAAAGAATATCATCAGTGGTTTAATTTTCAGCTCTGCAGCCTTTGACTTCTCTGGTCTATTCCATGCAAGTTTAACACCTTGTCATTAACAAGATTTTGCAGCTGTTAAGTATAATATTGCAGTAAATCGTAACTAACTATACACTCACACTGTACTTCAAGAAGGCCAGGATCCCTGATTAGGGCACACTGGCTGCTGCAGTGATGGCCTGGGGATGGCCCTTCAGCACATCTGGGTCTGCTCTGCACAACATAATGATGATTTTATGGGCCAGCCCTGTTGATTAGCTGTAAACCACGTTTCCAGAGACAAGCATTCACCTGCTACTTCTAATTCCTGTTATTTCTGGGGATTAATAAAGTGATTGATGAGGAATGGATCTAGGATAAAGCAGAAATATTGGCTTGGGTTTGCGCTGAAGGGGAGTAAAGGCACAGTGTGGGCAAGGCATCACTGAGAAAGAACAGCAAGAGGCAGCCCTGGGGAATGTCGAGAGGCAGAAACAACCCTGGCTCCGCCCTGAAATGAGAGTTCTTAGGTTTGTTTAACTGCACGTGAAAATGCTGAAGTTGGCCTCACTGCTCCACTCCAGTGAGGGTGCAGCACCTGTGTGCAGGAAAGGCAGAGGGGGAAATTCAGTCCCCATATTCTCCCTGGATGAGACTTGGAGAGGAAGGAAAAAGCAGCTCCATGCATCAAATTAGGAAATTGCAAGGAAGCTTTTCCCTACAATTTTAAAGCATAAAATGTTTGATTTGGACTCCCTGAATGCCTCCAGCTTTCAGAGCAGGCTGGAATGTTTGCTTATATATTGAAAGAAGCCCTTGCTGCTGGACTGTTGAGCATCTCAAGAATGGTTCTAAGATATTTCAGCCGCAGAAGTGAGAGCAGCCAGGTGGACACCAGGCAAATCACAAAGCTGCCATAGCTCATAGTGGTGATGCAGCAGCTGCAGCCAGGCTGGCGAGTGTCCAAAGGGCACTCCTGGACCAGCTGCAGCACTTTAGTACACTGAGACAGAGGTTTTGGGTAAGTGAAAGGATGCCACATACTTAAAGCCTCATTTCCAGCAGTCCTGCAGCAACTGTACCTGTTCAAACCCCAAGAGATCAGTGCCAGATCAGCCCATCCCAAAAAAATATTTTTCCATACACTCAGACTTTCAATAAAAAAGAAGACTAGAAGTTCTTACACCTTCCATGAGCATTGAATGGAAAAAGATTTTTTTTCCTCTTTTCTTGTTTTATAACAATAAAAAAATTAGACTTTCATGTTTTCAGGCAGCACTCCAAAGTGACTGATTTAGTGAGTTCTTTCCTTTGCCCCTTGCCTCTTGTAGAACAGGGGCCAGGCTCCCCTGCCACCATGCCACAGATTCACAGGGTGACCCCAGGCAAGTCACTTAACTCCTTCTCAGGATTTTCCCATCTCCGTGCTGGCAGGAGGATTCTGATTCCCTTCAGGAGCCTGAGTGCCTGTCTCCCTGCCCTGCCTGGTTCAGCTCTGAGGCAGTCCCTGCTCTGCATCTTAGCCCAGGCTTCCCACCCCCAATCCCAAGAGTCTGACCATGCCAGGGCAGTCTTGAATTTCTTCATGAGACAGCTGGAGATGCCTGTAGTGAAAAACATCAATATCAGAAAACCTAAACCAAATCTAATCCTGTTTTCAATGAAAACTGTTTGAAAAAACTACTTATGTGCTATTTGAGCAGTCACAAGCAAGCCTTCTTTTTACCCCAGCAACATGCCTCACCCACAGTGAGACTTAGAGGTTACTTAAGTGGTAATAATCTGCTTAATTCACTGTTCCCAAGGAGTCTTGTCCTCTTTTCAGAAATTGCCAACAAGGTCACCACTTCCGTTAATTGTGACTGTGTTTATTATAAGAGGAGGTGGCTCCAAGTGACTAAGGGTGGAAACTCCTCCCACATCATTCCTGCTGTCAAACACCAGTGACGAATGTTGCAGAAAGGCAAATGAAAGTGGGCTGTAAAGTGCACCGTGTTACAAACTTCATAGACACCCTAATGAATGATTTTCCCTGCTGTTCGCCTCTGATTCCATTATCAATTTCTTAATCAATTCTGTCTCCTAGCAGTGCAGACCTTCACTCGGTGTTCTGAGGGCAGTGGTTGCTTTGGTAGAGAAAAACAGCTGGACAGATTATCACCTGGACAATTATCAGATCAGATCTCTCTGGTGCTCTGTTTCTGTGGCTGGTCGTTCCCAAAAGCATAGTTTGCTCCTGTTCCAAGTTTGGGATGAAAGCCTGATCTCTTGGTTACCTGTTGTGGCTAACCTCGGCCAGTGACTTTTTTAACATCTCATTTTCAGCTTGGTGAAAGCATCTTTCTATGCTTGACATAGTGCTGAGCAGGGAGAAAGTCTTGGAGATGAGAATGAAACTGAGATGTCATTTGTCTGAAGGTAGGACTGTGCTTGGCTGTTGTAAATATCCTGCCTTGGTTTTGTGCTGTCTGGGGCTGCTTCTAGTAAAGGTAAGTGAAGGTATGGTCTCTCTCTGACCTGCAGTGGACAGAGGATGCTTTCACTCCCTCAAAACAAATTTCAGAGTTCCCACGATGAGCCAATAATTCAGTGTGGCTGACACCTCACCTTCCTTTATCACCAAACTGATATCCTTGATCACAGGCAGCTGCAATTAGTCCCCAGAGCACTGATAGTACATGACGAACACTGTGGCTTTTGCCTTCCTAAAGGATGACACTGCCTCTGTAATTGCTCTCGAGACTTTCCAGCTCTGAAGCCTTTGTCAGCTAACCTTGGATATACAAGCTGTCATGGGAAGTTATTGATTCCTCTTGTCTCCACCTCCTCCCTGCCCAGTTAGACTGATTTATAGGAATTTTGGTAGGAACCACAAAAATCCTGGCAGAGTTCATTAATCTGTGAATCTTTTAAAGACTTCCCTGCTTGCAGAGACCATCTGTTTGCCTGAGTGCTATTTTTTCAGCTGCCAAATCAGGTTTGCAAGACTCTCACCTTCTCCTCAAACCCTCCACATGATACTGTAATATTTACATTCAGGGCTTGACACTTTTTCCTACCAGATCTGTGCAGAGCAAATGCAGCTTTGCTCATCTGTGCAAGACTCAAACCCAGTAAAATAAACAGCAATAATGCCCTTAAAACCAAAAACAGCAAGATCAGACTGAATAATATAATTTCTCTTGGCTTTTTATATTCACTGGTGTTTCAGTAACACCTGAAACCTCTGCAGAGGGAACTGCCAATAACTGTAGTTACAGCATGAAAATCTACTATGTATTGGTGGGAAAAGGGCTTTGGCTTATGTCCCCTGTGCTGGGTGACTCATGCAGAGCTGGCCAGCAAAGAGCCACCCATATTTGTCAGCAGATGCCAAAAGCTGGGCTCATGCTGTCATGCTCACCTTTTCTCCATCCTTGTGCAAATGTATCTCACTTGAGTGCCATGGCACACTCATTTTGGCTCAGTGTGTCAGAAGACATTGTCAGCAACAACTGTGGCAGCTCAGAAACCAGTTTTGTCTTTCAAATGTAGTTTTTTTGTTTCTTTGCATCATTGCAGTGGCCTTTCATAGCTCCCCCCAGAGAATGCAACCTTTTATAAATTAGATGGGATGAAAATGCCACTGAGGCTATTCAGGCTATCAATTAATTTCTTCTTTAAGATAAATCATCTTCTGAATCTTTGATCTTATAATTTTATTTACTGTATATTTGTACTTTTGCATGAAACGTTCTCTCTGTGAGCCAGCAACTATCACTGGTAAGGGTCATATTTCCTGGAGATAGCCTCTTCCCCATTTTCTTCCCTATTTCTTCCCCATTTTCTTTTTGAATGTGCAAAATTATTTTCCCTGCTGCTGGATTGGTGTCACCTGACATAGTTAATCTTCTAATCTTCTCTCTGGGCTGACATCAGAGGAGATGATGGAGACATTTCCTTTCTTGCATACAAAGCTCAGATTCAATTCTTACTAGTGAAAACCTTGCTAATAACATAAAAAAAATAGAGATAAATGCAAAATAATGACATACCTAGTTATTTT
Source organism: Aphelocoma coerulescens (assembly GCF_041296385.1). Taxonomy (NCBI): domain Eukaryota; kingdom Metazoa; phylum Chordata; class Aves; order Passeriformes; family Corvidae; genus Aphelocoma; species Aphelocoma coerulescens. The sequence goes on from NC_091019.1 coordinate 55,631,852, forward strand.
GTGGGGCTGCTATTACTTTTGTATTTGTTGCTTCCTAGATGGCTGTTCTAGCTGTCAGCTGTGTCTTGCCTATTTTTACTCATTCTTCCTTCTCTGGATGAACCCACAGGAGATCTTGTCAGAACATCAGCTCCTCTTGAAGTTGCATTATTACGCTCCCCATCCATCAAGTTGAAATGTGAAGAGAATGTGTCAGAAAACACTAATGAAATAAAATTCCAATTATTGGGACTTCCAGGCTCTGCTTCTCACTGAGCCTGGTTGCTTTTCCTTCTGCTGATTGCTGTACAGAGGTTCAGGTCCATCTGACCAGCAGCTCGTTTCTCTGCTGCAGGTGCTCGTGGCACAGCATCCCACTGGCCCTGGATTTGGCCTGCTGATCCCACAGGTACATCTGGGACCTCACCATGGCCCCATCAGCAACTCAGGAGATGTGGGGCTAACAGTGGGGCTGGTGGTGGCCAGCCAGCATGCTCCCCTCCTGCTTCTCTGCACTTTACCTGGGTGCAATTCAAAAGCTGTGGTTAATTTTACACCTTACATAAGGAGAAAGGTGCATTCTATCCCCACAACTACAGGGCTTTTCAAGGGGAAAAAAACCATGTCTTAGCTAACAAATTCCTAACATTTTGGACTCTTCAGCACTCTGAGAGAAGGTCATCCACATCCTGGTGCCAAGCTGCTTATATCAGCCTGCAGTTTCTCTTCTAGCCCTGTCCTTCCCCTCCCCCTCCCCAGGCTGTGAATCCTCCATACCCAACAGTCAGAAATCCCTTCACACAGCAGGAGAAAACCCAAGGGAATTTGCATAAATTAGAAGGGAGAAGCACATTTCAGCCATTCTCTCTTTAAACTGCGTGGAAATCACGCTGATGGGAGATATAAAGGCCTGCCGAAGCGGGCACTAAGGCGCTTGCTTCAATCTCATGGAAAATTGCAGATTTAATAATCAGATCTGACTTGGTTAGCTAAAGAAATAATTCTCATTTCTCATGATTTCCCTCTGTCAGGAGAGAGAAAGGCAGAGGGAAGCAGAACAACTCGCCCATGCCCCTACAGCGGTGCTGGGCTTAGCAAAGCCCTCCCACCAGTAATGTCAGCAGGCAGCCAGAGTCTGGCAGGGCCTGAGATCCCACAGTGGGAAGCACAGCTCCCTGCATTTCCTATGAGGTTTGGATGAGGCTGGCTGCGTCCGTGGCTGAGTGAGAGGCAAGTCAGCAACAGCAAAAGCCCTGGTCCAGCTGGGAGCTCTCAGGTGGATCAGGCTCTTTTCACAGTCAGATGGCTGAGTCAGTCAGGGGGTGGGGAAAAATTATGACCTCCCCATGGCATTTAAAATCTTAAAGCCCAGATTTTCCAGGATATTTAGGTACTTAGATCAGGCATGGATCAGATGGGATGTGTCGATGAGAAATAAAGTTCCATGACATGTCTTACTTGTGTAGGTGACAGTATTTGGGCACTAAGGTGACTGTGTACTTGTGCCATGCCCCGCACCCAGGTTTCCCCAAATATGCCCTCTTTCTCTAGGCATATCAGCTCAGCTCCAGGGGTTTTGCACTGTCAGGACTGGCCTTGAACCTGCCCAGGGATGGGACATCCACAACATTCCTGGGCAGATATTTCTTCCTGGAAATCTCCAGAGACGGGTATGGACACCATAGCAACTGCTTAAGTATTTCAAGATGCATGAGGAAAATGCAACTGTCTTCCACAGGAGACTAAATGGTCCAGGATAATCTTTTTTAGGAAATTCTCCAGTGACTGACTTCCATACATTGCATTTACTACCCCACTCATGGTACTTGTCATGGATTTATGCAGATGGCTCTCTGTCAGGGAGTAAAATGATGCAGAGGGATTTATAACGGGTTCTCTCTGCTTGTTGAGGGATAAGCATCCTTCAGGTTCCTTGGAAAGCCCAAGTGAGAGCAGTTATTGGCAAATATTTAGCCAATTTCTCTCATTAGTTTAATACCTGCTGAAATAATATGTGCTTTACTTCCCACCCTTTATTGTTTAGTTCAGTTTTTGGCTTTTGCATTTTTTGCCATGACAGACACCAGGCTTATTCATAAATTCCCAAAACTTTCTCTATCAGACTTAAATTTTCCAGGCTTGGCCTTTAAACAGGAGCAAACATGGCTCTTCTCTTTTCAGGCTCAGAAACAAGGGAATTTAAAAGAAATACTCTGGTTTAAGCAAAGAAAAAAAAAATCTTATAATTTATCAAAACTCAGCATTGCAACTAAAGTATCCAGGGATCAAAGCTAATTTTTTGATTGAAGTATCCACATCAAAAGGAGGGGTTTGTTTGTGCGTATCATTGTAAGAATTAGGTCTGATCTGTTCAACTTTTGACCTGCTTTAGTATTTCACTGAAGAGCTCTCCCAAGGCCAAATCCTAGTAAGGGCTCTGGCAGATGAGCTCTTGCCAACTTTGCCATAATAATTTAAGATGTATTTGTCCTTCCCCCTCAGTCTGCTCTGCTGGCTTCTCTGGCCCTCTTCCCAAAGATGCTGACCACCTGCAGCAGACGTGGCCACGGACAATGTAATGGGGGTTACTGAGGCAGAGGTTTCTTAAATTACTCTCAAGGATGAGATAGAGCTGAGACACCAGTCTGTGATTTGGCGTGCCTTCCCTACAGGCACTTGTCCAGCTCTGCTGGAGGGCTCTAATCTTTGGTGGAGGAACACCAGCACACAGCTGTGAGAGGTAACTTCAAAACCAGCTGCAGCTGTTTGCTCCGAATACAAGGAGGAATGGGGAGCCCTTAATCCTGCAAATACTTATGCATGTGTTTATAACTGTGAGCACTTCCAGGAACTTCAGTGGGGCTTGAAGTTAAATTGGCACATAAATGCTTGCAGAAACGGGAGCCTGCCTTTTCACAGGGTTGAGCTAAGAAAGCTTTGATTCTCACACATTGGAGCAATATGTTTCTGCAGTCAGATGACACTGCAAGAAAAGTCCCCCAGTCCGGTTTAGGCTTTCTTCCTTTCCCCAAGGCACACCAAGATCAAGACCAGACACCTCCCTGACTGCCAGAATAGCTAGTGGCCACTCCTTGGATCTGTGGGCGGCAGCAGAATGGAGAGGTTAAGCATGATACCCTGCACTTCTCCTCCTTGCACAGCCTCTTTGGCAGAGAGCACAGCCTGAGGCTCTGCTTCCCTCAGAGCTGCCCTCCAGGTGAGCCTTACACTGGTGAATATCTCCATGTGTGTTGCATGAGCAGATCAAGAAGTAGGCACTGACAAGGGCTACCCAGGCAGAACTGTGCCAACAGATCCTCATGCTGGCCAGCCCCAGTGGCCACCAGACACTTCTGGTTCTGCTTGCCCAACCCTGTGTAGGCAACCCAAGGAATGGTTTGAGGAATATGTCACAATCTACTTTTGCAGCTATTTTAGCTTCTTAGTCAGTGGCCTGACATCCTGAATCGAATCCATGGTTAGCTGTGCTGCTGAGTAACCAGTAGAGTATTAAAAGGCTTCTCGTCAGAGAGAGATCAGGCAGACCCAGCAGTGTCAGCCTTTGGGTGTTTAGACTGAAGCATCTGAGTAAAAACAGCCCAGGTCATTCCCCCGAGGGGCTGGCTCTGGCTGAATGCTCTGGAAGTTCTTCCCAGAGAATCTCCCATGGACCCCCCCTTGCCTCCTCCCAGTCCCCCCTCCGGCTCTGGGTCCAAAACTCGGATATTTGTGAAGGGCTCAGACACCAAAGGTCTGAGTCAGGCAAAGCCCTGACTGTTCCCAGGAGGAAAAGTGGCAGCAAATCACATCCCCCACCGGGTGCTGAGGCTCCTACCAGGTCCTGCACATGTCTCTGCCAAGCCCAGCCTGGCTCTAACGCTGCCAGAGCCTTTGCTTGAACTTCATTAAGGTGCCTAATGAGCACACCAGTGTGCGGGGGTACTCTCCACTGACTTTGCGAGTCTGGGAATCTCATACCAAGCAAATACCACATAAACATTTTCAAAGATTAAAAAATAAGTCTTAGGAGCAGCCACTAAACTGGCATTAAAGTGGCATGTTTTAAGCAAGAAAAGTCATGAAGTTACAGAGAAATCTGCACTCACAATATTATTATAAACCACGAAACAGCCTTTAGTAACAGTGTCACAAAACAATTTCTCAGATATTACAATATAAACAAAGACCTTTTTTTTCCTTCCCCCTTAAAGAGATACACCCTGGCTTCTGCCGCCTTTCCAGCAGTGAGTGTTTGTATTCGGACCCTGCAGAAGAAGAAGGTGCAGAGCAAGATGTCAGAGCCTATCCCCCAGCCCACCAGCTCCCCCCGCAGCTCCCCGGGAAGCAGGAGAGCCCTGCGGGGTGGCTCCCACTGCCAACCCCACCGCACAGCAATTAGCTCTGTTCTCCCGCGCAGATTTGCGGCTTAGCCCTTAAAAGCCGTTTCATAAATATTCGATGGCCTTTCCGACAGGGTAATCTGCCTCTGTGACATTAAAGAGGAAACTCTGCGAAGGGGAGGGATGACAACAAATTTATCCACCAATAGCACACTCTTTTGGCACAAAAGCACATTCTTATCTTTACATCCCATAATGAGAAGGCAGGGACGGGACTGTTGCTACAGCTCTCTGGGTGGGTAGATGTAGAGTGCAAGAGAAGGGTGGCTGTAAACTGTTAGATATTTTTCCCCCCTCGCCTTTGCAAACAGAAGGACCCGCGCTTGCGGTCCTGCAGTGGTTTTCCTAAGCCCCCGGTGAGGAGGACTTCTCACACGATGTCAGACTGCGAGGGACTGCCTGTGGGTAAGCGCCAGATTTATATTTACCCCAGTGTCCTGCCGACTGGTTCACATTCTCAGATTGCAAAGTCACACGCGAAGCCGCTTGCTTTTGAAGGGAGCTGGAGCCGTAGCAGGGAGAGGAGAAACTCCCTGAAAACACTGCAGATCCTGGTGCCGTGCCTTACGAGTCCGTGGTGGAGGGCTGGTGAGGGTGGTAATGCCTGGATTTTCTTTGAAGGCACAGGGGCTGGGTAGGAGGAAGGGTTGTGGAATTCAGACAGATGGTCTGAAATGTTGGTGTCCAGAGTGATGATGGCATAGATGTGTGCAGTCTTGAGCTCACTAAGGAGAGTTTGTGGGGATGTGTGCTGCAGGACCAGGCGCTGTGTGTGGGTCCTGTTTGCTCCTTGATAAACCTTCCCGGACGGTAACGGACACAGCAAGGGCAGATAAATGGGTTTATTTGCTGAAAGGAAATAGAAATGTACCTTCTTTTTAAAATAAGTGAGTTACACACTTTGCCTATATCTGGGAAAGAGTGCTTTACTAGCACTTAGGGCTGTATCTGTCAAACTTCACTGAGCAGAAGAGCACATCAGCAAGAAGCATGTTCCTCAGCTGTTTCTTTTAAAACTTCTATAGGAACTGTAAATATTCTCTAGGCTGCCTGTACAAAAGGAAACTCTTGTCAAAATGATAGCCTAATTCTCTGCCAAGGCATTTTACTAATAAAGAGATGGACTACTGGAAACATCTTTTATTTTATTTTTTCTTTTGCCATGGCAAGCATTTATCTTTTCATATAAGTATATATACACACACGTACTGTGTAGCACTCAGGTTCCATTGGTCTGTGAAAGCTGTGCATCAAAGATGAGGTTCTGAGCTAAAAAGTGGGGCTGGAGAAGGTGAAGGCTGCCGCAGTGTTTTTCTTTTTTCCTCCTCTCTCTCCTTCCATTTTGCAAAGCAAATCCCAAGTCCAAAACTGCACACTCATAACCAGAGTGGAAAAATATAAATTATGTATATGGTGCAGAGTGAGCTGCACCATGCACAATTCCCTGTGCTGTTGCTATCAGCTAAAGACAGGAGAGATGAAAACGAGTATTTCCTGCTTACCTGCTCAAAGGGCTGATCTTTAACCAGCAAAGTTTCGCTTCTCCAGGCTTTGATTTTAAAGGCCTGGCCCCAATTTGCTTATTAAGCACTCTGAGCTGGGGGTGGGATATTTCAGGGTGACAGTAGCAGTATCAGTTGGCATCTGATATTAATGATGAAACTGATATCGAGTGTGCATGGCATCTTGTGTGCAGAAGTTACTGATATCTCAATTACCTTTGCTGCTGAAAGGACCTAGGAGTTTTCTTCCAGAAAAATATTCATGGCTGCATTGAGGGAAGGAATGTTTTCTATGGGCAGGAATAAAAAATAAAGTGATGTTTAGATGTGGATCAGAAATGTGCCAGCATACACAGAGGGACAGGTTTATTTCTCTTTGTTCCCCTGAACATGTCCCCCAGCCCTGCTTCCAGACCTACTTCCAGGAAGCAGGGATCACCCTGCCCCATGCCAGACACAACCAACCTGTCCCAAGGGACACCTGCTTCACAGACCTTGCATAATATTCTGGTACCTCTACTTATAGATGTGTGGATGCATATATGCATATAAAAATAATCACAAAACCATCAGTGGAGAGAGAAATGGTGGTACTGCTTCAGAGTTATTAAGCAATGTTAGCGAACCAGTTGCTGACAGCTTGCTTTTCATGTCAAGGAATTTTGAAATAATTCTCTTTGTGGCTATTGCTCTTTGACCAGATAGGTCAAAGTTTAAAACTTTAGCAGTTTAAAACTTAACACTCCATAAAAAGAGTTGCAAAAAATCATCATCAAACTTCCTAATGCACTAATTAGTGACCACTAGTGCAGAAATGCCCTTTTGCTGAATCCAATGAGCATAGTAAGGCTGGAATTGTACTTCTGAAATCCTTGGTTTTGAATGCAGCCAGATAATACAGCTACAGAAAGTTGGTGCAGTGACAGATATCATTAGCACTGCAATGTGGCTGCAGTCCAGAGCCCTGCTTTTAACACACACCATACAGCCCTGTGCATGCGCCCGTGTATACACATGCACATGGCTATAAATAAGTTTAGCCAAAGCACAATATCAGTGTCAAGTGTATGTACTGCTTCAGGAACCTCTTTGCAAAGGGTATGCCTCACGAGCAACCTGGAGAGCTGCACTTTGTAGTTACAGGAAATTAATGCCAGAGTTTTTAGACTGCTTTCAGCCTCCACAAGAATGTAGCAGGAACAGCTGCGTAATTGTTCCCTCAGAAAAGCAGCTCGGGGGAAATGGCTGAACACAATCTTTTACTTAAAGTTGGCTATAGCTGGATATGAACGGGTTGATACACCAATCATTTTTCAAGAGACTTTATTCAGTAAGAGTATCCTACTTCAATGCTGGAAATGGTTATGCAATTTTTTCATGATGAAAGCATTGCATGTTTTTAAATTTTTGGTTTCTGTTCAATTCCAGTGTGGCTGCACCCTTTCACTGTTGTGGAATGGAAAATTAAACATGTGATGCAAACAAAGTTTTATTTTGTTGTTTGAATGTAGCACAGAAGACATAAAAAAAGTATCTTAAATGCCAGAATGCAGATTTCATGCAAGCAAATGTACAGTAATTTTGGATTGAATTGATACCAAAAAAAGGCATGTGAAAGCCTTTTGAGATTTGAAAGTGAACAGAATTCTAAAATTTACACTAATAATTTCCTATTGTAACACAGGGAGATAAAGAAGAAAGAAAGATCAGTCACTTCAGGACAAACACACTCCTATTTCTTCCTCATTAGCAATTATTGACATACTGATGCTATCCATTAGTGCCAGCTACATAGATTTCTTGTCACTCCTACATGCAGATAAAAGAAAAGCACATCAATTATTTAAGTGCTTCCCCTTGTGTGTAATATTTTCCTCTTGTAAGGAGTCATAGTTCAGTCCCTGAACTACTGAACAGCTTTTCACGCACCCACCATTTTGATTAGGAATATGTGAGTCATGATGGTTCTGGTTCTCAACACAAACCTTTGACTTCAGAAAAATCTCTGAAGTCATGCAAAGGTTCTTAAAGTGTCTCTTTTCTTATTTTCCCCTTTCAGTCACAGACTGACTTTGAATACCATGTGTAATTTCTTCTGGATAACACCACTGTTGAAATAACACAGGGTATTGAGCTATAAACAGATGAAGATTATAATGCTGAAGAAGAACCCCAGGAGTCTCATATATGCATACTTTCTCTGTTATTTACTGCAACAGGGCTAAGAAGGGAAGAAACAGAATTGATGCAGCTTGTTCTGGAGCAGGTGGCATGCGAATCTAACCAAATTTCCTTAAAATTCCTCACAAACTTTTATTGGCTTTGTTTCAGTAGAGGACTTTTCATCTGAAGTATGTTCCTGACTCTTTAGCTAAATACTTCCTTTCAAAGCTAAAATTACATATTTCAAACATGTCTTTAAGACAGACTGGAGCCAGTTCATAAAATTGGTGTTTTCAGAATTAGGATATCCCAGAAACCTGTGGGAATTTAGATTTCCTGAAATTCAACGCATTCTGCACTGTCATGGGGAGTCCATTTATCTCAGCCAGAGAGGCTGTTAGTGAGCAAGACCTCCAGCTCCCATGCTGAGCTGTCTCTAAACAGCTACTGGAAATTAAATGTGGCCCATTTACATTTCTGTAATAAAAAAATCATGACCCAGCACAGGCATGAGCACTACTCCTGTCAAATTAAATTCCCCCACTTTCACATACTCATATTAGCATAGGACTATGCTTGAAATTAACATTTCATTAGATTTGGTAAAAAATGTCCATCTTTTTGCGGATAAGTCTGTGTCTCCCTTAGGACTAGAGCACCACTTCTGCATTACAGTTTGCAGGGTGAGACCCTGAGTAGAAGGCAACAGCCTGAAATCACCTTGCAGAATGGTTGTGCAGACTGCAGTTAGCGCTCTGGGGTAAGCAGAGAAGTGGGAAGGTTTTTCCAGCATATCAAACCAGTTACCTGCTGCAATTCAGGAATGAAATGACATGACTTGAGCATCTCAAGAGAGAGGTCTGCAGGATGAACCATAGCTCCTGACTGCACTAAACCCACCAGCACTGGCTTGCATGCTCAGAGCTCCCCAGAAACATCCCCCTGCCAGGGGAGGGTGAGCCCAGGGTGCTGAGGTGATAAGAACCTGGCAAGCAGCTCTATTACTTATCAGGGTTTGTAACTGATAAACACTTCACAGAAACTCTGATCTTGGTGTATGGACCCCCTGGCAAGCTCATTTCCTTTTGTGTTTGGGAAGTCAGCTTAGGAGATGAATGCTAGCTATTAGAAGCAGTCACAGATTTTCCAACAGAGTGTTCTTTCATCACAAAACACAGATGTTTCCAAATCAAAATGCAATATTTTGTTGACTGTGTCAATATATTAATACATTTCTAAAGATTGTATTTTTGAAAATTGAAATTGAGTGGGAGCAAGACAGAAAGCCTTTGGATGATCAGGTAAAATTAAATAAAATATAATATCTGGGTGTATTGCCCCAGTCTGATGAAAATGGAATTGAAATACCAGAAGTATCTTGGCAGCTGGGAGTTCTCCTTCTGACCAGCTCATTTGCTCCTCCAGAAATTCTGTGCGTTCTCAGTCTGTCCAAGCATTGCCTTGAGCAGCAGAGGCTGTGCATTCAGGGGGCAAACACTGATGATGATGAAGTCATCATGGTTTAAAGCTTTAGAGAGGTTTTGGAACATGAAGATCAGGCAACCACGCAAGGAAAAACGAACAACTCTGGTGCCCCAGGAATCCATGTTTTTCAAGAAAAACCCCAGAAGCAGATTTATGGTGACAAGCAAGCCCCATGGAGACACCAGGTTGGGAGCCTGTCAGAGGTATGCCTGGGAAGACCTCTCTGTTCATACAGCATTTTAAGACAGCCTCATGAGCCAAAATATTCAGCCTACAGTCCATGAAGTGTTAAAATCACCAGGGTGCAGCCTTCACCTGCTTCGCAGGTGAGGGCTGAGCCTGGGTTAGAGGGCTCCCTGCTGAGTAGGGGTTCTCACCTTCAGACAGGGCTTTCAAAGCCTTGGGGCTGCATGGCTGAACTGTGGTCTTTTTCCATGCACCTCCTTAGATGTTTTGTTGAGGGGAAAAGGGGCTTTTCCATTTGGGAGAAATCTGAGGCCTCCCCAGACCACGAAACATTGCTTCAGTGCTGAGAAAGAGAGAGAGCCGGGAGAGAGACACAGGGCAAGGAGTAACTCCACATTTGCACTTGGGCAAAATGCCACACATGGCAAAGCTGGTTCCTTGTCAATTCAACAGCAAAGATGAACGAAGGTGGTCTCTGCTGCAGCCAGGTGTGTTCTCAACTGGAGCTCAGCCTAGCTTAGGACTTAGGGTACCTGTACATAGCTGTGTAGTACAAGCCCCCTCTGCTACTCATAAAGTTATTTCTGACAACTAGCTTAAAAGTTTGCAACCTCTGGAATTAGGAAAATGGTAAACTCTGCTGTCAGCTCTGTTTTTCTTCTCCAGTGTGGTGTCCTGTCCCTTAGGCTTGGTGGTGGTTTGGTGGGAGCTGACTATGTTCCAGGAGTGTCCTGAGCACAGGCACTGGGTTAGTCTTCATCTTCAGCCTCTGCCTTTAAAGCAGCAGGTGAGGTTTCTTTCTGTGCACTACTCTAACTGTTCAGATGGCAGGCAGGGGCTGTGCCAGTTCACTGCTTTTCTGAAGCAGAATGTGAGTATGTGTGCTATGTGCTACAGGGGCTTCAAGTGGGGGTATTTCACCTAGGAGAGACATTAACACCCATTTTCAGAGAAGAACTGGTTTTGTTTGTCTGTCTCTTTTCTTTTCTTTCTTTCTTTGAGGAGGGGTGCTGAAGGAGGAGAGCTCTTTGAGGCAGTCAATAGAGGCAGTAGAAGTTAGCACAAATGCTTGCTGCTGGGGTGCTGGTTAAGGATCTAGAAAGGAATTACAGAAGATGCTACATATTTCCCAAGAGCTCCTCCCCTCCTCCCCCATCCCCATCCCCTGATGGGAGGATTTTCCTTATCTGCAGAAATACTTGGAAGCTGTAGTTTGACCCAGGGTCTGTGAGCAAGAGTACTTGCACAGTACAGCACATTTCTGAACAGTCTTATTCCATGGTGTTTACGGTAACTTAAGGCATGCAAAAAATGACCAGTGTGTTTTTTCTTCTCCTCTCCTCCATCCCTCATAACATCTGCAATATTTCCAACATATTCTGTTTTAAGCCATCAGCATTTAGAAGCCATAATTGCATTTAACAATGTCTGGAGCCTTCTCTTGCTACAGACTTTTTATACAGTCAGTAATTTAGAGGGTGGGGCCTCTTCCCTTTCTTTGCCATTCAGACTGCAAACTGAATGCCCAGTGTGCCCTCCCCAAAACCTGGTGAGTGCCCAGTCTCTCATCATCATATTCAGTTGCTCTTCTATCCCTGTTATTCCTTTCCTTACAGACTGTGATCAGCTCCCTCACCCCACACTAGTAGTTTCCACAATTAAATGTATAACATTAGAGATTACCTTACATCTCAGACCTCCTCTAAAACTCGCATAAAAGACTGGCAAGATCCTCCAAATGCTTTCTTCTTTGTGGGAAAGAAACTCTGGGGCAGAGGAATGGGCCTCCTGACAAATGCCAAGTGCTGGGCATGGACACGTTGATAGTGCCTAGGATCAACTCCCCGAAGGAGTCCTGAGTTTCATGAAGCAGCTGAAGTCACCGTTGAGTCAGCAGGGTACCTGGGGATTGGTCATAGCTGCTCTTTGGTCCTGCACACGGTCTGTCAATCACACGAGTTGCTTTTGGAGGAAAAGCAAGCCCTTGCTCAGATGACTCCAAACTGGGCTCAGTAAAATGTCTGTGGCCCTTGAGGAATCACAACAAATTCCAAGAAGACTTTGGGAAGCACAATGCTGTCTCCATCACAAAAAACTAAGAGCATTTCAGAGAGGTGCCAATGGCTGATTTATCTCGGGCAGCTTTTCCACACTGCCCAGGAGGGAACCCCCCGGCACTACATCACTGCTCTCAGCACTGTTTGGATGGCTCAGGTTTCCACCACTTCAGTGCTCCTCGGGAGAACACAGACTCATCCCCACCACATATTATGAAGGCATGAAATTAAGAGTTTGGAGAGAAGTTTGAAAGGTTACGGTCCAAAATCCCCTCATAAATCCATAGACACTACTTGCAAACTGGCATTTCATGTGGTTCTCACCTATCTTGAAGATAAAGATACACTCGCACTCTTATCCTTTGTGGTGTGTTCTTCGTGGAGCTGCAGGACACGCTCTGACTTTGCCAGTACCCCTCAATCACACACTGCACCCAGAACACTTCCCAGTGACTAATACAGTTACTGTGAAAATGGTAAAATCATTGCTGCTGAACCAGAAGGTGAAAACTCCTGTAGCCAGACAACTTGCCTGAAGAGGTCTGCTGAGGAAATAAAGAAATAAAGCGCACACACATGAAAAAAGACGTGTGTAACATCTGAACACCTGAGTAATTTTTCACAGAGACTCTAAAACCTAAAGAGGTGACAGCAAGCTGAGTGTCTCAGGTTGTGCTTGATCATGTGATTATGAAGGACCTGACTTCAGGTTAAACTTATAATTTGCACATCTCCCACTCATGCTTTGGGAGCATGATCTAGACTTTTTGGAGTCAAGAGGAGCCTTTCCAGTCCAATGAATTAGGACTCTCAAAAATCTTAAAATTATCTTTATCACCCTGACACAAATTATACAAATTTTGGCTGGGTCAGTTCAGTTCTACTCCTCAGACCAGCAGCCGGAGCCCTGTGCTGTGTGGCTGGTGACATTTGCTGGGTGAGGCCCCTCCACCAAGCACTCATGGCATTAGTCATACTTTGTCCCAGCACAATTGCTCAGAGAAATGTATTTATATATGCACTAATTAAAGCTTAGTGAATGTTTTGTGTTTCCCCTACTGAAATATTGCTAGATATGACTCAGCAGTAAGTCACACAAATAGCCATGTGTGCAGAATTATTCAGAGTTTTTATGTGACAGACTGGGGCACATCAAGATTAAGCCAAAAACAGTTGCCAGTGCTGTGGGTGTGTAATCGGAGATGCCAAGGAGCTCTTCTTTCAGAGCACCCAGCACACCACTGTATTTCACATATTCAAACTTCACTGGCAGCTGTGAGCACTGGGCATGTCCATAAATCAGACCTGTCCAGTACGAGGAGATGAGGACCATGCCATTAGTGACCATTTGGGAAAACTTTTTTTTTTGGGAAAAAAAAAAGTTCCCAGTTTCTCCATGGACCAACACTTCTCCCTTTAAGCGCTGCTCTGCAGCTGAAGCACAGATGAAATCCAATTCCCAGCAGAACTTTTCAAGTAACAACCTGAAATTGTTCTTGATCTTCCTGGAATGGTATACTTTACCATGTTCAATATCTTTGACAGGTGAATTGGGATATTACGATAAACAACATATTGGAAACACATATGTCATAAAATACAAAACACTCCGGCACCTCATAACTAGATCTCTAGCAATAAGAATACTTGCAATAATAATAATAATAATAATAATAATAATAACAACAACTTGATATTTCACCAATTGCTTGGAGATGCTCTGCAATGTCAATAGCCTCACACACAAACACCTCTGATACAGGCAGCTTGTCTCTGGGACATTACATCTGTCATCTTCTACACCTCTTTATCCCAAATCAGAGGCTCCCAGGTTTATCTTGTTGCTGTGACAGTCAGCTGGCCTTCTGACATCCATCTGACTTAGGCATGATATCACAATCTCTTTGTGCTGGAGGCATATGGACCACATGTGGAAAGGATTTTGAGAAGGAAACTATTATTTCCTGCATCTGTCATAAATTCCAAATGGTATATTCAGGCATAACTGTTCAAAACCAGACAGTGCATTGATGAAATGGAAACAATTTCTCTGGGAAATCTCATCTAAACTGTTTAATTATTCTTAGTGCTGCCAACTCTTTGATGTTTATCACAAGCCTCATACGACTTGTTTTAAAATTTTTTCCCTAAAGCCAGGTTTCTTGGGTCATGAGTTTTTGGCGGCTGTCAAAATGTCTATGCACTGTCCCTTTTCACCCAGTCAGCAACACATAGGGCTTGTTATGACACTGGAGAGTTTTGGCCAGGTATTTGAACACAAAAGGCTTAGGGAGAAGCATCGTGTGGGAAAGTGAAAGAGAATATGCAATGTCTGGAACAGATATGGCAGGCTGAGGCGTACAGTGCTCACATATGTAGGCTGGAGAATAATATTTCTCTAACAAAATCTGTCTTTTTAAACACCAACCACATTTTCTGCATGTTTTCATTTTGAGTCATTTAATGAAAAAATTGGAGAACTCCAGGGAAAGCATTCAATCTGCTCACAGGTTTTCAGAAGACGAGTGTTTGTTTTCTCAGCAAACTCCTCTCCTACAATTGTTTGGTTTCTCCAGATCTTTGGGGAGCATCCTGGCACACAAAGGAACTGGAGAGCCTTTTTGCCGTCCTTCACTACTCTCTGCCTACTCTGATGTCCTATAAAGTGGGAGGAGTAACAAGATAACTCTTCACTCTTCTCCCACTACACTGGCAGGAGAAAATCACTGAAAATCGACCAGATGACATGTTTTTGTTGAGGCATGGTGAGTCTTATTCCCTACTGTAGGGGTTTCCCTGCTCAGGCCAATGAAAACATCACCAACAGCAGCAAGGACTCTGCACCATTTTGGGCTTTGGTGATGCAGAGAGGTCATCAGACCCTGAGCAAGAGCATCTCCCTCCTTCGTTCTGCCATTGGGATTTCAGCAGGACAAAGCCAGTTCCTGAGGCAGCACATGTGCTCCAGGGCCATGTCCCTCATTCCCAAGGTCAGGTGTCCCTGCAGAGGAAAGGAGGCAGAGGAGCACCCCAAGATGCATGAGAAAACTCACTCTCTGGCTATGAGACACCCCAAGACAGGTAGCCAGGAGCTGAACATCTCCATTTTGTCCAAGGGGATGATACAGGATTAGAAAATACTTGTTTGTACTAAACTGATTTTACTTTCTCCCACAGAAATGTGCCTCAGAGTTGAGCATGTGCATTTGCTTCCATTTCCTAATGAAGTTCAGCAGCTGGGTTATCCTAGATAATGGTGCCAAATCTTTAAAGATTTCCTTGTTCTGAGATGATTGCTCAATTGACAATATGCCTTGTTAATTAAGCTGCCTTGAGGGACAGTGGAGAATTGGAGGCAACTGGATGTTTTAATGAGGCACACAAAGAGTGAAACAAGGCCGTAGCAGGAGTTCATCCCAGCACGGCCCCAAGCCCAGCTAAACAGCTGATCTTTGCCACCTGGAGTGCCTGCATTCTCAGAACATCCCAAATGGAGTTGTTCATAGTGAAGAGCCAGCACAGGGAGATCAAATTTATTTCCCACTACTTGACACAGCGCCTTGCCACAAGCCAACCTGCTCACAAGTCGGAGTCCTGGAGAATGCCAAGGAGTGAACGCAGCTGGGCAGGCACCCTCCAATACAGCTACTCCAGGCTTGGTCTTTTTCTCCTGTGTGAAATCACTTGTTACTTGCAGTGAGTCCCAGACCTGTCCTCTCAGCAGTTCATGGCATCTGATGAGCCCATGCATTCGAATTTCTGTGTTGATCCAATATCAAATATCTATAGAAGTTGTGAGAAATCAGCAGGAATGCTAATTACTCACTGAGCTCAGACTATGGTCAGAGATAGCTCTAGGCTCCTGCCCAGAGATGGAGGTTGACTTTAGTTCAGTCAGAGGTTATAAGATCCCTCTTTCTCCTTCCATTATTTCCCAAAAGCCACTTAGCAGAACTGATATATCTTTCTTGTCTAAATTCTCTGGCTACTGATGATGTTTGGCTGCCTTGTCTGTACTTGCAAGGCTTTATGCTAAATTTAGACAAGGAGGAGAGGCTTCTCCTCTGGACCTTCGTTTTGTGGGTTACTCATTGAATGCTGTGGGCACAATGTGAGCTAAAAATCCCATTTGCTGCACAGCCAAGTGGGTTGGGGCTGGAAAAATGGAATTCTTCTTGCTACCTACTAGACCTCCATATGCCCTTCATGTGAAGGGCACGTGCCCTGTGCCCTGAGGGATACTGCTGTGATTTTCCAAAAACTCAGGATCACCTCTTTCTTTTTTATATGTTACCTAAGGCAAGCACTTCTTAAAAATTTTCTCTCTTCAACTGCGTATGGGGCTCTCAAGAGATCCTAAGTAAGTGATGTCTTTGCCACAGTGTGGTGTTCCCTGGAGACACTTCCTCTGAGACCTCTTTGGCCTTTCTTTGATTCTTTGAGTCCTGCCCATGTGCTGCTGCCTTCCTTGTTCTGCCCGCCAGCAAGTCTTGTAAATATGCCTTGATTTTATCTAGAGAGGAAATAGGAGGCATCAAAAAAAACAATTGTATGAATTTATGAGAGTGAAGTTTTTGCATCTGAATACTTATGAAGTAGAAATGCAAAGTAATTTTCTGTTTGCAGTGAAGATTGTGAGGAAATTCTTTGTACTTATTAAAGGAAAGCATCTCTTACTGCTTTCACATATTTAATAAGAGTGTTTCTCTAATTCTTACGTGATAAGCCCAGAATTCTACCAAGTATTCGATGATGACAGAAACAACAATAGTGAAATATGATCCAGTTGCTCATGTCACTGAAATCTCAGAAGGGAATTACCGCCTTTAGCAGGGTTCATTTGAGGCATACTACTTAAGGTAATAGGGCTGGACAATCTCATTAAGATTTATTTCCACCCCACTTAAATGCGGGTTCAAAAGTACAGCTGGAGCTGTACCGGCTTTATCTTTGGCTTACAGAGAGATTGGAAAAAGAAGTAAACAGAAAACGCGCTCAGGCGCTCAATCGGCCGGGCCAGGGGACTGCAGTTTAGAGCAGACACAGGCTTATGCCCAGGCCTGGAGGCTGAGGAAAGCAGAACAAACTTTCATCCTTATTACATTTTTCCTTCCTTTTTCTTCTTTTTTCCGCTCCCGTGGAATTTAGGAGATATTGCATCGTTCCGTGAGGGAGAGAGAGGCACAAAACCATTGCCTCTGTTCTTCTTTAATGGTAGTTTACCATGTTCACTGGATTTCTTTCAGACCTGAATTTGTACTCATTTGGGAAATGTATGGGTTAGGAAAAATACGCTTTCAAACATTGCAGCTTGTGTTGCAGATTCCCTAAGTAGTCTGAGATGTTTACAAAGCTCCCAGCACATCAGGCTTGTCCTGCAGACCATGATATGTGATGACAGTAATCCTTCTATAACATTCCAAGTGCTTGTTCTTGCTTCTGTTGAAGCCATCCAGACTGTGAGTTATTTGGAAGCATTTCTTTTCTCTTCTTTTTCAGTATAAGAGAAGCAGAGGATGTTTCCACCTGGGAGAGGAGAATTTGCTAGATAGCAAATGCAGAAGCCCACAATATTTGCTGCAGTGACTTTCTGGTAAGGGTGAATAGATGCACCCAGATGCATCAAATGCTCAAGGCCGGCTGCTCCAACCCAAACAGACTCATGGTGATCATGCCCTGAAGCCCAGGGGCTTTTGGAATCAGACACCCTGTAATCCAGAGGCAAAGCTCAAGCTGCCAGCACAGTCCAGCTCTTCCTACTGCAGGCAGCATCTTCAGGCTCATCCTGGTGAGAGGATGGACTGCAGGACTGCAGAGCCAGCACCAAGGGTAGCCTTCAGCAGGCAGATGATGGAAACAGCAGAGGACATGACCTCAAGCATGTCCTTGGTGTTGCCTCCACATGCAACCTAGCCAAGCCCTTTGGTCTGGGAGTGGATTTTCTTGTTTGGACATTGCACTCTCACCCTTCTCAGATTTGGACCATCCTTTGTGGTTTACCCAAATCCAGAGCAAATTACTAAATCCAGAGGTCCCTGGAGAACAATAAGGCAGGGAAAGGCATTTGGCCCTCCCCAACACTTTCTGTGACAGAGTCAGCTGAGAAGTAGATCCAGCGTTGCTATTCCCTATGTTTGATTTCCTTGGCACTTGTTAGATGCATAGAAATGTACAATCAACACTGCCATGTAGACAAGACTAAAATCTGAATGTTTGGAAAAAAAATAAGGGATTGAATAGAAAGAAAAATGAAGTCAGCAGTTCTAAGGACCCATCACCATAGTATCAAGACACTATTTACAAAACCTCTTTGTTAAGAAGTTTCCACATGCTCTTTCTTTCAATTTCGGTTAAACTCAACATAGTCACTGCTCTGGATTTAAACTGTGCCCTGAAAGGCCTGTAATCCAAACATGGAAACATTTAAGTCATGTGCTAAAAGAAGAAAATGAAGCTGTATCCAGTGCAGTGTGAGGACAACTGGGCTGATCCTGGTGGACCTGCAACAGCCCCATTAACACTCAGGGAAAAAACTCTTGCAAGCCCCAGAGCTGCCATGCTGGGAGGAAAACCCAGACATGCCATTCTTCAGTAGGGAAACTCTCCTGCAAGCCCCAAAGCTGTTGTCCCTAGGTAAAAACTCCCTTGCAAGCCCCAGAGTTGCCATCCTGGGGTGGAAATCCTCATGCAATCCCCAGAGTTGTTGTCTTGGAAGTCCAAGGTTGGGCCAAAGGTAACGAGAGCTGCCCAGGCAGCCTAGTGAGCTTGGACATAACATGGCCCCTCTGGATCACTGCAGCTGCATCTCCAGCACTGCCTGGGACATCCATCCCTGCGCTGTCCTCTCCTGTGTGATCAAAGTGTGCTCTGGCCTGAGAACAGCAGAATAAGCCCTGTCTATTTTCAGTGGCTGATTTGTCTGAAATACAGTTCAGACTCCGGCATGAAGAGGGAAAAATTATTTGGGTAGTCAAACTTCATTTTGTTTAATTTGGAATTATTAAGAACATTTATATTTTTAAACACAATGTTTAACCTGACAGCACTCCATTAAAATGCTTTATATAAGCTCATTAGGAAATTCTGTGCAGTACTATATTTATTGCAATTAGCAAATATAAGTGTCTCAGACAAACTGCAAGATACTTTTTCTGCCCTGCTCCTATTTTGTTTCTCCATCTCCTTGCCTGCCATAACCTAAACCTAGCCTAGATTAGATCCTTTCACATCTCAGCCTTTCTGTCTGACAAGTCTTAAAGAAGGAGCAATAAAAAAAAGGAAAATTAATAGAAAATTAACCATTAGGAGCCTCTGGGAAATAAA
Organism: Aphelocoma coerulescens; assembly: GCF_041296385.1. Classification (NCBI taxonomy): domain Eukaryota; kingdom Metazoa; phylum Chordata; class Aves; order Passeriformes; family Corvidae; genus Aphelocoma; species Aphelocoma coerulescens. The sequence goes on from NC_091019.1 coordinate 55,650,947, forward strand.
AAGAGCCTTTTAGATTAAGTCTCTCACTAGTGTCAAGGCTAGTAGCAGTACCAATGGCATTAGTGGCACTAAGTTACTTAGTTCCAGTATGATTCAAAATCATTTGTAACTATGAGCTTATCCAGAGTAAATCCTCATCCTTCCAGGTCTTTTGTTTGCCATCTCTTGACAAGCTAGGTTGCATATAAATGAGCTCATAAAACCTGTGAAGGAGGAATATATTTTCATTTGTATTGAAGTTTCATGCACGCAAATGCTACTGTACCAATACTAGTAATGAATAGTATTAGCAGTTAATGAAGTCAACCCTTATTTGGGCTTTGTTTGGGGGGTTTTGTGCCCTTACTCAGTTATGAAATATGTGACATGAAAGGAAGGTTTCCCTTAATAAGGACAGAGGCCAATTTTGAGAGATACTTAGACTTCGCTCCTGTCAGTGGCAAAGGGTGGCCCAAATGGCCTGTGTTCCAACCAGGAAGGATCTCACAGGATGGCTGGAATTTAGCTTCTGAGGTCTTGCATGGTTTGTGAGCAAATCACAGGCTGCTAAGCCACTTTAAGCCCACAGACTGTTCAAGATCCCAAGAAGGAGCAAAGGTTTGGGTACCTGAGTCTCAAATCCTACCACACGTGCCAGAACTCTGATATGAGTGCTAGTTCAGACCTTCCAGCCCAACCTGACACTTCTGTGTGTACACACAAATGCCTGAGTCTTGACATGGATGAGCAGATAAGCACTGGTGCTTGTCCTGCAGCCTCCTGAGAGGTTTCAGTCCTCTGGCAGAGGGCATCCTGGCTGACTGGGCTGGGATGTTGTACACAGACAGTGTGGAGGAGCACTTAGGAAGCAGTGTAGAAACCACTTCCAGACCCTCCACAACTGACCTTGAACTTTTCCCTGGCAATGCTGTGTGGCTGTGCTGGGAAGGGCTGCTGCACCCCTGTCAAGCTCCAGCCCTACTTGGCTGGTCTGCAATACAAGATGTTAATGCTCCTTCTGCCCTTTGTGCTGGACTGCACTCTCCATGAGTGATGATAGCTGGGAAAAAGCCCAACTTTTCTGGGGCTGTTAGAGGTTTTTTAATTTTTCTGGAAAACAATAAAGGTGTCCATGAAGTTCACTTACTCACTTAACAGTTAGATAAAAATGCATCCAATAATTTCGTTCTTGACTTCTATAGAACTTACTTCAAAGGTGCCAGATATGTGGAGCAGCAATCAGTAGAATTATTTTTCAATTACTGCAAACATCAAAACTATTGCACAAGGTTCAGAGATCAGTTTAGAGGGTTCATTTTTTGGGCTTGGGCAATGAAGGCCCGGGTTTAAAGGACCATTCTTCAGCTATTAATATCTGTATTTGAGGACCCAATTCACAGACATTTTCTAATTCTGTTCTTTTCTATTGGAGTTGCTTGGGTCACTGCTTCTACTCCCAGCTGCTGCTACCCTTTCCTCCTAATGCCCTCCAGTGGGACAGCCTGCTACTTCACCTCTTGAGAATCAATCTCAGAGTGTCTCTTGCAGGAGATGTACTCCAAGTACTTATCACTGGATAAGCACAACCCACAAAGGCCATTGAACTGTGCTATGTGTCACTGCCACAAGTAGAAACTATCAGTTGCAAGATGTGTGGAGGTAGTTTGCATTCCCATCTGGAAATATTCATGCTGAGTCTCTCTCATTGCTCATATTTTCACTGATTTCAGGGAGCTCAGCTTGGACCTACTGTTTGGGCTGAACTCGTGCTCCTAAATTCTCAAGATCTCATCTATTATTTTTCTTGGAAATCTTTTGATCCAAAAATGCATCAGCTGACAGGTGTATCTTTGTCTTGTGCCTTGTACAAATGTAATCTTTATGGCATGTACTGGTTGAACTGAAAAATATCACTGATACCTACTTCCATTGCCTTTCCAGGAACTGATTTAGGACACATTCTCAAGATTAATGCCTTGGCTGATGGTGAAGAGAATTAAGAGTGGAACCAAGATAGGGTCAGATTACATAAAAGGAGAAACACTTGCTGCAAAATCCACTACTACACAGAAGAGAGCATAATAGCTCATGGATTAATTTATCAGCATTTCAAAGCTGCTCTGTTGGAGATGGAGCACTACAGCTAGAGTCTGTATTCCACTTGTTTACTGTGATTTTGCACTGGTTGGTTTACAGAAGATTTTAAAAGAAGGATAAATATTGCCTATAAGCCCTATTACAAAAGAAAATGTGAGAGCTATTATTTCCAGCTTCTTATTCATTAAGAGGGAGCTGCAGCACTTGAGTCTTGCTTTGCTTTTTGGCTGCTGGGAACCAACAGTTTTCCTCTTTGAGTGTGGAACTGTGCACACCCAACTCTTGAAGGAAAACAGGGAATAAATCACAAGATTTCCCAAGTTACCTTGTTAAAATAATATGTATAGTCTAAGCATGTGCAATCATAAACATGCTGTTGGAAGGGAAAATGTTTGGGGAAACTTCTACAAACTGGAAGACAAATATGCTGGCATCTCTAGTTGTGCTCCAGTAAGGACATGTAGTATTATGTGCAGACTGCCTGAAGTCATCACTGCCTTTGCCAGTGGTGTTAGGAAACAGTGTTTCCTAACAAAGACAGATTGTGCCTACAGGGAAAAATAAGAGGTGACTGCCAAACAATATCAGTGAATGTATAAAGAAAATACTATTTAGTTACAAAAAAAAAAAAAAATCTGGTTACGTGGCTTGTCTAAACTGAAGAGACTAAACTGTTGGTAAATAAGATTCCTTCCAACCCAAACAATTCTATGGTTCTATGAACTAAATATAACTGCCCAATGGATTCATTTATTATTCCCCAGTTTTCCTACTGCAAATTAAATACCTCACAAAATGGTCCTTAGCAGCAAAAATTAAACCAGCTGTATTTTATTAGTTACCAGTGAATCTGCACATCACAAGATAAACAATGTCAAAGAGAGAAAGAGAGGAAGAAAGAGAGAGAGAGAGAAAGAAAGAAAGAGGAAGGAAGGAAGGAAGGAAGGAAGGAAGGAAGGAAGGAAGGAAGGAAGGAAGGAAGGAAGGAAGGAAGGAAGGAAGGAAGGAAGGAAGGAAGGAAGGAAGGGAAAGGACCATTAATCCCAGCATCCCAGATTCATTCCCTCTGCTAATTAGTGAGTGGTGGTTTCAGTCCCAGGAAAGGCCTGACTCAGCCATGTGCAGCTGCAGGGATGCTCTGGAGGAAAAGCAGGTTTTGTCTCCTCTGTGTTTGGGGCTCACATGAATAACAGCAACATACACTCATTGCCCTGCCCTCTCAGCTAAACACTTCTGATTTACCTGCCCTTCATATTGGAGCAGACAGAAAGAAGATTGCTGGACAACTAAAGAAGCATCTTGTTCCATTATTCTTCCTAGGGTTGCTAGTCGTGGGTAGAGTTTGCATACAAAAAAAAAAGGATAATTCCAGGAATACAGTGATATTGGAACAGATAGTAAAAATCTAACAGCTCTGAACACAGCCCATTTCAGGTTTAAAATGCCTATCAATAAGCTCAGCTATACATTCATAAATCATCACTTGAACTACAAGGATGTCATCAAAGAGCCCGATTTAATTTCCTCCCAGTCCATGACAATTTACAGGACTCTGATTTAAAACCTCGTCATCACCCTAAGTGCATATGTTTGGGGGCTGGGTAGTCAAATCACATGAAGCCTTCCTCAGCTGTTCTTCTAGAAGTCATTCTGTGCAATTATTTATTACTTGCATAAATCAGAGCAATGCAAAGAGGTCTGCCACTGAAGTTTAGCAGCATATTCCTGTTTCTGTTATTATTCTAACATATCTAACCTAAGAAAGGGACAATTCCTTCCTTGGTTTTGTTTGTTGGGGCTTATTTTATTATTATGTTTACTGGGGGGGGGGCCTGGTTTTTTGGCTTTTGTTTTTTGGGAGGTTTTTTTGACAATGTTATATGCTCCCATGGAAGTAGTAGACAGAGATTTATCGATGAAATTCCTAGAGCAGGAGGAAGTCATGCTTGGGTCTTGCTGCCATGGAGGAAGATAAATAAACTAACATATTTAGCTAAAGACTATATAACCCATAGGAAAACAGACTGGAGAGATATATAAGCTGGCACGGAAGATAGCCAGACAGAGAACAGAATGTTTAGATAGAGGCACTTACGGGTACTCCCCACCAACAAATGAATCATCAAGGGCATAACAGGCTATTTTTAGCAGCAGTGTCTATGTTACTTCTGCCTTTTACCTTGAGAAAACTGTGAAGTACTAGATAGGAGATGCTAAAAATCCACACAGAGCAATGCTGGGCTTCCTTGTACAGATGGGCAGGACTCAGAGCACCTTTGGCTTGGCTGTGCAGTAGACCTACAGAAGTGATAGATTAGCTAGCTAGCTAGCTAGCTAGCTAGATATTGGGGACGCTGTCTCCATGGAGTAGTAGTATGCTTTCCCAACACACACCATCACATGGCAGGTATAATGGGAGACCTCAGGCACCCTTTGTGCTGACAGCCTCTACTTCCGTGCTTCCCCTCAGCTCCTCTGAAGGGATCAGGGAGATTGCGTCTTCTGATATCCTAATCATTGCTCTGGGCAAAATCCTTTGACTTCAGCTGTAAGGATCATGATTTAATCCAACAATTTAGCCCAGTAATGGAAACCAGCTGGTAACACAATATTTGGTTTTGTCACTATATTCACCATTTGAAAGTAACGGGCTGCAAAGCCCCTTTGATTTGTGGCAGGGTATTCCATTAACACGTCTATAAAAACAGCCAAGATGTTTCCATTGACAGCACTTAACAATTTTCTCTATTACTTTGGTGACTGTTCACTTCGAATGGAAAGTGCTTTTCCGCACCAGTGAAGCACAGCTAGTACATAACCTTGGAGTGCTCTGAAGTGCTGAGATGCTACAAGAAGTAACACTTAGGAGAGCACATCCTCTCTTCGGCACGAACTGCCCGGCGCCAGGCCCCACGCAGCTCCCTGCCTGCAGCACGGCTGTGTCACCCACAAACCGGGACAGAACGTGCCCTGTGGCATCAGGGGGGAACAGAGCTATTTCATCTGCCTTCCCCTTTTGCGTGATTACCAAGTCGATTTTGCATTCAATCCCTTGTATGCAATTGGTGGTAAAATCTATGCAGGTCTAAGCGTGCTTCCCAGGCTTTTATTGGATATCAGAAACAGTGCGTACTTGTCTGGCAGTGGGGGGATATAGAGGCTGTAAGTTGAGAGGCTGATGTTCAAATCCAGCGGATCAGCATAAAGCCCTCAGGATATTATTCTTGCTGCAATTACAAGTAACAGCTAAAGAAAGGGTAGGAGACTCTCACATAGTGAATAAGAATGTTTCTCTTCAGTTGCTTGTATGAATACTGCAGACAAGGCTAAACGGTTGTAACTGTAAAGCTCTCAGTGAAAAATTGATCCCCATTTGTGTCTCTATCCACCTCCAGCTTTTCCTTATGGGAGGCAGCAGTGGGTCATCAATGTGGTCATTTTCAGCTTGGTACAAAATAAATCCTGATTCAAGAGTCTCTTTGAGTGACCTTTGCTTATATGTACAAGTGTTTCTCATGCAAAGAGCCCCAGCGATGTCGATGCTAATAGGTAGATGGTAGAGACAATTTCACTGTGACTGTTGGAGACTGGAGATGAGGAACAAAAGCTCCTTTCTGAGAGCTGCTCATCCATCTCGAATGCTCTGACTCACTTCACCTCGTGTGGGACTGACTGCTTAGAAAAACCAACACTGCCATCTTTTTACCGCGTGTACAGGATCACAGCCTTAGCATACACAAAGCATTACTCATTTCAGCTGATCCCATTAACGCTGAAGACGCAGGCTTGCACTTACTCTGGATGAACCATAGAAAAGGCTTCTGTATGAGAGGATTATGGCTACTGTTCAGATGCTCAACATTTCCTAGTTAAAATATATCACAGTGAAGCAATAGTATCATTAAGAGTTTGCAATGCATCAGCATCTGCTTTATTTCTTCTGTTAAAGCCTTCCTAAAGTTTTTGAGGTTTTGTAAAGCTGTGATGAAATAAAACCTAACTGTTGCTGTTCTTGATTTTCATAAAATTACTTACTTAAGAAATAGATGAAAAAATCTCAGGCTTAGTTGTACAATACAATCAGAATATCAATGCAAAATGGCAATGCAGGGCCATGCTAATGGAAGCAATAAGATGAGCAGATTTCTGGTCACCCAACATGCACCTCTCTGAGCCTGCTTGTATGTGAACACAAACTAAGTCTGGAATAAATTAGATGAACTATGTTATCTCACATCAAAATATTTTCCCAGTTCTACATGTTTCCAAATATATCTAATTTATGCATTTCTGAGCGTGTAGTGTGTATTGCTCACAGCTGAAGCAGGTGTAGCAGCTCTTCTCCTATTTAAATCAGAGATGTTACATATTTCAGTGGATAGAAAAGTACTTCTCCAGGTGGTGCCAGATTTGGGAAAGAAAAAGGGGGTTGACAAATTCACAGAAGCCATCCAACACAAGCCCTCCAAACCACAGGCTTTTGCTGCAGGACATGCACTCTCCCTTTCCAGTGACCTTGCTATCCTAAGCATGTTCTTATGACATCACCTTAATGCTGTGGCTTAAATACAGCTTAATTAATTTAGTGTCTATGCATTGCTGTCTGCTGCCATTGTAACATCCACATAAATAAAAAGAAGAGAAGGCGCTCAGCTGCCTCTCATGCAGAGCCCTTTGAGTCCTGGGCATAACCCACCAGCTGCTCCAGGGGCATCGCTGAGGAACATGAAGTCCATCCCTGAGGAACCAGCCCAGGCAGACCACAGTGGAGCACCAGAGTTCTGTGCAGGTCATTTGTTTCTTCCATTACTTAATTCCACATTGCCTTTGAAATGAGGATTGCCTTATATTTTATAACAGCTGTGATTTTAACTTAATTTACAAAGTAATTAGTTCTCTTCAATTGTGATGGGGGTTTGCTGTTAAGTAGTAAGTAGACAGGGGTAGCACAATGATGATTTCTGTGGTCTGGATGCACTACTGTAAGATAGCATCATTTCTGTATAGTCTGTTTAAGTACTATACTACAGAAATAAAAAATGTTCTGATCCTATGTTTTTATACGTATTACCTGTTCAGGGTGACTAGTTTAGTCTGAGTTTAGAACAGAAAATATCTTTCCTTTTCTTCCAGTACAGACTGGAAAGTAGACAGGTGGCAGTAAAAAAAAAAAAAAAAAAAAGGCACTACAAATCTAAAGCAAGCTATAATGCCATTAATGGTTTAAGTTACTTTAATAAGAAAGGATTTGTTGCTTACTAGCTTGACATTATATGTAACTACTTTCAGACAGTAAGGAAAAAAAAACCAAGATAAGCTATCAATATAATTAATTTTAAATATATTTAATTTTCCTAAGTAGTAGACTTACAGATCTTTTTATTTTACCCATTAACAAAAGTAATCTGCATCCCGAGATCTAGGCAAGAAAATCCAGTGTTGGAGCTCATGCAGAGACTAATCTGTGAAGATTACATTTGGCAGCATACCCCCCAAACCAGATTTAAAACAGAAGAATGTGTTGCATTTCTACCCCACCCCAGAAATACCAGCTCTCCTGTACCAGGGCACAGGGAGCTGTTAGGAAACGGCAGTGGCTGGTGGTCTGCAGGTGTGACCCAGGGAGGTGCTGTGTACTGCTGGTGCCCTCAGCAGTCCTTCCCTCCACAGCACTGGGTGCCACAAAGCTTCCTGAGCCTGGCAGTGGCCACCCCAGCAGCAAGGGGTGTTACCTGTGTTACAGATCAAACCTGGGCCCTGCACGGTGAGAACAGGCTCAAACCTGTCCTTTGACAGCCCCACTGCTGTATTTCATGGCATGTGACTCATTAACTGTGAGCACCTGAGACAGCCCAGGTGGAAGGAAGGATGCTTTTGGAGCTGGCTGCTTTGCTCAGAGACACCTTCACAAAAATGTTATGCCTGATCTTGAGGAATAGGCACACTGAGGATGGGGGAGATCCATTAAAGAGCCAATACATTTTATCCTGGCACAAGCTAAGCATAGTGCTCTGTCAGACACCCAGGAGCTATTGAAAGACAGAAGTACACTGAGATCTCTGCACCTATCTGAAGCTATCCAGCTGGGAGGTTGAATGCCAGGGTTTGTGAAAGAACATACTTTTTTCCTTTTCAACAAAAGTAGTTTATAATAGATGGTGTGACAAATCCACCCTCATGGGTTCCTCTGTGCTCAAAATAAAGAGATAAGATAGCTAGAGGCGGATAAATTATACTACTTATGTCATACTGCTGGAGTTCACATTGCCCAGCATGTGTGGGATGGGAATCCCCAGCATGCAGGGGACCCATGGGAGGTGGGGACAGTGGCTTTTGGAGGTACCACAAAGCTGTGCAGGGAATGGTCATGCTAGGTTTTCTCCTGTATATCTTCTGGTGTTGGCACTGAGCCATGTGTGCACCCAGGCACTTATCTGGCTTTTATTGCATACTGATATTCTCCTCCTGGCCATGTCATCCTCAAGATGTTTTTCCATCTCCTCTAATCAGATTAACCAGCTGCTCATGCTTTAAGGACACTAACTCTGTGGGATGTACTTCAGACCATGGTCTGTCTCATCTTCTGATTTACTCCTTTGACAGCTGTGTGCCTGAAGCAAGGGGATTGTATCTGTCTTGAGTTGCTGGGGCACCAAAATTCCATCTTCTGTTTTCTGAGCACTGTGCTCCCTCCAAAACAGGGTTCAAGGTGATACCTTCCCTAGGGACATGGCAGGGACAGACCTGTGCTTTCTGCTTCAGACTGGTATTATCTTCCAAGATATTTTAAGGAATGATTTTTTTACATCCCTCAGGGTGACACTGGGCACTCTGGGATGGTAGCAAGTGATTGAGATGGTACCTCTGAAGGGAGCATGCTGCCACCACAGCTGAAGCTCCTTGCTTCTTTGCAAGGACATAGTGAGGAGCTAATTTGTTGTTGATTTACTGCAAAGAGGAAGTAAAATGAGTACTGTGAAAATGACATTCCTCTGATGATGTAAGCCAGATTTTTCATTTGTGTCTCCACAATCCATATACATAGTAGTAAATGTCCATGCAAGCCAAGGAATAAATGTTTCCACTGTTGTGCTTACAATCTGAAACAAAGACCCCAGCAATCCTCTGAATAGTATCAAATATATCCGAAGTAGAACATAAACGACTTTTCCATAAATATATTCATTTCAGGGTGCCTGCAACTCTGTTCTTAAAACACACTCAGAGTTAATTTGCCAGTGAAATCAGCACTGGCTGTGCCTATTGGTTGACCAGCAAAGATCTAACACAATGTTCACAGGACAAAGTCTGGGCTCCACTCTGCTTCACAGTGCTTAGGAGCAGTGGCCATCGCTACTTTTTTTCTGATATTCTCCAAAATCTTTCAGATTTACAACTGGACTTGTGAAGCAGTAGTTACTGTGAATATGCATATATCTTCCCTCATAAATTATTTCTGGAACACATGTTTTAAGTAGGGCAACAAATATATATGAACTAGATGGGCTGTAATTGTTTATCTGCAGTTATTTTTTATGAAGTAGCTTGGATTTGAATCACAGGTATTTTTATTGTGGTGTTCATTACAGCATTAAAGTATTGATTTTGTTCCCCTGATCAATAGATACTGTTTTTAATATAAGGGGTTTTTGCATAAAGCTAATACCTGTGATGCTGTGTTTGTTGCTATATTGTTCCTACAACAAACATTAGCTGCAGAAGATGAGATAAGGTACCTGTACCCAGCTCCTACCTCTGCCATACCAGAGCTGAAGGCATGACCAGGTTTACATTTCCTGCACCTTTTTGCACTGCTTTTGCACAGTTCTGCATTTACTGTCTGTCTTTACATGGTCTTGTGCTTATAGCACTGCAGATATATTTGTTCTGTGTGTGTATTTGCACTTTAGAAAGCTTGGATAAATGGTCATGTGATCATTACTCATTTGCCCTAATCACTAATGATAAAGCTGGCCTAAAATAAAAGGAAAACTAGCATTATGCTAGTTAGTCTACCAAAACACAACGTACATGGTTTTCTTTCTGTCTAGAAATTAAAATGTTAAATATAATGGCTACTTATAAAAAGAATATTTTTATCATTTCTTCCTCCAATAACCACTGAATACAATTATCAGAAACAAACAGTGAGACAGAAATATTTTCATTTTATAGCCTGAAAAGTCCTCTGAAAACATTGGCTTGTGTTGAAGCATTTCTTAGAATAGTTCTTTAGATCCATCTGTCAAAGGAAGATATTTAAACGGACATTGTTTATGTATTTGTATATTATGGGCCTAAGTTGACAGCTTCTTCTGAAGCACATTTCCTGTTGTTTTCATTGCCCTTCTGAAACATAGATGATACCGTGTAGGAACATTGCCTGATACATTTATTTACTCTTTTTGGTTGATTGAATTCTCCACACCACACTTTCTAGGCTTATGTGCACCAGTATTTAGCAGTACCAACTCCTAAGTGTAATCACATTATCATCACTGACTCAGAAACCTTGTCATCCCCCTCCGTCTTCTGTACTCAAATTTCCCTGCCAAAATTAAGTTTTCTTTCATATTCTCATCAAGTGCTGGTACCGTGTATCTTTTCAGCATTTTTTGTTCATAGATGGATACAGCAGTGTGTCATTACTGTACTAAAAAGTGCTTGGGCTGGGCAGGATGGGGAGGAAGCTGGAAATTGCTGCCCATCAAAGACCTGCTTCTGTACCGTGGTGCAAGGGAGCATCATGACAGCATCCCTCTGGAGTGGAGCTGCACTATCAGCCCAAGCACATCACCTCATTTGAACTCCTACTGTATATAAAATGGGGAAAGAGGTTTTATTTTATTCAAGAACATCTCCATGAAAGGAGTTTTAAGTCATTTCACTGATTATGAAATCTCTGCCATTAAACACTTACTCAGGCAGAACTGTTGATGGGAAGATCCCTATTACAGCTTGAATATTCTTTCTCATAATAATAATGAAAAATCTGATACATATTATTACATTTTGAATGAAGGCTTCTATGCAGTAGGGTTTTAATGATCTCACTGTTGCCAAGTTTTTCTTTCAACATTCCAGTGGAACATTTTTACCAGACCTATTAGATAATGCACACAACTTTCAGGCACAAATTCACTATCTCCAATTCAATGCCCTCATGCTGGACCTTGCCAATGTCACAGATGTTCTTTTTCCATAAATTCCATCAACCATGGTCTGGAAGCTGTGGGTTTTGTTGTTCTGTTCATCACTGCTCTGCGTGCATTTGTTATAGCTGGTCATTACCCTTTAACAAAAATATTTCTGTTTCTCTTCTTTTTAAATAAAATTTCTGAGACAAATTGTAGAAAGATCCTACTCTGCTGTGGGCCAGTTTTGACCCTTTTGTAAGCATCGGAAATATCTTCAGATTTTAAAATGAGATAATGTGCATTGTCACAACCAGTGAACGAGAAGAATTTTTTTCCCCAAATCTCAGAACAAGTCAGTTATACAGACTTTGCATTGCTTACTTCCTGCTGGCTTCTTTCTTATGGGATAGTTCATATTTTGTTAGCTCAAAAGTGGAAGCTTCAAAATTTATGAATCTTTCAAGTGCTACATTCCATAGGACATTAAGCACTTGATATTTTCCAAAGATTTGAGGCTTCCAGGGCCATAGTAAATATATTTGACTCCAAATCAGTTGCATGGAGGTCTTGCCCTAAGAAAAGACACAAACCTAACCAGTGACTGAAGTCACTGATTTGGCTGACACTCCAAACCTCAAATAAATGATTGCCCCAGAGCAATCTCAGCTGGGATGGGAGCCTGAGGGCACATCGAGGCTGCTGTCACTAAGGCTCCTGCTGCGAATCCTCTGCCAAGGAGCAACCAATTCATCTGTTATAGTGGATCCCTTGGTCATTCCTGTTTTATTGCCTTTCTTTCAGTATTGCTTAAGAAACAGTCCTTTACAAACCAGAAGATTAATGACATCACCTAATTGGTTTTGCTATCCTTAGAGATGATGGGCCAAATTAATCCCTGTTAGAGCTCCATTAATCTTTATGGATTTACACCCAAGATTAATTCATCCCCATGATACTAATCACTTGCTGTGTGGTCTGTGGAAAATCACTTAACTTTGCATGTGGGTTTTCCACCCCAGATGGAAAATGGGGCAATAATTCTGAATTCAGTGAAGAGAAATGCTCCAAATGCTCCTAGGATTGGTTAAAATGTAAGACAGTTTATAATAAAATGCACATTTTATTTCTGAATGCTAGTTTCAGTTTGCACTTGTATTCTCACTTCTTAGTGAACCTTAGATAGAAACATTTCCCTGTGGGGTTATGGATGTGCCTCATATTTATAACCAAGAAAAGTCTTGGTACTGTAGAGCTTGGTGAGAATTTATGTGCTGATTATCCCAGACCCAGGCTGTCACCGCAGGTTTTACGGAAGTCACACGCTCATACCCAGAGGCAGAATTTGGCCTTTCTCATTTCTGCTCCATTTAGGCCAATTTCTACAGCTGTTCCCCAGTGAGAATCTCACTGAAGATAGCAGGAATTTTGCTTAAGTAAGGATTACAGGATTAATCCCCCTATCTCCAGTCATGTTTATTTTGGCAGTCATTTAGCTTGGAGATTTCCAAAGCTCCCTAGCTTAGGTTCTCTCCATTCTGCTCACAGATGCACATCTAACTGCACCTCTCATGGCTTAAAGTAGCAGTTGCATTTACCAGGAGGTTTCTATATTTGCAGAACAGTGTTCCGGTATTGCCACCAATTAGATAAAATTGGGACTTCTCACATATAATAGAAAAGAAACTACTGATAAGGGTTGCAGCAATTTATTTTAGCTGGGACCCATGCTAGAGGTGAGTAACAAGCAATCCATCAGTCAGATGACAGAAAGTACACTTGAGTTTTACAACTCATTCTCTTTGAATAACCCCAGGCAGTATTACTCAACCAGAAAATATTGGTGTTGAAATCTGTTCTTCTCTATTTATGTGTATTTAATGTGTTCAATTGTCTATATTAGCAAACATGGGCATACTATAGCAAAGAATAGTATAATTAAGTAGTTAAAAGGTCAGTTGTTGAAGTCTTTTCTAGAGAGGAAGTATAGAGTAAGATTTAATAATCTTTGTAAAAAAATAAGGTGCAATGTTCAGTAAAGAAATAATTATAGGGTTTGGACATTTATTTGATACAGAAGCTTTGAGCAATATAGAAATTGCTTTGTAAGTGCAAGTATTTTTCAGCCATGCATTTTATTTTACAGCCAGTATTAGTTATTTCTTCTTAATTCTATATATATGAAACTGTTTTACCTCCTTACTGGAATTTGAATGGACATGCTAAATATACAGTGAAATCATCGTCAATTATTTATTTGAGTTGGCAAGGAAAAATATTTTTAAAGTTTAATGAAGCCAGCAGTATACACAGTTTCATGTTGCTGAGCAACAGTACTGGTGGCCAGCATTTTTAAAGTAAGGGAATACAGCATAATCATGTTGATGCCTCAGGACTCCATTGTACCTCCCACAGTAAAACTCAGGGGAGCAGGATCAAAGGGTACCCGGGACTGCATCAGCTCACTGCATTTCTCATGAAGAAGAGCAGCTTGCAGGTCAGGAGGGGAAGCTTAGGGATAGTCCCCAAATTCCACAGGTCCCAGAAGGAAGGAAGCTCTCACCTCCTTCAGGGCAGAAATGATTGAAGGAGTTGAGTTAAATTGAAAGGGAAGCTTAAGAGGGATGCAGGAAAAAATGGAATGCTAGAGAGAGAGTAGCTGATCTGATGATTCTTGGAGTTCAAGGATAAAGAGCCATTAAACTAAGTAAAAGGCAGAACATAAATTTGATTAAAACAAAGGCTTTTGCACAATGCATAACTGACCCATGGGACTATGTCAGAGTGCTACTGAGGCCAAAACCATAAAGGATTCAGGGAATGGCTAGTGCTAATACAAGCCATGAAATCAGCACTAGCTGAAAGATGTAGAAGGTTTTTTTTAAAAAGGAAAAAAATTATTTATATAAATATATCTGCTTGAGTTTGTCTCATATATATATGTGTGTCTATATATATGTGTGAGTACATATATATATACACATACATATATATATGTGTGTGTGTGTGTGTAGATGTAGATATATATATATTTGCTTCCTGGGACTAAATAACTAAAGAGGAAAACTGGGGAGGAAATTCTCCTGAGGACAAGGTATTTAATAAATGCCTGTTATGTGGCAAGCTGAAGCCCATCAGGTACTGGGCCAGTCAGAGCACAGGACTGGGTTAGCCTGGGAATTCTTGCTCATGCAGTGCTCTGTAGGGATGTCTCCCTGCAGGATGGCTCTTGCCTTGGGCTACTGCCTTTTTATTTGGGCCAAATCCCAATTTGGTGGGACGTGGGTCAGTGAGACAGGAGATTTCACACAGGGGCTTCCTGTGGCCTCTGTGGTTTCACAACTGAAAGGAGAAGCCTTTGCACTTGGAAAGGCCATGGAAGTAGCACGCTGACTTGACTGAGTCTGTCCAAACATGACCCTTACTGATAAACGCAGTTCCAGCCACATAGCAGCCCTGTGGAGAACGGAGCAGGATGAAAGGAGCAGAGCAGAGTGCTGCTGTTTCCTTCACCACCAGCTTCTGTTTCCCTCTGATAGTAGAGGGGCTGAAAATAAATGCAGTAACATGGCTCCTTATTTATTAATTTCATTCCCCAATAAAAACACCGGTACAAAGCAGCAGCAGATTCTCTTTGATTTGTGTGTATTTTTGAAAAGCGTACTCTGTGCCTACTGGGAATTATGTTTCTGAATGTTCCTTTTTCTGTGCTCTCTGAGTCATATTCCCATCATTCCTATACCTCACAATATTTTCCCATTGCCATAGAGACAGCCTGTGAGGAAAGCACAGCCGAGTAACTTCAGGTTTTTACTGAACCCGAAGTGCCTGCCAGACTGGACCTCTGCTTGAGTTTATCTTACATCAAGAAGGTGATATGAAATAAGTAGTGCCTTTTCTTTTTGAGAGCTTCATAGTTCCTTTCAAAACAGAGATAATATTGTCACCTGTCTGATCTAAAAACCCTCTGATCTTAAATCTTCTGAGCAGACCTGAGTCTGTAAGCAGCAGTGACTCCACACCTGAATTCTCAGAGAGCAGCTAAACAAATTGAATTGCAATAGTAAAGCCTGGACTGCTTGCTTGCATTTGTGCGTGTCCTCCTTTCCCCTTCCGTTGAATTCCTCAATCTTAGAAAGAGTTTGGACTAAATCCGTGTTTCTGAACACCTCCCTCTGTTGGACACAGATCCAAATGCCACAGCTTTCTCAAATGTCACACTATGATACCCAGGCAGAATGGCTAACCTGAGTTTTGTAAGTGAGAAGATACTATTTTAAACGTTGTGGTTTAGATTCAGAAATATATAAAAGATTAATATATTTTGTTGTTTTAAAGGTGTGTCATAGATAATGTAAAAGCCAAATTTCTCTTGTAGAAGCTACTTCTGTTAGCACTGTGAAGGGTGAGTACAGGAAATAGATAGTCTAGCCTTCGAGGTTAATGATCATTTTCAGTGCCTTCATAGGAGATTGTGCCACTAAGTAATAAATCATATTAGATCTTCACTCTTTATAAGGGAAAGGGAGGACAGAATGCCTTTATGTGTAGGTGTGTGTGAATGCAGACGAAAGAGATGCATCAATGCCTTTCATCTCATACAAAGGAATAATATAAACACATCCAACATTCAATTCTGTCCATAGCAGTACTTTGCGATATGAAAACATATATAGGCTGAACTCACTTTAAAATATTTTCAGATCTGCAGATTACAGATGCTCAGGAGCATCAAACGCCATGACAGCTCTCCCTTCCATAGGAGTACATGTTTGTCTGCTGAATAGCAAATAGTGGTTTTCAACTGAAAACAAATACTTCAGTCAGTGTGAATTGCCTTTCCACTTCATCAGCTTGTCCATACGAGCATTATAGGAGCGGAAACAAAAAAGTGAACAGAGTAGAAAAATGAAATCCCAGGCATCACACACACTGTTTGGGAAGCAGACAGTGAGGACACCTCAGTCCTAATGCCTGGTCAGGCTTTTGGCATTTCACTGTTGCAACTGTGATAGTGAATTTTTGCCAAGTTTTGACTTTGCTTTGTACCCACACAAGAGTGAAAGAGGCATTAGCTCATTTTATAACAAGCACTTAGTGCACTGTGTTTGCTTCATGTGGACCTGACCTGACACACACCAGTGGCTGTGAGAAGAAAGGCTGATTCTCCATCACTAGTCCCCAGAATAGTAGCACCATACATGAGTACTCAGTAAAGTCACTTGTTTTTTGGTATATCAACTTTATTTTCTGGTGTGATGTTAACCAAACTGTTTTCTTCATCACCTGCTCTTGGAGGTGGTAGGAATATATTACCAATGACTTAAATGGGGAAAAACTGATCTCCTCAGAACACACACACACACAAAATGGGACAATATTGTAATTTATATTCCAGCTTCCTAGCAACTGAAAGAGAATTTTTCAAGTGAATTGGAATTATTTGATGCACATCAGTCAATTCCTTGTGAATCCATGTGAGGAGAACAGCAGCAAAGCGCCCACGGAAATTGGCCTGGCGCTACTTTTCCCCAGAAAGCTTAAGGGGTTAGGCAGTAACTCTCAGGAAACCTAGGCTGGAAAAGACCTTGAGAGTTCATGTAGTCAGTCTGACCCAAAGCAGGACCAGCTATGTCACATCAAACAGGACATACAGCTCCCTGGAATGATTTCACGGGAGCTGTTACTTTCCTAGGCAACTTACCCCAGTGCTTTATTGCTCTTACAAGAGGAAAAGATTTTTATTCTAATGTCTAACCTGAATGCGAATCTTTGTTGATATTATTTTAACTGGACCTAATGTTCCAGCTGAAGCACTACCAATGCTGAGTAGGGTGGGCGGATTTCTTCATACATTTTCAGGATTATTTATCCATTGTATTATATCGCTTGCCTTTTCCACTCTGCATAGCACAGCTGCATGTTTGATTGGTGGTCTACCCTCAGTCAAGCTATTTCCTAACTGGTTATTACCCACCTTCCAGCAGACAATTCCTGTCTAAATGTAGTCCCTGGTACTGGTCCCTAGTACATTTTATCTTGCTTTTACAGATAATTCCTTCAAGCTGACAAGGTCTTTTAAAAAATTTGATCTGCCTGTTGACGAGTATACTTGCAGAGCTCTCAAACTGTGACCAGCACACTTACTGAGTATGTCTTCTGCTTCCTTTTTCAGACACTAATGAAAATGTGGACTGTAGTGGGGTGGAAGATGTGCAGACTCATATTTCATACCTCTTTCCATTTTTTTGTCACTGTTTAGGTATGGTTACCTCAACAGTCCTACACCTGTCTGAATGGGTGTAGCAGGGTCAGCAAGGCTGTGTTTCCTCATTTGCTTCTAGGAGTGTCATGAGTGTGCAGAAAGCCTTATGGAAGCTGAGTTACATGACACAAATTCCCTTTTCCCCATCCACAGCACAATACAGGCATGGGAAGAACTAAGCTGTTTTGACAGGCTTTGTTCTTACAATAAAAACTGAATGCTACCCACTTCCCTTTTATTACCTAGGCACTCATGACATGTATGTCTAAAAAATCCTAAGTTTTGGAGCAGAAATTTAATTTAATTTAATCAACTGAACAATAATCTCCTATTCTTTTTTTCCCCCAATTTAAAATACAGGTCCCATGCTTTCCTACTTCTGATCCTCTGAAACATTAAACATCCAGTCACTCAGAGACTGAATCAGTCTGCCCTTTAAGCATCATAGGATGGTTAGCTAATTTAAAATAAAACATTGATTGCAGTACAGCTAAGAGATGGCTCAAACTGCATAACTAATTGATCTTAGTAACTACCACCTATTTGCTAGATTAATTTTCAGCTGGAGCAGTTCCCCATCCAGATCTCTGCACGCCCTTACAAATCATTGTGACTGAGGGATGAAGGAAGGCAGTGAGGAGGTGGGAATGGAAGTGTAACTACATTTTTCAGCAACAGCATTGTCTTAACACGTTTGTTGAAATACAGCTTTAATGAAGACAGAAACAAAAAAGTCATCAATCACTTGTACGTCCCTCATGTCATCTGTCTTTAGTTGCCTTGCACCCCTGAGTCTTGTGGCCTCCTTCCTATGCATTTGTAGCATGACATCTTGTAACCTCACTGTCCCTGCTCAGATCTTATTTTGTGGGGTTTTCTTCCTGATTTTACATGAACATACTTCTGCCATTCATCTATACTTATCCTGAATTGTTCAATCCCTTTCCACACACTTTCCTCTGGTCAGGTCAGAAAGGGGCTTGTGATGAAGCCAGGAACTTTATTACTACATTTCCTCTCCTTCCTCTGCACTGGCAGAACTTGAGTTTCTGAGTTCCATGGAAAAACATGCAGAGATGGAAAAACTCTGGGTTTCAGTCTTCATATGCCATAATTCCTAATTTCACATGGAAGGAAATGGAGAATGAATGACAGAGCACACACTCTTCATCAGACAAATGAAAAAACTAAAAAATGCTAAATCATATCAAGACTTTCCCTTAATTGTACTGCTTGAATATGAGGTAACTCCAAGCAGGAGGTAGTTGACAGAGGACATGAGCAAAGATAATATTACATTTTTTTCTCCAGCCCTTCAGCAGTTCTGATCTGCTCAGCAGAGCTGAATGTAAACAGATATTTTGCGCTGCTTCTGTCCTCTAATTGCATCATTTTCCACAAGTTCACATCTACAACAGCTGAAAATCATGAGTCACATGTATTCTTTTCCAGCATAAAGTATTATTTACTCCTTAGTCTTGGATGGTCATCAAAAGATATTTAATGTCATTTGTGAAGTTGGAAAAATGTCCCTTAACCGAGTCTTATGTGGGTTTTCCTCTAAAATATCTTACTTATCTGAAATGGATGCCATCAACTTCTTTGAAATGTCTTTATTTTCTTAATTTGTCATACAACACTAAATTGCATCACTCTTGCAAAACTCTTTTCCCCCCGCTGAAATGACTGCTGAATAAAAAAATATCCTCTGATGTCTTGAAATAAAAGATGTCATGAAAGAATGAGAAGATTATGGATGTTTAAATCTGACAAATCTGGATCCAGAGTTTTGACTCTGCCAAAGGACTATTTAGTTGAATGGAGTCTCTGATGAGCATTAAGCAGCTAGGTTATTTGTAATTATTTCTGTGTGTAGTGCCATAAAGCTATATAACACTTTTTCTAATAAATAAAAAGGAATGAAACCAAGAATTCAGCTGAAGCTGATGGCGCTCTGTGAGGTTACACATGAAGAGTTGGCCCTTGACCTATTCCACCCATCCCTTAATTTAGGGAAACTCATTCACCTTAATATGGGAATCTTTGTCTGAAGGGATAGTTTGGACAAAAGATGAAAAATTCTTCAGTGCAAGATTTCATGGCCAACACATTCATTAAACAGCTACTGATATGCAAAAGAGCTGTTTAAGAGGACGAATGCAATGGAAAAGGAAGCAGACCCCTGCATAACAGGGTTGCAGGCTGATGTTTAGAGCAAGATCTTAGTTTGGACTGCATGGTGGTCACAGAGTGTCCCTTGGCAACTCCCAGCCCTTCATCAGCCAGTGCACACTGCAGGGATTTTATGTTCCTAATGGTCTCATTCATGGCTGCATCTGCTTGTATAATTTTTGGCACAAAATACATATTTTTCTTTTGAGATTGATTCTATTCTTTATTCCAGCATTTATTCTGTCAGAAAGTGGAGGGACAGTGAGGGGTTATCTGGCATCAAAAAGTTGAAAAGTCTTCTTGCCCTTTTTTTCTTGAATTATAACTGCTAATGACAAAATCAGTTTAGTTTTTCTTCTTTCACTTATCTGAAGCTCTGGTTTTCTCTTGCCTCTTTGAAAGCTTGAGAGAGAAATGTCAGGTGGTGAAATACTTAAGAATTAAGGGCTGCATCAGGAAACGTTTTTCAAATTAGGTAACTTGGTATCTGAAACAAACGTACGATTGTTCTTCATGCTTGGATGGCTGGCAGCCAGGCGGCAGGGCCTCGGCTTCTCTCAGGGCTTCATTCAGACACTGGCATTATTGCCCCTATTACTTTTTCCTCCATCCAGGACTCTCTTGAATGCCACCACCAAAGAGAAGAATGCCACGCATGGCTTACCCTGAGGAGGATTAGTAATTCTACACCTTGCACTTGGCTGGCAGAGGTGTTTTAAGAACAACCAGAATTCTTTCTCCAAAAGCCAAATATTTCATTACTGTATGGACCTGATCCTGCCATGTAAACCCTAATGCCTATTCAGTGAAGGCTTCTTTGGTTCAACCACTTCCTTTCTTGCATTTTATTTCTTAGATTTTATATGTTCAAAGGAATTCAAAAGTGAAATTTATCTAAATTTCTGGATGTACTTGCTATAAACCTGCAGACAGAAATTACTTCAAAAAAACACATTTAACACAAAATTGCTTTGATCACATTGTGGGCCTTGGGTGATTGCACAGACCAGAATAAAAAAAAAATTCTTCCAAGGCAAATTCTGCTCCAAAGTAAATAAAAAAGTTTAATTCAAAACTATAGTTACCCACAAAATAAAAGCTACAGCCCATGCTGGAAATCAGTGTAAAGAAATGTTAAAAATTGTAGGAAAGGATTATTTCCTATTGCTTTTTTTTCCAGCCAGCCAAGTTTAGATTAGCTGATGGTTTAACTCTTTCCTTCCATCCCCAGGCTGTGTCTTGAGATCTTGAACTGGGAAAGCAGAAATAAGCTGAGGCAGCAAAAGCAGTGGAGGGATGAAGGTCACAATGTAGGTGGTCTTGGGCTCTGTAAGATATCAAAGGAACCTGCAAGTATAGTGGACTGAAATTCCTGCCTAGCCCTTGTAGGTCACACTGCAATCCACTTTCCTGTTCCTCCACCCACCCAAGGAAAGCTCATGGAAATTCAATGAGTTTGAACCAGTCGAGCTGGTATTGACCCCTGCAGAAATAACCCACACCATACAAATGAAATACTGTCTTCTTCCTTCCCCTACTTATTTTGGCATAACTAATACTGTATTTGGTGAAAGATACAGGGGGGTGGATAAGCAAAACTTGAAGTTAAGTTAGTTGAAGTGGCAAACAGGCTTATGTGATGACAGGAGTTAAGATTACAGGTAAACTCTTTGCAGCTACTTCCTATGGCTTGTTTAATAGCACAGATTAGTTTTTCCAATAAATCGCTCACTAAAATCAAGCATAACATATAAAATCACTAGAAGAAATACAGTATTTTTTCCAGCTATCTCTCAGAAGATATTTGCCATCCTTAATTTTCTGTATCTGGGCAAATTTCCAGTAACATAACTGCAAATGTAGAAAGGGCCATAAATGAGATTGTCTAGCCCCTTCTAACATTAATATATTGAACCAACATGGTGTTTTGTCTTACTGATACATTTTTATGTGTGCTTTGTAGTTTATGTGGCTGACAGTAAATTCTCCTGGTACGCATCAGTTCCCGTGAGATGCCCTTGATTGTGCTGGATCCCAAACCCAGTGAAACAGTGACATGGGAATGTGGGAAATTTGGGATATCAGGCCTGGTAAAGCACAAGTTTAAACCACCATCCTGCTGATCAGGGAATATAAAATAGAGTGCTGAGATCCTTTGCTCTCATCATAGGCACTGTGGGTACCTGCAGAGGAGAGTGACTTCTTTCTCACAGCGCAGCTGATGTATCCTTTGGACATATATCCTGTTTTGTACTTCCGGGTTTTACATGCTCCTGTGAATTGTTACAGTCCAGTTAAAATTCTCATTCTAAGAAGTGAACAGAATGGGTACTGTAGAACCACTTTGTTAAAAAATAGCAGTTTTTGTGTACACCTTGAATTATCAACTTGCTATGCTGTTATTTAAATATAATTTAAAAGAAATATATCTACATTATAGCTTGCTCTAGTCTCATTCTTCTCTAATATAATTCAGAAGGCATAGATTTATGTAGCTGTGGCTTTGTAGAACCAAGATATTAAATTTTAACAAACTATTATTTAAATATATGCATAAAATAGATCTCTGGAATATATACTGTCACAGTAACATCTTTATAATCATAGCATAGAAATTAAAACAAAACAAATCACTTTTTCATACTGGCTAAAAGTATTTCCCAATACCTACATTCCTGGGGCTGCCTGAGGTTCCAGTGGATGCAGGAAAGGTCCTTCTTCTGGGAGGGAGTTCCCCCTGGGGAATGACACAAACCTGTAGGGATGATCCTGTGCCCTGAACGGTGAACTGGTGAACCTGTGCCAAAGCTATTGCACCTGAAAACAGAGATGCTCCTCTCACAGGAGGTAGGATTCATGTCCCTGGGAACACAGATATCAAAGAGCTCTGCTAGCAGAAGCTTTCAGCCTCTATTGAGGGCTGAAATAACCAAAAATAGGGTTGCAGAACTGAGTTAGAATTGAAAACTTCTAAGGAGTAATTTTGAAGAGTGGATGGATTATTTTGTGTCATGCCATCCATCATTGCGCCTCTTCACATCAATCTCACAGAGTATTAATATCTCAGAAATGCTGTTCCCATCTGCAGATTGCAATGGAATATGGAACAGGAGTTGCATTCCTGTGTATCAGTAGTATATTTTGCTTCTCATCAGTTTCAAGTCACAATGTCACAGCTGTGGATGTAGTAAGTCTGCACTCGGCCATTACATGCATTGATGTGCATTGAACTCAGAGTGTTAGGGGGCCTTGCAAAAATAAGTGTATTTCTACTGTAGTCACTGTGCTTGAAAGCATTTCATAACAAACCATACGAGTTGTATCTTCAGTGTTTGCAGGCAGGGTATTCTCAGTAGACTCATATTGCAGTTAGTGCAATAACTGATAGTTATTCTGGTTTGATTCTGTCACAGACTTCCCAGCATGACTTTGACTGTGTCATGTTTCTCTTCCCATTTTCCAAATAAGCAAATAAAGCCAACATTTATTTCGGAAAGGTGATGCAAGTCTGAAAGCATCAGTGTTTGCTGAGCAGCCTCCCATCTTTGAATAGGAAGAGTCAGAGATGTGGAAAGCATTATTCTTTTCATCTTCAAAGTCTTCTCTTTGTATTTACAAATTAACCAATCTGCAAAGCAATATTTTTTTTCCTGGGCAGTATGATTAAGACTATTCTTATTAATTATAGAGAAACTTCCATAATTCAAATATATGTAGTTCAAAACAACATGATATATACAGACATATTGCGACATATTTTCATTTGGATTGTTAAACCTGCACAGATTTGATGGTTTCATCCTACATTTGTTATACTGTATTTTTAATGCGCTCAGGCTGTGCTGGTATAATGGTGATCCTCCTCTTATACCCCATCTTTCCCACATGCATGAAGTCTGCTTTGTAGTGACATTCATGAAGCTCCCTGCTGTGGCTGAAACACTGAAGTCCTGCTACTTAGAATGAATGATTATTCCAGTGGTTGAAGTGTTCTCACAAAAGAGACTGGGCAGCAAGGCACTTCTTCCTTTCCTACACCACACTAGGAAAGGAAAATCCTTATTTAAGCCTATGGTGGTATCCTGACAGCCAATACCTGGAGATAGTCTTAGCAGTGAGAAAAAGGCACTTCTGAAGAATGAAGACAATTTATTCACTGCATGAAATTCTCTTTAAAAACCCAAACATTCCTGCTGCTTTCTGAATAGAAAGGGTAAACAAATAAACAAATAAAAAAATCATCAGTATAAATCAGGATTTCATCAGATTTTAGGAAGCTGAATCCAAAATTTAACCCCAGAGCCTCTCTCTGCTAAGTGCTGATCTCATCCTGCTAGTGCCTAAACCAGGCCTCGGCTCTTCCTTCCCCAGGGCTCCTGCTGTGTGCAGCTTGCTCCTGCTGCTCCTGCTGCTGCTGCTCCTGCTGCTGCTGGGCATTGTGCTGCTCAGCCCAGGCGCCCAGCTTCTGTCAAAGCACTGTGTCCTCCAACACTGAGGCAGGGCACTGTGCCTGTGCTCTGATGCCAGCTTTCAGACCATCTAACTCTCAGTGCTGGTGATGAACAGCTGGAAAAAATGCCCATTCCTTCTGTTTTGAATGAGATGATTCAGGGAGAAACACACTTGTGTTTTGGGTTGCAGTCTGGGCCCAGGCACCAAGTGTTGCAGTGCTTCAGCTTTTTAATGGATGAAACTTCTGATTCACAGAGGAAAAGCAAATCTTGAACAAACACACAATTTAAAAGCTTCCAGGCTCAAGCAGAGACCTAATGCTGCATTAAGTAAGACGGTGTATGGTGAAATGGACTCTTACATGTTAAATGGAAACACAGTGAGATACAGAAATGAGCTCAGCTCCCTTTGATCACACTGCAGTAGATGTGACCTATCAAATGATTGCTAAAGAGCTTGAGGGGATCTTCAAAAGTTAGTCATGGTAAAATAGATGCTATAATTATATCCACTGATGAATTTTAGCAAAACCAGCACATTTGCTGATGGTGCTAGATGCTTTGCCTGATGAAGATTTCTCCAGTTACAATGTATGTTCGATATGCCCAGCAGCCATCCAAGCTTCCCTGATCTGTTCAACAGACAGGCTTTGCACTGACCTGGAAGAAGAGCCCTCCAGCCTTTGTGGTGAACTGAGCCTTCACCTCCTGTAAACTCTGCACAGAAGGGCTCACTGCACCTGATACCATCAGCAGCTCTGCACAGCGGGCTTTGCCACTGACAGCCAAATCACAGCGTCCTTCCCTTAGCAAGTGCCATCACCTCATCCCCCACACAAGCCCGCTGGAAGCAGTGGCATCCAGCACAGACCCAGGGGGCGGCTGTTAAGGGCAGACTGTCCAAGCTACCACACATGGTGAAAGCAGCCTGATCCTATTTTCAGGAAGGGATATGTGAAACATCAAAATTATCAGGAGTTGGACACTGATGATCCTAGTGAACCACTCCCAACTCAGAATATTCTATGATTCTGTGATATTTGACTACAGCCTGTTAACAGGGAGTGAAAGCAAGTCTCCTGAAATTCAGCACGGGATGGGTGGAAGCTTTTTTGTTCTCACTTAGCTAATAGTCATTTGCATTACACTACTCAAGACAAACAAAACTTAAATAATTAGCTATAAAATACAGCTTTCAAAAATGTAACATCATACAGTGTCTGACTGCCAGTAGTCAGTGTGCATAAATGTACAGCAACAAATCCTCTCCAGATATACCAGCCCCACTGTACTGCTCAGGATGCCACAATCCCATCTATATGGTTTCACACTTACCAAAGAACTGGCTTTGAGCTGTACAAACGATGAAGGTTACAGTATACTGAAAAATGGTCAATTAAAATGTTTTTGTTGTTTCACCATACCAGAAGAATTCCCAGAGGCACATCAGCGCATCCTTCTACTCCATTGTCCCATTGTTCCCACAGCCAGAGAGAATTTCTTTTTCATTTTGCGCCTTGTGGTGCAGTTTAGTGTAATGAGATTGTAACATGTCTCAAAATCATTAAATTATGGAAGTGTTTCCCTTTTCTAACCCTTGCCCTTAGAGTATAATGGCACCATAACAGCATCTGGAGACTGGAGCTGAGACCATTTTCTGTCACTTCTCTGAGCTGATTTGCAGCACGCTGAGCTGAAAGGCTCCACAGACACCTTCACCACTAATTTCAGTGGGTAATCTATAGTAAGGTTTTATATGTTGTATCTCTCTTTAAGGATGGATTAGATTTGAGTTTCTAAGTGATTTTTAATTTCTACTCTCTGAAATGGAGCTGCATTGACTCTTTCTGGCCTTTATCCTACTTTGGCAAATCTCATAAAAGTTACTGGGCATTTACTTCTCTTATCTTTGTAGCACTCGCACTGACAACACAGTTTTTACTACAAACATAATACTTTTAGATAGCATAGGTTTCATATATTTATTTTTCAAAACCCGCACATCTGAAGGAGGTATAGGTTATTGACATCTTATGGCGAGCACACTTTTTGTTTCAAGATGGTGGAAAATATGCATATTAAAACACTTCTCAACCTCAAAAATAATAACCAAATTATAGCAATAATATTTTAACATGAAAGAAATTCTTAGTCAAAATATTTACTGAAAATGAGCTTCATTTTTCTATTGTTGCAACTCATCTGCCAAAAATTCCATATATGTCTTTCTGTGTGTGTACAATGTTTTAGAAAAATATAGGACCTTTGAAATGTTTGATGCCTTATGAATGAAAAGGTCATGAGAAAACCTAAGGGCTCTGTGTTAATTTTAAGGATGAGAAAGAATCATGACTCATTTAAAACACTGAGAAAACCTATATGCTTTTGTATTTTTTAAGTAATTTTCTATTATTTTTTGATCTCTGGGTTTGGGGTTTTTTAAATATGTAATTAAAGTACCACAATTTTTCTGTTATTTATAGCCCACAGCTATAAAATGCAGTTGTTTTTGTCTGATACAAGTTAAGCACATCAGGCTAAGTACTTGTGCTGGAGATGACTTCAACTCTACCAATATTGGCACTGGCAATTCAGGAGGGAGCACTTTTCACTCCACTTTAACATGGAACTGATATCTCTGCCTAATTTTATAGCATACTTTTGTGTTAGCACTGCCATGGTTTAGTGGTTGGTGAAAAGACTCACATATACCAAACCCACACCCGTAAATGGATCCACATGATGGAACTGCCCTGCAAAAAGCTCCTGAAAGGACTGAGGCCTGAAGACATGATGTGTTAAGTGCCTCGGCATTTTTCAAGATGAAAGATGCTATAGATATGCAATGTGCTGTTTCCCTTGTACCCCTCGAGGAGCTTGAAATAAAAATATATTTCAGTCACTGGATACGTCAACATCCCTTAGCACAGAAATTGAAGCCCAAAATGTATCAAATAATTTTACAATATTACTAGCCATCAGTTTTGGACCACTACCTTTGTCTCACCATGAATGGACATTATGAACATACCTAGATAAAAATATGTTAAACAGTTAAAGCTATTTTAGTATCCTGTATTGGGAAAGCGTATCACTCTTCAAACCACATATTTTAAACTATATAAAATGGCATAAAGAATGAAAGTGTGTATAATTCTTTTTGGTTTTGTAAGAGAGTATCAATTACAATGTTATCGTGACAGCTCCACACTGTAGCCAGGAGAATCGCCATTGAAATCAGTGGAGGGCAGAAGGTGCAATTACAGGCATGCTGTTGCTTCAGTGGAAGAAACGAGAGGAGCCTCAGATAAGGCAGCCGAGGGCTGCAGCAGCAGGGACGGATGCTGAGGCTGTGTGCGCGGGGCTCCCCGGCTGCACAGCTGCCACCGCAAAACCCCTGCCCCGCCTTCAGGGACGCTCCGGCCCTAACTGTGTCCGTGGCCGTACTCCGGGTTAACTCCGGGGTCACCGGCGGGCACGTCCCGCCGCAGGGCCGGGCGGTGTCTCTGCTCCACCTCGGCCCGATCGGGACACCCGGTGGTGCCGGGACACCCGGTGGTGCCGGGCCGCGCGGTCAGGCGGCCGCCGAGCCCCGGGCGCGGCAGCGGGACCGCGGCTCGCCCTTCTCTCAGCCGCGGCCCGCTGCCGGCGGGGCTGCTGAGGAGAGACGGCCGCGCCGGCCGAAAGACGCGGCTCCTCGCTCGCCCTGCCGCCCCGGGGTCCCCCCCGGGCCCCGCCGTGACGGCGGCCGCCCCGCCCCGGCCCGCCCCGGCCCGCCCCGCGGGTCTCCCCCCGCGCCTCGGCGGCGGAGCGGAGCGGAGCGGCCGCCGCCCCAGCCGCGGCGGAGTGAATGGGTTGCCATGGCAACTGAGTGAGGCAGGCAGCGAGGCCGCCGCGGCCCCAGCCGCCTCCGCTCCGCAGCGTGTGGGCGAGCAGGCAGCGAGCGGCCGCCGGGACAGCCGAGGGGACGCCGGGAGCGCAGCGGCAGGATGGAGGACGGCTTCTCCAGCTACAGCAGCCTCTACGACACCTCCTCGCTGCTCCAGTTCTGCAACGGTAAGGGCGGGGGCGGCCCCCGGCGAGCAGCGGGGTCCCGGCGCTCCGGCGGGGCGGAGGCGGAGGCCGGCGCGGGGAAGGCAGCGCCGGGAGCGGGCCTGGTCCAGGCTGCCGGCGGCGTCTCTGCCGCCCAGGGCCGCCCGGCTCCGCAGCGCAACTCGGGGAGAGGAGGAGGGAGGAAACTTCACCCCCTTCAGCCTCCCCCGTTATACGGCGGGAAACCTGCCGGTCCTCGAGGCGCCTCTGCGAGTAACTTCTGAACCTCCTTCACGGGAATATGCTGAGATACGTGTGCGTATGTGGATGGTGTAGATGTCTGTGTGCATCTTTCCCTAAGGTAGAGCTGGTAGCTCAAGCGGTCACCCACCGCTGCTTGTCTCCGTTGCGCGTATGCCAGCGTACACACACACATACACATATATATAAATATATATATTAAATATATATATGTATGTATGTATAAGACTTGTATTTATATACATGTATAAGGCCGAGCTGCCCGTGACCCCGGGGGCGCAGTGGGACACCGCGGCGGGGACAGGTGTCCTTCAGCCCCCTGCCCGTCCCCGCTCCCAGAGCCCACCCGGCGCCTCTCTGCACCAGCGAAGGGTGGTGTTGAGGTGTGAGATGCCTGTGTGGAGTTGCGGGAGTTGGCCTTCAGTTACCGATTTTTCTTTCTGCTGTGTTTTAAGGTAGGGGTTATCGGGGCGGTGGCGTCATCACCAGGGTGGCAGCATGGCAGGGCAGCTGCCAGGTTGCAGTGATGGGTAGTAAAAAAGGAAGGAAGTGAGGAACTGCAAGTATCCTCACAGGCAGTATTGGAGATTGGCCTGCATAGTACTTGGGATTATTCAACTAGCTGATGTTTCCCTTGGGGGGGAAATAAATCAGCTATTCTAAATGTTACAGAGAGTTCTTCATGGTAAACTGTAATCTCAAAATACCTTATTTTGATTGGAGTTATTGCTTTCTAGCAGCAAAATTGTGAGCATTCATAATCTCATATTTCATATTTGTGGATCTCTTCCTCCACATTTTAGTAGTGGTCTTGCTTTCTGCTGCTGTCTGAACAGCTGGAGTCAGGTTTATATGAAATTGCTTCATGACAGCAACTGCATCAGACATAGCTGCCTCTTTCTTTGAAAGATATGAAGATGATAAATTTCACATTATTTTCTTTGTGGTGTCGTGCAAGAAATGGACAGGGTTGCAGAAAAGTCTTATGTGTGTGGACCTGGAGACTGAGGGAGCAGTTTTGTCAGGGCAGCAGGAGTTCTGTGTGTGGGCTGTGCATTGTGCAGTGACGCTGTATTTTTGAGCTCTTCAGGAGAAAAAACTATGAGTATGTACGGGGGTTGTACGCTAATAGCAGATGCCTGTTTTGCCTAAACTTAATAAATATTTCATTGTAAGTGTTTTTAATAAGGAAACACACAGCAATGTATTTCAAAGTTTATACTCTAATCCGTTTATAAGCAAGCTGTCTTCCTATCAAAATCCCTGGGCTTTGCTTTTACAGTGATCATGATAGTAGCCTGTGCGTGGGAGCAGAAGGAGTAGCATCACTTTCTGAATAGTTTGAAAAAGCAGAGTAGCTTACTCCTGAGCACTGTCCCTCGTGTTGATTTAGTAATTCTGAGCACCTATTACACTTGATGGAAATAAGCCATATGTACTTATACTGTACAAAGGTTTTAAAATCTTAGTTAATCCTTAAGTATTATGTTCTAGAATGTGTTTCTGATGAAATCACTTGCTTAGCTGTTGTCTCATTGTAAATAGTGAGCTCAAGGGCTGTTGTAAGTTTGTATTATTCTGTGCTTATAAAAGAAAGTGGTTGAATTCAGAAGCCTTTCATTTTATGAGTTAGCCTTTAGTGAGACTATATTAAATGAGATGAGGAATAGATAGTTAGGCCTTTGAGTACAGCCTTGAGGTGATCAGGTATTTCACACATGACCCATGAGGAAGAACATATAAATAGAGGATGCTAGTAAGGGCTTTGAGGTTGAAAAGTGGTAAAGAAAAGTGGAAAGCTCTTGCAAGTATAATGAGCAGTATGAAAAATGATTTGAAGCTGGGAGTGGGGCAGACATATAGAAGAAACCAAACGAAGCAAGCAAGTGGTAGAGATATGAAAGACAATATGATTTTAGTGTATGGTAAAGTGAAGTACGGAAATGGCTGGTAAGCACTCAAAGTGATCATTGTTGAATGCTGTAAAGGTTTCAGTTCTGAACAGGATTAATTTTAGTTGTACAAGGAAAGACACGATGGAATTTTTCTGGTGCTCTCAAACAGAAGAAATTATAAAGAGACTGCCGGTATGTATCGTTTTGAAAGATCTGGATGCAAAGTTTGTGCTCCTGAAACAATATCTGTGGATCACTTGTAGGGTAGCAACTAAGGTCTAGCCTGAGCCAAGAATGGCTGCAGCTTCTTCCACTACTCAGTACATTCTCCTTGTTTGGAATATAGTGGGAGCCCAAGAGGGGATTGGGAGGGAGGGAGCAGTAGTGAACAGGAGGCTGTGATGGGAATGAGAGAGCAGGATCTCGGCTGGTGGAGGACCTGGTCAGGGAGAGAAAAGTTAATATGAGAGCAGATTTGCCCCAAACTTGCCCCTGGCAACAAGGGCCCTGGGTTCAGGAGAAGAATTTGGGTCTTCACTCATATGCAGGTTTAGTTTGCATGATTATTTAGTAATGTGTTTTTACGGCTTGCGATGTGTAAAAAATAAGGTAAATGGAGAAGGAAGAGAGAGAAGAAAGAGGTGAGGAAAATATGTTAGTTTTGAGCTGCATGTCTAAAATCTAGGGCGGATATTTAGCACAGCTAGTTCAAAGACACCTACTTTCTTCAAACTCTGTTTTACAGAACAGTAAAGGTACAGTTGGCATTTGAGAAACACTGTGTTAATGAACACAAGTGTCAGTCTGAGATAACATCAAAGCAAGAAATACAAACTTCCAATGTGATATTAGGCAAGTTATTTCATTCTTGATGCCTGAGTTTCCTTAGTTGTAAACTCAGCAGAAAGTACATGCCTGCTTTGGAGGAGTTTATCACATTTATTGATTTGTTTGGTATCTCCCTCTTCAGTTTCAGAGGACAGTCCTCAGATGCACAAAGTGTTTTGCTAGTTGCTCTGCCTGTTCTGTTTGTTTGTTTAATTTTAAGAAAGACACTAAAATAACTCCTCTTAATGCCCAAGGACAATTCTCGACTTACATCTCACTTTCTAGGTAATGAAGGACTCTGTTGTTTTATTTTGTAGGTTGTAAAGTAAAGCTTAGATAATATTAACTGTGCCTGGTTATAGATACCTTCCTTGGTATTGAAGTTACTTTTAAGTAGAAAGCCAGTATGTTTATCTACAGTCAATCAGGTTGTTAGTCATGTGTTATTTAAGCTGAAGGTAAAAGTGGAAGGATACTGATAAGGCAAGATAGTGTTGAGGTTTTTAGCATCTGCTTAAAAAATGATGGAGAGAACCATGCTGGACATGAAACGCTACGAAACCAGACACATACTGGAATTAGAGATAGCGCTCATCTTGCCTCCAGCTGATTTACTAAACTGCAGGTGTGATCAGTACTGATTACAGACAGGTTGGAAAGACCCTTAGGGTGTGGGCAGAGTTTTGTGGGTCCTCTGACCACAAATCCCTATCTATCTATTCTCTCTTTATTTATGCAGCCTTCACCACAGTAATTGCTGTGGGCAGGATTATTAGGTATGTGGAATGTAAAGGGTGAAATCTGGGTTTCCTGCAAAATGCCTCTGTAGACTTAAAGATGGAAGTGAGAATTTATGACTTCCTTGGAACTTGTAGCATCTTTTAAATGTCCTTCATGTGGCTCCTGGGAAAATCGTAGCTGTCAAGTGGCCATTCCTGCAACCACAGATCCCTTTTTTTGACAGAAACTTCAGCTTTGGTATATCTGGGTAAAGCAGTAAAAAAAAGTGTGAAACATTATTTCTTAATGAAACTGATATATTTGGCAAGGGATTCCATAATATTAATTACGGTTCTATTTATTAGATTACCTGAAGTGTAATTGTTAGAAAAATTGTAACTGTAAAAAAAATTCAGATAAAATTTTAAATTGATACAAACTATACTATAATTTATTTTTTAAAAAGAGCAGAATCACAGAATATGCTGAGTTAGAAGGGATCATTGATCATCCAACTCTTAGCCCTGCACGGCACCATCCCCAAGAGTCACACCATGTGCCTGAGAGCATTGTTCAGATGCTTCTTGAACTCTGTCAGGCTCGGGGCTGTGACCACTTCCTGGGGAGCCTGTTCCAGTGCCCAACCACCCTCTGGGTGAAGAACTTTTTCCTGATATCCAACCTAAACTTCCCTTGACACAACTTCTGGCTATGCCCTCTGGTTCTGACACTGGTCACTGCAGTGGCTGCCCCTCCTCTTCCCCTCACGAGGAAGTCGTAGACTGTGATGAGGTCTCCTCTTAGTCTCCTTACCTCTTAAAAAAGTAATGGTTCCTTTTGGCTCCCTCCCCCCAAAATAACTAAATCATATTATTAAGATTTTTGACAGATAATAGCTTTGATAACTGTCAGTTACTCTTAAGTCACGAAAAATAAATTGTGTGACTCAGTTTTTGACAGTCTACTTACAGTTTGAATCATCTGCGTCTGTCTCCATCCCTGAAAATAAATTGAACATATGTACCTCTTCTCTCCGCCTCCTGTATCCACAAGTGGAGCAATGCCCTGTCGGTGAGGAAGTGAGTGCCACAAACAGGAAATCTGTATGGACAGCATTATTCTGGTGGTTGTCTCTTCTTTCCCATTTGACTGCCACATTTCCTCTCCTTAACCTTCCTAAATGCAGCCTGTTACCCTCTTCCTACAGCTGGACCAAAATCACACAATATGGACTCGGTCAGGGAAGGAACAATGGTAAATTGAGCTTTGTAGCTTTCAGGGCACTAGTTCAAAGCTGTCAAGGGCTGGAAGAGACTGTAATTTGTTTTACTGTGATCACTTCCTAGCAATAATGCAAAACAAAACTGGATTTAATTTGGTTCTTGCTGGGCAGAGTCATGCACCGTGTGTAGGAAAAGGTGTTGCAAGCATGTTCAAAAAGATGTTGCAAACATGTTAATGACATTACTCATGTTGTTTTTCTCAGAAGTCCATAATGACACAGTCCGAGGGACAAATCAGGCTTTCTCATGTTTCATCTCTAGACCTCTTCTCTCCAAAACAGCAGCATGTTTTGAACTCAGGAATGGAGAAGATACCCCACTTGAAGCTTCCACCAGTTTTGTAGGACAGAAGATTTTATTACCTTAGGCAGCATTGCTTAGACAGTGTTTTCTTAATTTTTCTTTCAGAGAGATTTGTTCTGGCTCTTACAGTCAAACTCTTAAATAAAATACTGAATTGGTCTCTAAATTAAGTGTCATTTTTATGCATTTGGAGCTATATGGAGTATAAGTTGATTCTAGACTATTTTTCTTCTCTGCTGGAGTAAAGGGGAGGGGTGGCATACAGAAACCTTTTTTTTTATGTTGTTATGTGCAGTAATTGAATGCAGAATAAATCAGTATGCTATGAATTAAAAATAACTTGCTGCAATGGACACTTGCACAATATATATTGTTAGCCTATTAGAGCTCAAGCTATTATTACTAATAAGACACTATATAAGTAAACTGAATTTGTTGCCCTTTAATTAGCTATTTATTTCCAAAACATGAATTATTAACACTTGGTTTAGTCATGAATGGTGTTAATTATAGTAGCTGGAATTTAATTTTTTTCCTTTTTTTCTTTTTTTAACTAAGCTTCTAAAAACAAATGAAAATGTAGACCAGTCATGAGAGAATCCTCTAGTGATAGTTAAACCTCAACAGAGAATCTGTGTCGGTTAGCAATATGGAGAGAAACTACAAGTATCAAGTATTTTATCATGAATAAAACAACATACAGAATTGCAAATTAAAGCATTGGGCTCTCAGCAGAAAAACATGCTTTATCTGATCTTCAAGGAGTTTTTAAAAAATTTAATAGTACTTTACAGAGCAGATAAAATATATGTTTTAAGTTCTAATTAAGAACAGCAAATCTGAAATTCTTTTATTGAACCTTAAACCACATGCAAACAATTCAAATAAGGATTGAAATTATGTTAAAAGTGCATTATTAAAAAGTGAATATACGTGTGGAGACAGTGAGGGAGTACATCAGTCAGTGACATACATTTTAATAGGTTTTATTCTGACTTCTCTCTTGTTTCTCCTTTCCTTAGAAATTTAAGATGAAGATTTTAAAGTTGATGCTGCAGTTCTTTTGTTAAGAGAAGTTTTGTGAAGCTGTAATAAAGAACCTGTCTTTTGATCTCTGAAATCTTGGAGATGATGACAGAGAATTGAGTAGGAAGGTTTCATGAAACAGTGTAACGACTACATTTTTTGTTGGGTGCTTGATGTTTGCAAATGACACTAATTGGGCAACCATAAGGAATTGTGAAAGCTTAGAGGGAGTGCAAAAGGAGCTGTGGATGATGCTCTTCTTCCATGAAACACAATTTAAAATGTTCATCCATTACGTAATTAAAATGTGGAAGTAGGTCCCTGAGGTTTTTTAGGAAGATGGGGTGGGGATAATGATATGTTAACATGATTTCACTAAATTAATTCTTTCGAAAGTAATTAAGTGAGATTGTCCACACTCCATTACTTCCAAAGGGTAAAATCTGACATGGTCCATCATATTCTCATCTTGCTTTGAAATGACTGATTATCGAATAAATATAACATATTCACTTGAAAATTAGCATTGGAGATCTCTCACACTGTTTCTAGGTATTGTAGAATGTAGAAACTAATCGCCTTTTTGGATTTAAAATCGGAAATAATCACTTCATTGTGATAAAAGCAGTTTGCATTTCTTAACTGCATAGACCCTGTATTTGATTGGAAACTTATGTCAGGTTCCTGCAAACAGGAGAGAAGAAATGTTTTCTGGTTTTAAGTATAACTTCTATAATCTGTTTCAGGCCAATGCATGAAGCATTGCTACTGGCTTGTAGTCATTGGAGAATTGAGTGTGGACAGGAGCTTAAGCTAAGGTTTGAAATGTGAGGTTCCTGAGATACAGAATAGATTAACACATTTCAATATGTAAAAAGAGAAACAATCTTTGTTTCCAGCTAGTAAAGGCAAATATTTTCAAATGAAAACTTTTAAAGACCATTGCATTTTATGAAAGCTAGATCTTTCTTTTTCTTACAACTATGTTGAAAAACATAGCAGACTGAAACAGCCTTTGACATTTCTCAGTGCAGCTCTGGTACACCCAAGTGGGGTTGACTGGGCACTGGTGTCTAGAATTTTCTTGAGGCTGTTGGAGTCAGCAGCATTAGGAGCAGCTTTTTTTTTTTTTTTCTCTCTTTGGTGAAAAAAAAAATCCCTCCCTCTGAAACTTGAGAAAGATCCTGACAGACAGTTTCATATTTATGTTATGTTTACTAAAACCAATTATGATTTTGTTGCTTCCTTTTCCCCCTTCCCTATCCAGCATTTCACAAGCTGTTTTACACAGACCTGTTGCTGCCTAGAAAGCACCCTTCCATCTCCCACATGGACATGCTGCTTTAAAGAGCTTGCGGGATGTGGCAGGTGGGTCCTTTTGCTGCCCCTGAAGTGGGTGTGTCAGGGTCACATTGTCCCACCGCTCAACACCCAATAAACGGCACAATGCCCGAGGGTGACTTCTTGGAGCTGACCGAGGTCTGTGGCTACATGGGTGGTCCAGCAGGCTGGCTGGGCCACAGCGGGGAAAGAGGTCTTTATCTAAACTGATAAAAACCTTACAGGCATTAGCATATCCTGAGGCTCAGGCCAGTCTTTATTCAAACCAGTGTCTGCATTGCTGCCTTTGCATCTTCCAAATATAGGCCAAAATTACAGGGCAGTGACAGCCAGGACTATGCTTAAATGATCTGAAAAATCAGGCCATTGTTTTTAGGTTCCTAATTGTGAACCTAAACATTGAATCTTGAATTAAATTTTAAAAATGAATTTAAGGAGTTTCTGTCCATGTATTATATGAGACACTGTTATAAGGCACATGTACAATACCTCAGTGTAACACAGTAAATAATTACTGATGTGATTTGGTGTAAGAAGCAAAATCCAGACAATGTGCAGGTGATAAAAATTTAATTGTGGACTTCAGTAGGACTGCAGTTTGAAATGCTGGAAATGCTCACAGCAAAGTCCAGTTGAATCCGAAAAAGTGAGGATTCTTAGAAATTTTGACTCTCATAATAAAATATATATACTACTGTAATTTAGTGAACCCTGTATAATGCCACACAGGGAAGGAGGTGTGAGGGTAGCTTCTTTCCTTTTCTCCCTTTTATGCTAGACACTGTGCGAAGTCCTTGTGGTAGCTGTATTTTAGTTTGGAAATAAGTGATTTCTTCTGTGTTCAGAAGTTTTAATGAACTAATGAGAGGTCCTTTGGGACCAAATATTTTATACATACAATTTTTGAGTTAAGCATTTATATGTTTTGCAGGGCTTGAGGCCTTTCTCTACTGAGAAGTGAGAAAAGATCCGTTTTTAAAATCTGTTGTTTTCTTGTGTGGTCCGGTAGATGTGTAGGCTGGGGTCAGCTACTGGTGGCATACAGATAAGCCTTTTCTTGACCAGTGTACTGCAGGATCTTGCAGCTGAAGGGCTGAATACTTTAAAGAGGTATATATAAGATGCACTAGCTCTGTTATGCTGCCCTTTAGCACTATGTCCACATTAGCAGGAGCTGTGGGACAAGAGGAAGAAATCCGTAAAGCAAAATAGTTTGCGGTGAGGGCTGGGGTTTCCATGTGTCTCTGCATTTATGGTGGGCTAGCTCTAACCTGGTGCCATGTGCCAAACACACTTCAGCACTGGAGCACTCCTGCTGTGCTACTGGAGTGTACTTCCAAGACCCGGCCTCTCTATGAACCAAAAAGGGCTGATGGGTGATGGTCACTGCTTAGGCATCCTTTGGGTCCAAACGAAAATATGTATAGGGAGCTGTGGCAGCTAAAGATGGGGCAATTTTCATAGTCTTTGAGAGATGTTTTCTCCCACTCTCTAGTCTTTAACTGTCATTCATTCTGACTTGGGAAGTAACATGGCCAGTACAACAGAGAAGTTGCTTACACGATGTTCTGTTCTGGTTTTCTTGAGAAGAGAGTCTTAATATAATGAACAAGGGATCAGAGGACTTGCGTTGGGCTTGAGTAGTTCTGTAGGCCTGAAGATTTTTGTAACAGTTTCTTTATCAGAAAGATCATTATGAGTGTTGATCATGTTCAGAACAAAAAATTAAAAACTCTGGACTTCTTTCTTTTGAGCAAGTTTTAATGGATCAGACAAAACTAAAATCAAGGCTTTACATTTACAACTGTTCTGCTTTACTGAAAGATCTAAGCCTAGTCATTTTTAAGGCAGAGGGAAGGAAGGGATCATGAGTGTAGCAGTCTACCTGTGCTTTTTATTATTTAATAGCTTGGTGTTTCCACCTCTGTTTTTAAAGCTGAAAAAACAGGATACAGATAGTAAGGGCTTTGGTTATGGGATTCCCTCCCCCCATTGTTATTGGTTATTGTATGGTGGATTTTGCCTAGATTGTTTTTGCTGCGTTGGACAATCTGTTATTTGAAAGACTTAGGGTAAGCATATTATCTGTGCAAGCCTGAAAAAAACTGGTTCTGACTATCATACCAGTAGTCTTTCAGAACAAATTTATAGCTGAATTACATCACTAGTTATCTGAATGGTATTTCAGCTTTCTTTTATGGCCTGGATGCTTTGTTTTGGTTTTAGGAAAGAGTTAAATAACTGAGTTGTGGGATTAAATGTTCAACTATGGAATTGAAAAATGGTTGCTGTTGTGTTAAGGGAACGCTTTATAACTAAAATCCATGGAAGCTGGAAAACACATTTGTTGGTATGGTCTCCCGAGAGCAATATGTTTGTATCTACTCAGTCATTTTTTATAGAGCACAGGGTTTTAGGCATTAAGGTGAAACTTTACAGCAGTGAACAGAGAAGTGTGGTTTATTCCAGCGTTGCCTCATGTGTAAGTTATTTGAGAGATTCTGTTCTGTAGCTGTCAGTTCTTGGTAAGATACTCTTGCTGCGATTGTAGCTTCTTCTGTGAAGACGCACCCCTGGGTGATTGATATGCTTATTTCTAAATTTTGTTTAAACTGGGGGAGTCTATACCCGGCCAACCTACCACTTCCCACCCTCCCACAGGGCCAAGATGAATCAAAAGCACTCTTTCTCCTTTCATCTGCCCTTTTAAAATAAAATTTACCTTGTTTCTGATTCATACTGATGTAATACATTTTTCTAACTTTGAAGATGAGTAACACTATGTGATAATGTTTCAACTGTTTCATTGAAATGAAAGGATACAAAGTAACATAGATGGGGAGACAAAGGGATGTTAAAGATGACAGGCTCGGTCCTTCAGATGTTAAGAGGGTGTATAGTGTTCCTTAGGAGTAGAGGTTAATAAACCAGAGAGCTGTGGGAGCTGGAAGATAGTAGTGTAAAATTCAGAAGACTCAGGTTAAATGGATTCTGGTCTTGAGGGCAAACCTGATGTCCCTGCCCCACTGTCCATTTCTATTTTCAGCTTGGGCTGATAAACCATCCCACACTGTGCGGCTGCCCAGGACGAAGGTCTTGTTTCCCTTTCCCTCACTTGCTGTCTGTGGTTTTACCTACTTGACAGACTAAATTGTCTGGAGTTAGTTTAACATGCTAACCTAATAGTAAAAAAAAATAGGCAGTATCTCTGTGTCATATTTTGGGTTTGCTTTTGCTGGGTTAGTTTTCTGCCGAGCTGGAGAATTAAATCAGCTTCCAGGGGCAGCAGAAGATAAATTGTAGGAGAAGTGGGTGCTGTGGGCAGGCTGGGGGCTTCTAGAACGGCCATTGTGTCTTGTGGAACTGGACCCTTGCTTTTGTCATTGCAGCTGCTTGTGGCACCATGTGTTGCACAGCATCAATAAATTAATCCAAGTTAGAAGTGTTGCCCATCTGTTATGTATTGTAGCAGGTAGAAGTGATCCCCTCTTTTCTCTCTTGTGCCAGGCGTAGTGGTGGGAGGCAAACTTTTAAAACAACGTATAAGGCAGTACAAGGGAGAGACATGCAGCTGCTGGAAGACTGTAATAAAGAGGGGAAACTACTTTTTGACTGCTACAAATATGATTGAAAATTGAATTAAAGGTTCATAAAGGTGGAAAATTACCTATGCGTAAATTTAATTTCCAGTCCACTTACCCATTCTAAGCAGAGTGAACTAACATAAATTTTTTTACCATTGAGATTCCTGTCTTTCTTTGGTATATGTTTAGTTTTTGTGGTTGCTTTTCATGTGTGTCTGTGTGTGTTTTGTTTTTTTTTTCCCTGCCTGGAAACTATGAATCTCAATGTTTTTTGTAATTCTTTTAATGTGCTTTTCAGAATATGACATCACATTCAATTAAAAAAAATCATAGTTAGCCCCAGGCACACAGGTGTACTCAATGTTTTTTTAAACTGAAATCTTAATCAGTAATTGAATATCACCTACCTTTTTTCTTGCACTTTAGAAATTTGTAACTTTATATTTCTTAGAATTTTCCTTTATACTTTTGAGATAGAAGTAAAATTTCTATAAAAAGAACACTGATCTCTTCTTACTTACATTACTTTACTTGGGAAAATACTGGTTTCAGGGGCATGTTCATCAGATTATTCCATAACTTTTCAGGAAAAGGCATACCCTAAAACCAGAATTAATCAGTAACAAACGTCGTCGGTGTGATGCTGCTGCTCTGTTCTCAGAATCAAGTCTGGCTGACTGCAGTTGAAGTATTCTTTTGATTACAGTAGACTCATTGCAGGGAGAAGAGGAAGATCCACAAGATCTCTGTGCATTGAGGAATTAAAACACAAATGCTCTTGCAGGAGCTAGTAATCATCTGCAGCGGTCCCATATAGGAAGGCCTGGATTAAAAACTTTGCACTTGAGAGAGCAGTTGTGTCCTGTTTGTTTGCTCTTCTTTGCTTCCAAAAGATTAAATAAGCCTAAAGCAGCTCCAGTGATTCCTGCAAGGCTCTGTAGGATTTTGTGAAGCCCACAAACCATTTGATTGATGCTGGGTTATTAACCTTGGTAGTTGTGACTCAGAAGGTTATGAGATATTTGTGTGCATATTGTCCCAGGAGGGGTAACTTCAGGGCTTTTCCTCCTTTCTAGTTTTTATATTCGAGTTTTTAATTTAAAAAAATGTTTAGCCTCAGGGAGCCCTCTAAATCTAAGCCTTTTACTGCTCCTGAATTTGGCAGTTGCTTCTCTTGGTTTAAGTCTCTAGACATGTGTGATGTGAAGCTTTGAAGTAGCTGTTGCCTGGCTGAAGCCTCTCTGGAGGCAAGGAGAAGGATAATAAAGTTTTGACATTTTCTTTCTTTCCATCATGCAGATATTTTAACAGAAGTGAAACAGCTGATTTTTAGTAAAGACTCTAAAATTACAGAATTGCTAAAACTGTCTCTCTTCTGCAGTTTGGTTTTAATTTAGAACAATTGCTAAAATCAGTGGTGTGGAAAGCCACATGCATTTTGTCAGTGTTTTAATATCTGGCATTAGGAACTGGTTAATCCATTTAAGAAGTAGAAAAAGAGATTCAAAAAGGAGATGTTGCAGCCCAGTTTTCTTAGTTGTTGCCCAATGGACCACTGATAAATACCAGAAAAGGCAAAGAAAGATACTTGGGCAGGGGGAAAAACCCCAGCAAAATTTTTGGTTCTTTGTAATTCCCATTCTACAAAGTGTCTACTAATCCCATGCTCAGCGAGCAAGCAATTGCCAAGTCCATGGCAGTCTGTATCCCAAACAACACCTTACCTTCACCTTTCTGAACAAGGCTCTTCAGATGCTATCTCAGCACTGCCCATGTACTTCTCCAAAGAACAAAATAGATACAGGCCACCTTTTCCTGGCTGTGCCTAACTTTTTCCAGTCTGGCTCCCTTAAAGTAAGTGTCTGATTGTAGTGAATCAGAAGTAGGACAGATACACCAGGGAGGAAAAAACACTATTTCAAACATCTTGATTATGACATGGTGGAAGTCTTTCTGTTTGGGTGTTTCCAGCTGTGGCATAGAGCACTTCTGACACTACACTGGTTTGTATTAACTAGGTTTACTAGATTTAGTAATGGCTAAAATACATAAAGTGATTTTAAAACAATTGGTGACATGCAGCCATTGCTCAGTTGACCAAGCTGTCTGTGTTCCTCTGTGTTGCAAAGACTGCACTGTGGAAGCTTTATCTTTACTGTAAATATTTTAAGATTTTTTTGTAGAAACTTAATTTATCTTAAAACTGTAAATGATCTGGTTTTACATGCAGTTTATTGTAGTACCTTTTGTTCTACTGCATAGATAAGTAGACCTATAAAAATTAAAGTCACTTTGTGCTGCAAACAGCAATTCTGTTACTCTGCTGACAAGTCAGGGACTTGCACAAGTGTGAAATCCTTCCTCTTTTTTTCCAGTTATGACTGGGAAAAATAGACACGTTTTTGCTCTTACGAGTCCGTGTTACCTGTCCTTTAGTGAGCTGTGGTTGAGCCCTGCATACTAAACATCAGTTATCATATTGTGCAATCTGTATGAGCAGAATTCCCACTTCCACAGCTGTGGGAATAGAAATGGGAAGCAGTCAAATAAGCTCAGTCCCCCAACGCTCTTCCCAAGGTGACTGGTGCAGAGTGCAGTGAAGTCCAGGGAATTCTTCTGACCTTTTGTAGGCACAAACCTTGGGAAACAAATGAGCATTGTTAAAGTGATGACATCTTTCAGATGATAAAAGTAGCAGCTAAAAAAAAAAAAGCTTTTGATACTTTTGACAGGCTTGCACATAATAATTAGATAGTAAAAAGAAGTTGTGGGTTGGCAAGGCATTAGATATGAATGATATGCAGGTTCGTATCCATTTTTCTTTAAGCAATATTGCACAGAAGATGAAGCCCTCTGAACAGTTGTGTAAAGCTGATCCATTTGAAATAATTCAATGGAAGCTGGGGAAAGCTACTGGCACTCTCATTTCTTTTTCTGAAGAACTCCTTTGCCTCAGTAAGAAGTTCTTGATACAGCATATTATGGGTATAATCTCAGAACTGTGTGCATTAACTTACCCAGTGTCTTATTTATTCACTTTCAAATTAACTTTCAGGAATAATAAGCTTTTTTTTGCACTATACATTCTGAACATTACCTTTCCTGCCTTTACAAGCTGTCGAGGATGCAGGAAAACAGCTAAGGAGAAGATGATTTTTGTAATTTGCATTGAGAAGGAGAAGGAAGAATGGGAAGAGGGAGTGAAGATTAAGCAGGGCCTTAACCTACCTATAGTGTATAAATTTTATAATTAGTCACAGGAAAATGAATTATGGGGAGCTGCACATAAGGCAGAAGACAATATATGGCATTTAGTATTCCTGTGGGATTTGGGAATCTTCAGCCTAATTTGGTAGGGTGTCATCAGCAGGCCAAATGTAGTAATGGCAGCAGAATTGGGTTCAGGTAGTGGCAACTGCCCCTCTCCTTATTGCCATGTTTCTGGCTGCTTTCATTGGATTTTGTCCATGTTCTGCATGTTGTGCCATCTGGGAGCCTGATTCCATAATTTCCACCTGCACACTGGATCTCAGCTCTTTCCCACAACAAACAGAGACCCACTCCTACCTGCTGAAGCCCCCTGAGCTTCCAGCCTGGCAGTGCTGCCAGCTCTCCGCGGTACCTACTGGTGGCAGTCACTCACCCTGTGCCCTGGGACCACAACTCCTGAATGCAGCTCAGATGTGAAGGTATCCCTGCATGTACTGACTTGAGATATGGGGCAATCTCTTCCATGAGGATGGGAGCAGCAACAGCTGCCTGGATTGCAGGGACTTGTCTGTGGGTAGTCAAGAGGCAGTTGTCAAGGCTGGGTCTGTGCTGACAGTTTTTAGATATTATTTTCTTTGCAAATTTTTAGTACCATTCTGATTTCCTGAGAGAAGGTCAGGCTGGGTTTTGGAGGACTCAGCACTGTTGGGGGGACCTTTTTCCCACCACACTATTGCCCTGTCCTGTGTGCCAGGCTCCAGGCCTTTCAGTGGGAGCTGCCAAAATAGCAGATGTTTCTGCTGAGTGTGCTGTAATCTCTCACAGTACTGATGCTGATCAAGCTTTATGTACAGGTCTCAGCAGCACAACTGAATGACCTCCAACCTTTGCTGTGCCTGACTGGGTAGTCTTTAGCCCCAAAGAACAGCCCTGACTGAGGCTGCAGGGGCCAGGCTGGGTATTTTTCACTGATGGTGGAGGTAGGGGATACCTTCCACTAGATCAGGTTTCTGAAAGCCCCATCCAACCTGACCTAGAACATTTCTAATAATGGGGCATCTGCAGCTTCTCTGGGCACCCTGTTCTGGTGCCTCACCAGACACTGAGCAGGTTGAAGAGCAAAAGAGTCCGGAACTTGCACCATGACAGTGTAGTCTCTTGCAGATTCTGTGAGGAAATGCTTTGAAAATTTTTGGGACTTACCTTTTCTCTGCTGTAAGCAGTTGTTC
The DNA here is from genome assembly GCF_041296385.1 of Aphelocoma coerulescens. Taxonomy (NCBI): domain Eukaryota; kingdom Metazoa; phylum Chordata; class Aves; order Passeriformes; family Corvidae; genus Aphelocoma; species Aphelocoma coerulescens. Next base: position 55,694,757 of record NC_091019.1, read on the forward strand.
ATGAAACAAAATGGGGTTTTTTAAATCATCTGGTACAGATTCATGGATGCTAATGCACTCTCCTTGCTGTCAGTTGTTTTGTGGATGAAGTGGCAAACAGATAGAAAGTTCTAGCACCTCTGGAAAAATTAGAAAAATTATTAAGCTTTCCTTTTTAAGATATAAGAAGTAGAAAATATTAGAACTAAGGATGAATAATGAAGCTGAAAACAAGAATGTTTTAATCCTGTGTTATAAGATTTTTTAATTACTTCATCATTCCCTATAATTTTCGTGGGAATTAGACCTCATTCATTTCAGAAGAAAGACTTTCCTGGAGTCAGATAAATCCAATAAATGTATTTAATGTAATTTTGAAATGCAGTAAATAAAAAACCAGTAAATTTGATGTCCAGTTCAAAAGCCTCTTTTTCATGCAAGGGGAGCTAGTAGGAGATCAAACTACTTTGCAATACAGTAGGAAAAAAGATTTTTTTTTTTTAATGAATAGGGAAGCAGGAACTATCACAGTCTGTGAATGACTGCTCAAAATGTGGTTTTCAGTTAAATATTTGGATTTAGGTTTATTCTTATATGGATTTTTGAGGAGCAAGTTGTTTGTTTCTTTGCTTTGGGTTTTGTTGGGTTTTTTTACTTGATAGTGTGCCTATGAAGCTGTCTTGTTTCCATGTAAAAGGAAGAAAAGAGAGATGTGGATAGATTTGCTTGAGTGTGTGACCCCTTTGTCTTAGTGGCACTCACCACTACAGCAGTTGCTTGTTGGTTTAAGTGTAACAGGATTCCTGATCAACTGGGTCATTTTTCCTTTCTTTTCAACTTTTGGCTTTGCAAATACTGAATGCTTGCTTTTGGTGAAGAATCAACATTTGGAAACTGTTACAAGTACGACTATTGAGGCTGAGGAGTTGGGTCACTGGCCTAGGGAAGCTGTAGCTCTGGGGACTTCTCTGCCATGAAAAGAGCTTGACTTCTAGGGGGTTTCCTAAGTGTATCTTACCATGAGCTTGTATATTAAGTTTGTGGCTTTTGTGTAACTGAGTTTTTTGTGATGAAGCTTTACTGTACTAGGCTTTAATCTTGACTGTCTTCTGCTAAAATGAAGAATATTTTGAAAAAGACATTTCCTGCTTGCTGTGGATGACTTGAAAAATTGATGTCCTGCGAGCAGATATTTTTTTCTGAACTGCCTCTTCCGTGCAGTTGGGAGAAATGTTTTCCAACCAGTTTCAACTTTTTTTTCCATCTCTTGTAATCCTAGTGATTTTCAAGTTCAGTGTGGTGCTCACCTTACTGCCCACAGAAATCACTGCTCTGTGCTGTGTTGAGGAAGTTTACTGTACCTGGATATTGTTTTGGGCAAATCTTATCACTGCAGTAGTCTTTATGTACTTGTAGACCACTAATCTATGTTCAGGAGTGCTTTAAAAAATGTTCCTTCTTGAATTATAAGTAAAGATTTTACTGTTAAACAGTGCCTTTAAAATAATAATTTAGTTCAAGTGGCTGTACTTTACCTAACTTGTGTCTGTACACTTGCATACAGAAGTCTGACTTAGGTGAGGTCCACCCACATCCAGAGCTAAGAAAGCATAAGAGAACTTTTCCCTTAAAGCTGAATGGCCATATTAGCCTTAAAGGTTTGTCTTTGCTGATAGGCTCCACCTTATCATGAAGGTTGAAGCTCAGATTCTCATTAATCACAGAGCTACAAGAGCCTTATCAGCCAGATTTTCTGCAGGGTTTGCTCACACTAGTCCTTCAGCACAGTGCTATTCGGAGATGGCTTTTGCAAAAGGATTTGCTCTGCACAGCCTTCACCCATCTAATCTCTCGAGTGAAAATTCATACAGTAGAAGTACTGACTGCCACCAGTAAGTGGGAAATCAGTCCCACAAAGTCCTTGAAGGAGAGGAATGGTCATGAGCCAGGCTCTGCTTGGACCTTGGCCTGGGGCTTGTTCCCAGCCAAGGGCAGACGAGACATCTGCTGACTCTATTACTTTTACTGAGGGCTCTCTGTAGCCCTGGGGAGATACAATTGCATTCGTTGATCAAAGCGTATTTGTAAACTTATTTCACCCAACACGAACACTATAAAATAGTTTATCTCTGTCTCTTCCTCCATCTCCTCCTCCATGAAAGCTTGAACTTCTTTTGAAAACAGGCAATGTGCGTATTGTAGCATTGCCAAGTCCTGCAGAGGATGGGGCAAGCCTTGGAATACAACTCACTTGCTCTCACAGGGCGGCAGGACCACACTTGCACAGTGTGCTGGGAATGGCATCGCAGCTGGGTGAGATTTGTGACAATGCTCTGCACCCTGTTGTGGGGAAATAAGAATATGATCTCATGCTAGGGAACCCAATTAAAAATAAAAAGAATGCAAATTGTCTTCCATTAGAGGAGTTGCATTTTTAACCAAATAATTTTTCAGATTATGTGTGTTTCTCCGTTTCCTGTAATGAACCTGAATTAATTTTTTATTTAAGGATAGCAAATAAAGGGATTTTTTTCTTCCTTCTCTTAAAAAGCCTTAAGGCCGTCATCTTCCTGGTTAATACCAGGACATCAAACACTGTATCAAATGTGGTTTCTCTGGCTGTGTTTGAGTCCTTGGCAAGGGCAGTTTGTTCTTTCTGCATTTATGTCAGCAAAGATTTTTTTGTTGGAGAGTGGGAATATGTGATCAGAAGATTTTACAGTAAGAAAGTATATTACTAATAATTATATTACTGTATTATATTCTGTCAGAATTAAATGAAGGAAAGACTTAACCCTAACTGAAGATGAAGATGGACAGTGTGAGTAAAATTCCAATCTGTTATGGGCATCCTGGATGCTTTTTTACCTCTGCCATTCAAGCAAAGCTATCACTAGTTAATTGAAGTACTTCTCACAAGCACTAGATTAACTGTCCATAGTGGAAAAAATTGCACATTACTGTGAGAGACAGCACTGAACAAGACAGGTTTTAAAAGAAGACTTAAAATAGTTTTCTAAATTTGAGATAATTTTTCCTTTAAATATTTAGATTGTGATTTGTCTTCATGACAACCTGTAATGAAGTCTAATACTGCATTAATTTCAGAAACTAAAATATTCACGAGCTACAGAGTTCTAAAGAAAAGTCAGACCACTGCTGGAAGTAAAGCCATTAGCTGAGAGTACGTACCCAGAGTTTGCAAAAGTGATAAATCTGCTTTAGACATCAATAGCCCCTTCTGCAGGTGCAGGAGGAATGTTTTATTCTCTTTGTATTGTGTCCCTTAGTTTGAGCCTACAGAAAACAATTAATAAAGCTGATAAGCCTTTAAGAAATGTAAATGCAGAATGTTTGGGAGTGGTATTTATTTTGCAAATAAATGCTATTGATTAGAGGCTGAGATTTTCCAATTCTGATTTCTCAGAGGATACACTTATAAAATAAGACAAAACATTAACTATTTCAAATTGATAACTATGGATTGCTTGCTACTGATGTAGTCTCAGTTTAGTAAATTTTTTATTTCTTGAATGGAAAAATGTTTAATTGCTTTTATATTTCTGAAGTTTAATAATGTTTTCAATTTGTTCTTAAAAGACCCTATACATCATAATTTTCATTAAAATGCAGATTATAAAAAGATACAGGTAAAAATCTAGTGGTCCAAGTAAATTTGAGTATCAGTTGCGATTTTAATATTGAATACAGAAATTAGGAAAATGACAAAATGTATGCTGACCTAAGTAGTTTCCTAAGTGTTTAAATGGTCCTGTCTCTAATGTAACATAAAGGCTGCATTTAACTGCAGATCAGCTACTGACTGATATGTCTTAGGATTTCTTGATCGTGTGAATCAACTTTTCTTTTGTAAAATAACTTAAATACACAACAAACAAGAAAAAAAATAAAATTGGTTTGTAGTGCATTATCACAGGCCAACATCAGTAACTTCTAAAAGTGTTTTAAGTCAGTTTTCTTGCCTTTTGAATCTCTCCTGACTGCAAGTAAAAGTAAATCTTTCTACTTTTATGCATATGGCATAGTTGAAGAATCGAATGGAGATGTCTAGTTTTTTAAGGCAGTGAAAAGATGTTACACTAAACACTATAAAGTTTCTAGGAGAACGTTTTTTGTGAACTGATGTGAGGTGTTTATTTGCATGTGGTTTAAAGTACATTTAGGAGAAGCCAATCTCACATCTAAGTTGGTTCTTTTTGTCTAGTAATGCTAAACAAAAGTTGAAGGTTTTTTACCTTACATCATGTGATGAATTTGCATTCATTCCTTCCTATCTCTTGTTGGATGACTTGGACATTGAGCCATAGCTGTGACGTGGAAATGGAGAGTCATTGCAGATGTTTTCCCATGTTTCACAATCTATTTTTCTTCTCCTGTTTTAAGGGTGTGATACAGGTACAATCTCAGCACATCACTGGGAATATAAGGTGGAAAAACACAGCCCAGGTCTTCTGCCCTGATACCTTAATTACCCTTTGGTTCCTTTATTAGCAAGTTTGTGTTAGGCTGTATCTTCAGCTTCCTAACTCCGGGCAGGTGCCATGGAGTCACTTCCTTTTCAAACTGCTATTCTTGCATTAATATTATGCTATGGAAGGTTGTCTTTACCCTCCTGATTTCTGGTTGCAATGCTGGTTTTGGGGTTTTTCTCGATGGTATCAGCTGATCCCAGCATAATGTGGTGGAATCATAACTGGCTAAAACATTTTCTGTTGACTTCTGTGTTCAACAGAGGCAGCACAATAGCTTTGAACTGTAAAGCATTTATGTTGATAGACCTCTTCTGGGTAAAATTCCTCTAATTTATTGATGTGTCAAAAATTTCTTCCATCTTCCTCTTAAGCACTATTGGGGAAGATAATTTTTAACTGGTTGATTTCCAAGTAGAAGCTCATCTACCATCTGCTTGGGAAAAAATGGTAAGCTGTTGGCTATAGCTCAACAGCTACAGGCAGGTCAAGGGCACATGCTTATAATTTTGCTGCAGTGATTCCTAACTAATTAGCCACGAGGAACTTTCTGAGAATGTTCTGTTAAGATCATTTTCTTCTCTCCCATTTTGTTAATGAATGCAGTGCTCCCAGCTGTGAGGTTCTGAGTGATGATTGCTATTATGGATTTATCCTTTCAAATTCTGCCTCTAATTTTAGGAAATTATATTCCCTGTCTCTAAGTTTCTAGTGGTAAAACTGTAAAAGGACAAGTTATTCCTCAGTAAGTGTTGGGAAATACAGTAATCAGATTTTATAAATACTGGATTGTATAAATACTGGATTGTAATAGCTAGCTGTATTAGAGGAGGGAAAATACTGTTCACAAAACTAGAGTAGTCTGTAGTCCACATTAGTTCATGAAAAAATATTTGTATTATAATTCTTACGAGAATTGTTTAGGAGTGATCCGTTCTCACAAGATGATGCTTTAGATCACTGTTACTGTGGTTCCCAGTACATCCAGAGTAAGGCATTAGGCACATATGTGGGATAGTTTTCTTCCCATTTCCTCCTACACATACATACCTTGTGAGGACATGGAAAAACTAATCTGGTCTGTTCAGATTACTTAATGTGAGATGTACCTGATTGTACCCAACCAGGGCATCTCCTTGCACTGCTGATCACTCTTATCTTAAGAACATACATTAGAATACAGAATGAACTGAAAAGTTGTCCTACCTGTTCAAAAATGGTACGTGTGTATACATACATAAGCTTATGGATAGGCATGGCATTGTTCCTGTAGCTGTTTGGTTTAAATATTAGATGTGACTTCTTGTTCCTCATAATCCAAATTTTCCGTCTCAAAAAGTATATATGATGCTTGCACTTTTATCCTATTATATATACATTTACAGCAAAATACAATTAGAGGATTAGACATTCAGCTGGCAACCAGTTTTGATTTCCAAAACTTCAGGTAAAGCAATGATGTTTACAGTTTTACCTGCAGGTAAGAAATTCTGCCTGTTTTTTTCCCCCCTAACCACACAAAGTAACAAGATTAAATAGGATAACATTATTTTGGGCTTTAAATCCACTTGCTTCTCACAGTGGAAAGCTCTAATCTGGCAGACCAGTCCAGTATGTCCCAGACTTTATGATATGCTGTTGCCCGTATGTGTTGTCATTGTCCCCAGGAGATGAGCCTGGAGGGCAACTGCTGTGTTTCAGGTACGGTACAGTGTTTTGCATTAGAAAAGTGAGCAGAGGAAAGATATTTAGTCTGTGAAATACTGTAGACACTAATATTTTAAACAAAGGAGCTTGGCATGGCGTTGTCAAAGGAAACTAAACCTGCTGTTTTATTTTCCCATTGTTCCCTTGCACAGAGACTCTGGTCTGCAAACGACCACTGACATCATGCCACAGAAATTGCTACAGGGAGAATACCTGGTACTCTCCGATCTTGCTTTGAAGCCTGGCAACAGTGTTGTGGCTGCATTCCCCTGTTTCTGTGCTACAGTGAATTGCTTCTGTTCGTTCTGAGAGAAGTCAGATGGTTTTCTCTCTTCCTAAGTTTTTTTTTTTTCCTCTCTCTGTTGCTGTCAGCTCAGACAAACTGCATCTATTAAATAGTTTGTCTGGCTGACTTCTGTGCCCCAGACTCAAAGATGCATGAAATTAACCAAAAAAGAAGGGCAAAATTTTGAAGATGTAGGAGATGCCTGCCACAGAGGGATGTTTTTCTGCTCTCTTAGAGTTTCAAGCTAAACATATGGTATCAAGAGAGGTGAAGCAGAGAGGTCATTTGAAAGTTGGTGGTAGTGTTACTCCCAGGATGCTTGAAGGAAATAGTTGAAATATCTCAGTTACTTGCATGAGATCTCAGTGATGATGTGGGCAGGAGGAAGGGAACTTGCCAAATTTGTGTCAAGTGATATGTGCCACATCTGACAGCTTTGCAGTTAGTGGAGTCCAAAAACCATGGGCCTTTATGGGTTGAAAGATGTTTCTGGAAGTATAGGATCTTCAGTGTTCTTAATTGCTTTCTAGTATACTGAATCAAATTCAGTTTGTGAATCTCCCAATTTGCAGGATTGTGCTTTTTTTTGTTTGCTTATTTTTTCATAAATACTATTTTTAGCTTTCTCTCCTTTGAGGGCATGGCTTTCTGAGCAGCTGCTGTGTTCTGCCATAGAGTTAGCTGCATGCTGAGGGTGAAGAATTCCTTTCTGTCCATGTGCAGTTTCATAAGGCTCTAGAAGTCACCCTGAAGTTCATAGCTATTTCCAAGGAATGTAAATACTTGTACCAACTGATTTCAGGAGAAGTGCAGAGCGTGATACACTTAGTAATATCTCTCAGTGACAGAAATTCCTACCACTTGAGCTCAATTCAGGCTTACTGGCACAATCTATGTCTTTATGCTGGAAGAAGAGCTGCTCTGTGTGTGGGTGATGCTGCCTTTCCACTGCCATCCCTTGCCATGTTTTTCGTCATGTGGGTTATCTTTGTTTTTTGCCAAAGACCACCACTGGAATTTGCTGTCCTCAGAAGGCTTGCGTTTTCTTTCCTGATGTCCTGCAGAGTGTCTAAAGACAAGGACATCACTGCAAAGGCTTTGAGATGCTGCTTTTAAAATGTATTATAAAAGTGTCTAGCAACCACAGTTGCAATCAGTTTTGGAAGTACTTCATGTACAGTTTCATCCTATTAATTGGTGCTCCAAAGAGGCCATGTAGATTGAATAAACTCAAATTTGTTTGCCAGTCTTTTGAGAATCAGTACCTAATGTTTTCACTGCATGGTCAGCTGCAGTGGTCTGAGCTGGACAAGATAGCCTCAAAATTAATGGCTGCATAATGCAAAGGTGAAATATGTTTATTAAAGTAGTTCTTCTGGGGGGAGAATGCCAAGGCTATTTTAATTATTTCATACTCATTAATGTACGCTTAAAATTTAGTTTTTTCAGAAGGTAGAAATCTACAGAAAATAGTATGCATCTAATAGGCTTCCTTCTAACTTACAGTGTAAGTATGTAATTTAGCTTTAGCCTACATACAATGAAATAGTATTGAAATCACTCTTGTAAACAACATACACGTCCTGTTGTTGGCTTTGCTTCAGCTGTTTCTTCACATTTGGCTAAGCTCAAGTAATAAATTGCTGTAAAACTGGAATACGCTCTGGAAGGAGATTAATCATCTGACTCAGTATTGTCTTTAGTTTGCCACGAGAAATCTTTCCAATCTATGAGATCATGGATTAGTTGGTTGGACAATTTAGAGAGGCATGTAGTACATTCCCCTTTTTTGCTGCCTTCCTTTTGAAACTGTAGAATCTCAGCAAAGCAAAAATGACAAATTACTCTTTTTTCCAAGTATTACCACAAATACATATTGTGATGAAAAATCAGGCATCTGAATTGCTACCTCCTTGTTTTATCTGATTTTGGACATTGTAGGTGACATTTATATCATGAGATGTAGATTAACTCCCTGCCCATTGCAGGTGGGCAGAAATCTTTAAGGTCCCTTCCAACCCAAACCATTCTATGATTTACATGCTTGAGATAATGATGTAGACTTGCCTTAAAATCTGTGAAAAGAAATTAACATTGTAGAAAGTGACTCACTTCAGGTTTCTAAAAACATGTTGCATAAATTTCACTGTAAAGTACTTTTTCTTCCCATTGGTGAAAAAAGATAATGATTAATTCTGTTGTGCTGTTGATGCTACCCATGTAGGTGATACAATGTCTGTTCTGTCCATCCTTGGGCAAGGGGTGGTAGTGACTGTTAAGGAGATCTAACTTAACTTCAAGGCAATTTGCCTGGATTTGCTGTCTCCTTCATATGCCTTTCCAAATTTCGTTATGAATGTGTGCTAAAATACTCCTTGCAAATGTCCTTTGCTGTGAGGATGAGTGGTATACTGCAGAGGCAGGTCACAAATTAGGCTAACAATATCGGTCTTGCTTGTGTGGGCAGAGTAGGTGACATCTGTTGCGACATTTTTGTTGTTGTGTTGTTAGTTTATAGCATTAATTGGTTTTTTTCTCTTCTGATACCGTACCATTTCTCTTATTTGGCTGTGTTGAAGTTGCAACTTTATTGCTTAACATACTGGGATGGAATGATCTCAATGGCAAGAACGTTCCATCCTCAACTTGCATAACAAGCAGGTTATGCTTATTTTATAATTGAACTTTGCAGTCTTCATAAAATGTAGTTTTATTGTATTCTGTGCCTCTTTTCTAGCTTACTTGTACATGCATGCAAAGAGGAGGTAAAGTGAAGTGGTACTGGACTGTAAGCAATCTTGTCTCCAGCTGCAATCTTACTGAAAGCCGTTAATTTTTTTTTTTTCTGCATCCTTGGAAGGGAGCTGCACCCAGTGAGGTAACCACCATAAAAACCAAACAAGCTGTAGGTTACAGCAAGGATGAGGATTATGTTGCCAAGACCCTACAAGAATGATGATAGTGGAAGGTACAAACGTTGTGTGTCCCACGAAAGGGTTTGCTGGGGTCTGTTGGTCAGTGAGAGTGTGATGGAAAGAGTCACAGTGGCAGGTGGGGGAAGGGGGAGGGAGAGAGCTGTACATCTTAACAGTTATTAGTGGGAGTGATTTCTTTCTTACAGGACTGTAAATAAACCAGTGCCACTGATTTACCACTTGAAGATTTATGTCTGAGCAAAATTACTGTTTCTACACGCTTAAAAAGTAGTGAAATGGATGAGAGTGTTTTCTTTTTTAGCAAGGGCTAGATCATTTCAACACCAACTGATTGAATTTCACCTGGGTTTCCTTTACTGACCTGGTTTTGCAATTTGGCTATTTCTTGTTGACTGAATTCAGAGGAAAACTATTTGTGATGATATTGAATTTAGCAGAATGGCTGAAGTTTGAATTTGGCTTGTATTGGTTAAATCAAGCTTTTGATTTGGTTGCCTATTGTCCAGTATGCTAATCCATGTTATTTCCAGCTGAGTTAAAGTGTAAAGTCATTAGAGCAGCGTGGGGCTTTTGTTTGTAGAGGAAAGGTTAAGTTCTGCAGGCAGCTCATACTGCTGCCAGCATAGCTGCTAATCTGAGTTTGGGGACTAATTACCAGTAATAGCTACAGGACAGAGTCCTGTGTTGAGCAGAAGTCTGATTAGGACAAAGTTTGGAAAGCTTTGTCATGGGAAACGTTTTTTAACATTTTTCAGGAACTTGAGTTCTGATTTAGTTCTTTCAGAACCATTACTTGCCTTACTACTGTATTCAGCCTAATCTGAAAATCCTATAACAGAATTAACATACATTTTAAACTGTAATAGCCTGTAGCTATTTATGGACTGTCAATATTGTTATATTGTTTCTGAGTTGTTTCTAATTCAGCTGTTGGTAACCACAGATAGCTGCTGGGGGTGTGAGGGAAGAGGAAGCCAAAACTGATCTGATGAACAGATTTCAAAACCAATCTGTATTGGAGTGGTTTGGAGATGAATAGATTTAAAAAAAGAAAAAAATTAATGCAATTTTTTCCTAGACCCTTATGATTAAAAGTTTGTGTGCATTAACATTTTTGGATATGCTTTTAGAGGTACTCAGAAACAGTTGTTTTCCTTTTTCAAGCACTTAACTTTGTTTTAAAATTCAACAGGAGTTATTATTATACACAAACCATTTAACTTTCCTATTGTGTCCTGTACAAAAAAAGTGGAAAACTCTGATTTGGAATGGAGGTGAATTAAGAACACAAGAAATGAAAACAAATAAAACCTTCTTCTAAAGAGAGGTCAGCTTTAACAGAAGAAATACAGGCTGCAGATTTGCATTGGGAATGAGGGAGTAGTCAACTATGATTGCAGATAGTAGCATAAATATCTATTTTTGCTGCAGTATGACTTATTAAGTCATGAATTGAAAGCCATGATCCTTGACTAACATTACTTAAGATCATCCAATAAGTTAGTACCCCACTTTTTTTTTAGGTTTCAGAGCCTAGTTCAATAAAACTTTGCAATTTTCTTTAAAAACTGTGCATAATTTCCCTAATTGTTACTGATTTAGATGTCTTTGGTGTTGCTTTCTTCTCGTTTCTCCTAACTTAGTATTGTAATAAGTTGCAGTGTTTCTATGTAATTGAATAAAAGTGCTCATTTAGGAAAAATATTCTTATTATTAGTTTTGAGTGGAAAGAATGTGTAGTCCTCATCATGGATTTGCAGACTTGAAGCTTCTATGGGTTATTTCCAAATAATGGGCGAACTGTATGCAAAGTAATGACCCTTTTAATAATTTGCAGGCTTAGAGTATAATTACTGAGTAATTCTGAATTTATTTGGGGTTTTATTTCAGTCAGAGGGAATGTTCTCAAAGCTGCTGGTATAAACTAGGAATTAGCAGATGGGGTCAAGATCTGTTCTTCAGTCTGTGTACAGTAGCTTGAAAAAGTGTAAGCCTATCTGTTACTTATATATGTATAATGTATCTCTACCACCCATATGAGAAAGAAAAATCTAGACGGGTGTGTAGCATATGAGAAAATGTAACTCTCTACCTGAATGCCCAGCAGTGTCAGAATGTTGTGTTGAGCAGAACAGTGAAGGGTGATGATTGATCACTGCAGTTCTAACATGCAGATAATTCGTAGTGGAACCCAATTAACAACTGGCTCCGAAGCCAACCTCATCATCACATCTTACTTAAGTATTCATCTTTCATTTATTTATTTTTATTTCCATCTCTTCCTTTTAGTCACTTAAAAACTTTCTTCCTCAAGAAGTCATCAGGTCTGAGAAAAACCTTGTTTTTACCTGCAGTCAATTGCATAAGGTACTTCATGATGGCTATCCATTATTGATAATGCTTATTTTTTTCTGCTGTTTTGTTTAGATGACAGTGCCTCTGCTGCAAGCAGTATGGAGGTAACAGATCGCATTGCCTCTCTGGAGCAGCGTGTCCAGATGCAGGAGGATGACATCCAGCTGCTCAAATCTGCCCTTGCTGATGTGGTCCGACGCTTGAATATTACGGAGGAGCAGCAAGCCATGCAGAACAAGAAAGGACCTACCAAAGGTTTGCATTTCAGATAGATGTAAAATAGATAGTGCACTTCAATGAGTATTTCATACGTATTAAAATAAGGTATTCATTAGATCTTGAAATATTCAAAACTAACAAATCAATTTGAAATTCAACCTGTTAAAAAGAGCACATAAAAATCCAGATGGCTAAATCTGTCAGCCTTCTACAGTTTACATGAACCAGCATAGCATTTGCATTTTCTTAGTGCTTAATCCACAATCTACATTTAACCATTGCTACCACTTCCTTACTTCTGATCAAGATTAGTTTATAAACTCTTTAGGGAAGGCATTGTCTTCTGTGTGAGAAACTCCTAATAGGTTGGGGGTTTTTTATACAAAAAAATGAATTGAACTTAAGTAAAATGTAATTAAAATTTAATTATACATGTCTTAAGTGTCTATAGATGATACAGACATAAGGCAGATCTCTAAGCTAGCAGAGTTGACATAACTAAGGAAATGGTACAACACCAGCTGCTCAGCTACAAAGGAAAGGTAGAGCTGTGGTGGTTGCCTGACTATGTTCCAGAGCAGCAGATCCAGAGCCAGCAAGGTGCCAGGTGTGACAGATGTCACTTCTTGGCAGAATTCTGTGCTGTGCCCACGTGCCACAGCGTGCTCTCTCATGGCTCCTGCTCTGCAGGAACAGGTTTGTCTGTGCACAACTCAAAAGCTGGACCTGAACATCCAGCGCTTCACAGTAGTAAAAGTTTATGAGAACCCAACTAGTGTGATTTACTGTAGTGTGTGAGGCTGCAAAGGCCTGGGAGGCTGCCTATGTGCAGCTTAGAGAAACATGCAAGGTATTTTAGAGTGGTTTTAGGAGTAAGAGTGGTGGCAACCTAGATGTTGAAAGAAAGTATGGCTGACTTTACAGGCTATTGTCTAACTTATCAAGTTGTTTCTTTTGGGATCCTGATATGTATTAATATTAATTAAAACCCTATTTTGCATCAGAATTATGTTATGTATTCATGGATTCATAATTTTCCAAGTTTAAAGTTAGGACTTTCTTTAATCTCGGTTATATATTTGTGACCTTGCAATAAATATTTAGTTCTAGTCATTGATTTAACACACTAGGTAGGAACTACTTAATTTGCTGAACTGAGATGTCATGTTTGTTACAAAGTTTTGTGTCAAGAGATGAGGAAAGCTGAAAGGGACGGAACGACAGAGCCAAATTATGAGTTGGTCGTGTCTCATGCTTGCTGTCAGACAGAATATGCACTAAATATCTGCAATCTTGTCTTCATGTTCCCTTCCCTTTCTGTTGTAATCTCCTTATTTTGTCTTTGTTTTATTGAAAAAAAAAATTAAAATATCAGATAAATTAAATGTTACTAAAGATAGCCTTCACTGTGATAAAATGTTCCATCAAATCTGGTTGTACAAGGGATTAAGAGGCTTCATGTTGCCTGTGAAATAGATACTATCTGATGCAAGGAGGAAATAAAGTCTAGTAATTATTACTGAGTTGTAACCAAATCTGTTCTTGCCTGCTGGCTTTACTTAGCAAAACACAAACCAGATTTTCATGGATTCTGTGAGCAGAGTTGAACTCTAAATCAGGGAGAGTTTTCTTGGTCATGGCAGATCATTAGAGCCATAGTTCAATGTACATTGAAGAAAAGCTGCTGTAAGCCTATCCACCTGTCTTCTATGGCTGTTTTTGGGGGGGATTCGTTTGCTTGTGGGATTTTTGTGTGCATGTGGTTTGGAGGTTTTTTTTAATGTAGATATGGCATACCTGGTTTTTTACATGTATGTGAAATTACAGTGTATGAAGTTTTACTGTAATAATGCAAATAGGGGGCTACAAGTATCAACTGCTCTTCCACTGCAAATTACCAGAATGAGTCCTGGTATTTGCCAAAAAACCCACCTAATTTCTGGAGAAGATGTAAAGAACTTTCAGTTTGCTGTACATCAGCTGTAACATTTAGTGTATGGTCAACCTTATTAAACATGAATTATAAACAAGAAAGAGAATCTGAAGTATTCTGATCACTTGTTTTTTCCAGCTGTTTGTCAAATACGATACATTTCACATGATGGCCTATTACTCCTATAGTAGGCACAACTACTTTATAACAAATTGTATACAATTACTTAGCATAAGAATAATTTCAGTATTTCAGTTTGGAATGGCATTATGGAGGCTCCTGATGGAGACTCTTGGAAGACGGGCTTTTTTAGACACGGGAGGAGCTGGAGTGGCAGCTTCTCATGCTTTACCCATTGGGCTGCATGGACCGAGTCTGTTTATTTTCCCTATATTGTTTAATCACTAATTCCACATTTGGAATTTTAAAAAGTGGAATTTGATCCCACAGAATGTCACAGAAATTGTGTCCATGAAAACTGGGGCTTGAAGCATACTGTATGCTGCTGTTACCATTTGATCTATAGATGAAGTAGATCAGGATTAAGTGTGTGTTGGGGGAGGTCTGTGCCTTTGGAAAAACAGGATCCCCACTGTACTGTATAAAGTCTGGAACAAGAGTCTTCATGGGACAAACAACTTCATTTTTCTGAGTACTTCAAATTTAAAATTAATTTAAAGATTTCAAGTTCCAGACTTTCAAATCTAGAACGGAAAAATCTTGAGCTTATTTTCAGTCTTTCTGTTCTTGTTCTAAACTTGAGCTAAGCAGTTTAAAAGCAGCATACATCATGGAAAGGGAGCAGCTTATCTTGTCCATTTGTGGAGCTCCTTCCCTAATGGTGTTTTGAGTTTTTGTTTGGGTTTTTTTCCCCTTTCCTTATTTAATTCTACTACTTGGTGGAGTTTCAGTATGGCTTCCTGCCTTTGTTTTACTTGTGTTTGTTGTTCTTTCCTTTTGCAATTACTGGTTTGTTTGTAAACTTAACAGCCCTATTAATCCATAGATCAGAGTATGATTAAAAAAGCTGCTGCTGAGGCTGATAAACTTGTCAGTCCTGCTACCACAGGTAAGACCTTGAAGCACCAGAACTTCCAAAAATAAACATTACTGACAAAGCAGTAATAGCACTGTGTTACTGACTTCTAACAGCAATGACATGTTTGGGATTGTGTGACTGTGATGTCAGTTACCACTGGTGTGAACTAGCTGTTGTAAATAAAACTAAATAGCTCCAGTATAAACAGTGGATTAATTGAATTATGCACAGTTTTTCTGTGTGTTGTGTAAGAGTTTCATGGTGTTGCTTTCTACACTAGCTAACCATTTACATCTCTATTTCCAGAAATGTGGGTTGTGGGTTTGTGCTGGATTTGAAGCAAAACTTCTGTTAAAGGTTGCAGGGTTTATTCCTGGCTGCTGCTAGTTTCAATTTCATAAGGTTAGGAGAGTAAACAGACTCCAGCTAGTTCACTCCAGCTACTTTTTAATGGATGTTCTTTTTAAATAACTATAAATAAGGAAAATATTTTAGTAATTAATTTTTTTAACTTTAATTGCTGTTCTAATTTGTCTTCTCAAAGCTCAATAAAGTTTTGTGAGCTACAGAAAGCTTGCCAGGAGACAAGTCCACAACTTCTCAACTGTAGCTACCTGTGATTCTGCAGTATGCTACAGAATCAGTTTTATACATATGGATTAATTACAGCAGTGCAGCAATTAGGAAACAAGCAGCAGCGTTTCCAGCACAGAACAGTAAAAAGAATTTAATATACAAAAAATGAATAAAGTAGAGGTAAATAGAATGATGATATCTGAAATCATTTTTAAAAAAAGAAATAGATGCATGGGAAGCCAAGTAAACTTCAGATGTTCTGTATAAGCTCTAAAGACAGCATTAGTCAGTTAAAATAGATCATGGAAGGCAGGGCCGGAAGGCACCCTCAGTGAGCATTGAGAAAATTTTCTTCTTTTATCTCCTTTGTTGACTTTCTTTCCTGTCATCCTTCACTCTTCTAAGCCAAATATGCCTCATTCCTTCAGTATTTCCCTTATAGGTTGTTTTCTAAATTTCTGTCCTCTGAACAAATAAATGACGAATGAATAACAAGTAAGTTGTGTATTCAAACAAAGTTTCAAGACAAAGTTTGTCTTGCAAGTTGCATTGTCTAGTAGACGGTATTTACTGGCAATCTTCTGAAGACACAGTCTTTTTGTTCAATATATGAAAATTTAGGGTGAACAAGTCAATAAATGCTTGTTGTCAGTGCTACAATAAGATGTTACGATACGACCTGTAAGTGTATACAATTGGTACTGTTTAAGTTTAGCCTTTTAGATCTTTTATCCTTGGCAGTCTTTTTTGAGGAACATTTCATAGGTATTCTCCCTGCCATCCTCTCCAAGTTTAATGAAATTTTATGTTCGTAAGGTGACTTGTGACTGCTGCCTTCTCTCGGGTGGTGTTTCTCTGAACCCAGGGGTATTTGGCATCTTTACAATGGCTTGTAATACAAAGTCCTGTCAAATTTCAAGTGATTAAAGCTTTCTTCCCTGCGGTAGAGAGAGCACTAGTCATGTTTATGTCTATGTTTCAAGGCTATGATCCACAGCAGTTTTCATGTTGGTACTCATTGCTTGCAGTTTTAAACACCATTTTTGCAACTAACTTCTAACTACTCAAATGGGACTTTTCTGCTATTCTAATTTTAATTGCGGCTATGACACTTAGATCCCTTTTTGAACCAATGTTTGATCAGAAGAATGTAGGTAGATAATGTCAGCGTATTACCTCCACTCTTCTGCTGATTTCAGTTGCTTTTTCTGAATCAAAGGTACAATTCCTTTCTGTCAAACATAAGCCCACATTGTTTGAAAATAGAGCTTTTGGGGGGAGTAATAATAATTTCCGTGTGGAAAACCTCCAAGAAGACTGAGGGGTGAAGAGCAGAGTTTCTGGGATGACAGCCTGCCTTCATTTCTAGCACTTCTCTGGATGCTATCCAGGTGGGCAAGAGACTGATGCTCTTTTGAGAGAGCGGGATTGTTTTTGAGGACAACAACTACTTTTATGCTTATCACTAAGCTCCTTGATCTAGGACAGAGTTTTACACATGAGGGAGGTTATAGAGTTGTGTGCTCAATCCATATGCTGTGATTTACTTGATAGGGTGATGATGATTATTATTAATAATAATAATAATAATTCCTCTATGTTAAAACCCTCATCTGTGCTGAATTTGGCAATAGTGACACAAAAATGGCACACTACATGGATAATTTAAAATATTCTAGTGTTGTTTGCTGAGGAAAAAACCAGAGAAAAGTAAACGGAGACAATGATTTCATCTTATGCTTGTTTTATAGCAAGACCACTGGTACAAACCCTGCCTTTAAGGACGACAGTTAACAATGGAACTGTGTTACCAAAGAAACCAAGTGGCTCTTTACCTTCTCCATCAGGAACCAGAAAGGAGACTGTATCACCAGCAGCAAAAAGGTAGGCATGTATGAGAAACCTTATAACCATGGAATTGAAAACATGGTACAGCTCCTCTTTTAACCTTCTAGATGTGTAGTTTTTCTTACTTGCAAAGCAGCAGTCTAAATATTTAGCTCGGAAAGAAAGGGAGATGGATTTTGTTCTAGGAGGCTTTAAATTTATTCATTCTAATTACAGTTAAGGTTAGTCCCATGCGTACTGAAAGAATGCACAATGCTTGGTCTTACTGGTTTGTGTTCTTTTCTTGCTTTTGAGAGTTTAGCATAGAGAGAATAAAGCACTTCTACTTTGCTGTTGCCCAACATGATGTGAAAAGTGGTGCAAGAATTCTTTGAGTAGCTAGTAGAAAATACATAGTCTGCAGAGAAACAGTGTTATCATTGCAAATCAGTATGTTATCTTTGGTGGTTTTCTCTCACTAACAAAATTATCATATAAACTGCATGCACAGTGTTAGCAGCATCTCAGGGAGGAGGAAAATTCTATGCCTAGCACATATTTATGCAAATGAAAGCATCCATCTTTAGATATCTTACCATTAGCATGTATTTAAGCCCTTCTAAAAATTACTGCTCTGTCCCAATCTGCTTTGTGTGTAGCTGTTTTTAAATAGGCTAAATGTTTTATACATCTGGGTTATAAGGAACCGAATGGATTGGGTGAAGCAAGTTCAAGTTATACACGGCAGTTACTGTGGTGCTAATCTGCTGTGTGGTTTGTCTGTAAAAGATATTAGTGTGGGGTTTTGGGTTGGGGTTTTTTTGTACATTTCTTTTGTGTGTCTCCTCATCTTTTTGTAGTGATGATGCTGCCAGCTCTGAGGGAGAGAAAGTTGTAGAGTTGAGAGCATTAACTTGCTAAGATCTGAGGTCTCTCTCATAAAGAGATTTTTTCCTCAAAGGTGAGATGGCGGCTAAGGGTATGCCAGTTTTTACTACTGTGTTGAAGGGGACTGATTTTCAAGAAACTCCAGGTTCTGTTATTGTAGAGACAAGTTATGCTGTGCACAATTAAAATTGGAAAATACCATATTTTTTTATGTCACAAAAATGAACTCCTGTGAGCTCTTATGAGCTGGAGCTCACTGCAGCCATAGGCTTTGGCAGGCTGGTCTGAATCATCCCGTAAGATAAGAGAAGGAAACCAAATACTGTCTAAACTGTTCCATTATTAAATTGTATTACCAGAAGTTTGAAAATGGGTGAAAGAACTTTCCTTTTAGAAAAGGAAATATATTAGTGTTTGAAAAAGAGTACTATTTAGTACATGCTGAATTTTAAAACACATTTGTTCTTCACAAATTATTTTTTTGTTAATAATTCTCAGAATTTCATTCTTTCTAATTAAGTTTCAACTAGTAGTTATAAAACATCTGAGAGCACAGCCATTGGCAGACTTCACCTGTGTACAGAGGGTGTGATTCCTGAGTCTCTATGCTCTGTCTCTAAGGTTCAGCATAGGACTTTCTGCCTCAGAGTCAGGTGGGTGAAGTGCAGGTCGGGATCATACTCATGCTTTCTCTATTCTTGGAGGCCTTTATGTAATTCAGGTGTTCCATCTGGTATTGCCTGCAGCCTGTAGGCATTATCCTAGCTTAGGATCCCTGTAGGTAAGTGGCACCCTGTATCCCTTCCACCTGACCATCGTGCAGCCTGGATACCCAGAATGCCAGTGGGAAAGTCCTTAGCATCATTAGGGAGTATTTTTAGACTGTCTTGATTCCTGTATGAGAAATTCTTCCACAGGGCAAGTATTTAATGTCCTTTTATTATGCTTTGTCCCTTCTCATTGCTGAAGAAGCTAGGCTGAAGGTGCTTTAAATATGCAATATGAAAATGTATATTCAGTTTTGGAAAAGAAGAAATATACATGGACAGTTTTGCTGAAATAGGTGAACACTTAAGAATGCTTAGGAGAGCAGGGTTGCTCCATGTCCTGAAAAAGGCAGTTGTAAATTCAGGTGCTGTAGAATTATTGTTCTCTTCAAATGCACTAGAATTCTGTATTGGTATCTTTAACGTGCAAATTTTCATTCTCTACTCTTACCTTTATTAAACTATATTAAGTTTCTATGCCTTGCCTATAAATATACTTCAAGGTGAATAAAGTGGAATGGTAAGGACCTCACCAATTAATTACTGTACAAAACATTTTTTGGTAAATTATTCTGTAATCATTTAATAGTGAACCTTGAAATAACTGATTGGATTTCAGGGTTTTATAGTAAATGGTGTTTCATATATTTGGTATTCAAGCATGATACAGTGAGTGCTCCAAATATATTTCTTGTATACAGTCAAGTAGAATAATACATTAGGCATCCTTAAGCTGAATTCAATCACACTTTGTATTTATACTGGGCCCTTTTACCTTCAGGAGCTGCATGTGTTTATGCATGAAACAGTAATGGAAATACCTCAGCAAGATCAAATAGCTTCCTTTTCAAGGGGTAGGACTTGTTTATTTGTGTTAGAAGCTTCTTTCAGTATTGCACAGTTTACAGATGGTGGGAAATTTTGAGCTATTTTTTCACTCTGATTTTTGCTAAGAAGTGTTCTTTTCTTATGAACTGGTTCCAGAACTGTAGCTAATTCATAGTGTAGCTATTCTTTAGTCCAAAATATGGTCATTTGACACAGCAGCTGTAAATAGTATTAAGTGTTTATAGATGTTTTAAAACTTAATTTCTGCTTGAATGCTTTTAATAGTTTTTCTATACAACGTGCACAATTGAAAAGATAGAATTTGAAAAGTGAAAGTAAAGTTAAAAACAACAGTAGAAAGGGAAAAAATAGTTTTTGATGGGTCATCTTCTAAACTTTTGATCTGCTGTTGAGACTGACAAATATCTCATAGGATTGCAATAGTAAAAAATAGCATCTTCCATTTTTTTATTACCTATGACCATATATTCAAGAGAAAGTGCAGGTGAATGGAGTCCTTCCCAAATGTTTTCTGAATTGCCTTATGAAAAGAGGGCTTACAATCAAATAATTTGATTCCTCTCTTCTCCTATACTTAGAACCATTAGGTTAGGACTGTATGATGTCCAATTGAAATGACATCAATCTATCCCTTGAAACAGTATGTTGTGCGTTATTTATGTAAATATATTCAAATAGTCTGTGTGGGGACTAAGTGTGCATCCATACATTCTCCTGCTTAGACATAGATGTATTTACTGGTATGTCTGCAGACACAATCTCATTTCATACAATAGCTGTGTTAAATGGGTTGGTTAACTCCTATGAACCCACAGGTTGGTATACAGCTTATCTGCCTTGCTGGATTGCCAAGGAGATGTGGTTCAGAGTTCACTAAATTTTCTGATTTCCCATTTAATATTTGAAATGGAAATTACTTCTTCTGGCAGGAATATAAAATTGGAGGTAATAAAAAAGGCTTGAGGCTGAAAGGGTGGAACTAACAGGCTTTTATTTGAGTTCCATATATTCTCTCAGTGACCTTATGCAAATCATTTAACCTCTATGCATATTGCTTTTCCATATGTAAAACGTGTATCTCTGGATATCAGCAGGTTCTGATAGGGCCTAATGTGATAATTAGATCCAGATCTTGCAAAGCGTTGGGTAACCTCAACTGACTCTGACTTCAATTAGAATTGAGGGCACCAAACCCCGCTTCAGCATTCAGACCTCATATACTCAATACCCAATTATCCAAGTTAAGGAAGGACTGAAATAACTTGAATAGAGCAAAAACACAATCCAAAACATGGATCAATTGGATTATAAAAGTATCTGGTGGTAATACAGTGCAAGATAGAAAGCCTGGTGATGCTGGTGGTACCAAAAACTGTGGTCAAGCACCAAGTGGAGCTGCTGCACTCAGGCTCTGGGGGCCATGTGAACACAGCTGGGAGTCTCTGGGTGCCAGCCAGCTAACAAAGAGCTGGAGTGATTCTGAGATGGGCTGAACAATCACCTGACACAGACAGACAATCAAGAATTACCTGGCTTTGTAAAGTGTTTCCATGCCGTCTTCACAAGAAACCTTTGATAGAGGATTTGATTTTAATTTTAATATATTTACTAATTCTATGATGTAGAAGTGTATAAGCTATTTTGAGTACCAGCTTTTTGAATGCTGCTATAGTTTTATTCTGAACTTTGTGCTTAGAATAATTATTTGAAATTTTAATTCTGAATAAGATAAGTTTAGTGTATCATGAGCAGAACTTTCCCTTCCCCCTGCACTCTTTCTTTGGCATGTAATATAGCTTGAAGTTTGCTCCTTAACACTAAATTTGTCTTTGGAATCTGGCCAGTGCGTAGTAATGATGTTTTGTGTTCCCTATTAAAATCTAAGGTTTTGTGACTCATCTAGGATAGCTTTGTTTCCAAGAGTTGAGGGGGAAAAAGAGAAAAAAAAAAAGTAAGGGAGGAGAATGCGGACAGTACCTTTCCCAGTAGGGATGCTGCTGCAGGCTGCAGGCTAGCACATACTTTGCCTTTCAAAAGGAGACAATCAGTCATTCTTTCTCCCCCAGCAGATTGAAAAGTATTACAATGGTGCAAAACTCTGACAATGGAGATCAAAAGGAAGAAGCAGGAACAAAGAAAACATAAAGAGCTTTGTTTGCAGGGAGAATAAAATACTTTAATATGATAAATTCCTGTTCTTCTAAACTCTAAACACATGGCCCCTAGGAAATTGTTCAGTCGCCTGGAATTAATGTTGTGCGTTCTGTTAGGGGGCAGCGATGGTTTGTAACTGGCACACACACAAACTCTGTATCGAATCTTCAATTAAGTGCTCTGTGTAACACTCAACTCTCAAAGAAAATGGTTTAAAATATTTAGAATATAAGTTAAAAAAGAAATCCCTCTCCATTGAACTTCGGGTGGCAAAACTATTACACCACTTCACAATATCTCTAACAATTAAATTTATTAGTGCATTTTGCTCAAAGGCATAATGAAATTAAAGTCATATGTTATTCCTGAATTCATTCTAATTGATTTAAATGAGGGTCAAAACGAGTGCTAGACAAAATATTAATGCCATCAGTTACTGTCTTAAGAGCGTTGTGTGCTAGTTTTTAATTTCTTCTATTAAAAATCTTTTATATTTTTCCAAATAATTTTAGTAATAAAGTATATATCTTTTTAATTTTGGCCAGATTTGTTCACCACAATTCAGTAATGCAACTACCTGAAACATTCATGCTATGCAGTGGTATATGTATGTATATATGAGGATTTATTTTCTTGTCTTTGTTGTTGCTTTTTTAATAGTCTTTGTCTTTTAGCTGGATCATCTGTTGTGTTCCTTCAGATAGCCTCTTTGATTTCTTTTTTTCTTAAATTTTATTTTTTAGTTGCTTTACAAATGGTCAGTCTATTGGGGCACTGCTGAGATTTTGTCATTCAAAGATACATTGGTGTTCTTAAATGTATGGTTTGAAATGATCAAACATCTAACTGAGTCAATAAACACTTTGTTGTTTACTCCTGCACGTGACTTCATATCTTGAAAGCATGCAATTTTGTCTTTTAATGTAAGTCTTGTAAATGTCTTGTTTCCACATTTTATTGTTGCATTCACTTTTTATTCTGCTTTGTTTACGCACCTCTCAATCTGGATTAAGCAGGTCTGTGAATCTTCTCAATGCATGCAAACTGAAAAAGCCTGCTCTAAGGTGAGGGATCCTTAATAGCTTTGTAGTGTTGAAGTTCAGTTGTTTTTCCTTTCCATTTCAATTCAACACATAGAAAGTGGCTGTTTTAGTAAAAGCGTTAACATGATAGAACTGTAATTATTATTGCCATTTTTAACATTTTCAGAAGTACATGTCTAAAACTTTCTCATCATTGATAAATGCATCACACAATTTAGATAATAATAATTTCAGTGATGGTATCTGCATTATTTCATACTAACATCATTTTTATTATAGGAGTGTTAGGCCACATTGCTCTCTTAAACAAGTTAAAAATTGTGTTACTAAATGTTATCTTCGTAAATAATTGCAAATGCTCTCCTTTCATATCACTAATGAGGAAGTCATATTCTGGGATCCAGTTATACTCTTACAAACCTGTAAGTTAAATGAGTATTTTCTGTTGTTTTAAATTCCTCCTCAGGTGACAGTGTATCTACTGTAGCCATGGATATAATCACTTGTGTTTAATAGTCTAGCTAACAAAATGTGTATAGTGCCAAAATTGAGTTAATATAATGGAGTTATAATCCATGTTTCCAACCACCAACTAATACTTCTCACTGGGCTTTTGTTGTTGTTGGAAGTTTAAAGTAAAATTTGTCACAAGATAGCATTACTAATTAGTTTAAGCAGTGATGGATATAAATCAAAAGGCTTTGAAAGAATTTTATACCTGTGGTAAAAGTAGTTTTAATACTGATATAAGACTTCATTATTCAGAAAGAAGATAGAATTAAACTTCTAAATTTTAGTTCCACTCTTTCATTTCTTATCCTCTAGTTCATCTTTTGAACGTTGACATCTATAAAAATGAAACCCCAAGCAACATTAAAATTAGTTTCAAACTGTTTCTGTAACTTAAATTTTTTCTGAGATTAGTATAATTTGATAATGTCCTTAATTTAATTTCAGTGTAGGCTGATGTTGACGCCTCTTATCCTTAAAGAAGAAAATATGCGTTGACATCAGCCTACACTGAAATTTTCTTAACCAGGAAAGGATGCCAAAATAAAGATTTGATCCTGACAAATCACACAGGATGTTTCTGTAATTAATGTATATAATAGTGGAAGGCACATGCTAAAAGCTATTTTATGTGGAATAAACATTTTCAGTATCAAAGTTTTATTTTTTAACTGGAGTAGTATTAAGTTGGATGATGTTATAGAATGCAGGGAGAATAGTTAAATATTAACAGTATAGTCTTTACTAGAGAAGGTTTTTTTCATGCATTTGACATTGAGATGACTTGGATAATGTAAGTCTAGTGTAGGAAGTACACTTCTGAAATTAAGACAGAATTAAATTATTGTTGCTGCCTTTTCTCTTCCCCATGAATGTATTTTGTTCTGTTGCTGTGTGTAATTTTGCATTCTGCTTGCTCTCTTACATTGCTTTCTCCACAGAAACACTACTTTTTAAGATTCAGCTTAATCATTTGAAACTTGTTTTTATTACAAGAATGCAGCACTGAACATCTGTCTTACCATCGCATGTTCCAGAAGGTTTTTTTGTCAAGCTGCCTGAGATACACCTTAACATGCATCACCTCTGCAGATCCGCCCCTGGATGGGCTCTGCCTTCTTTTCAGAAGGGCAATTGCTTTGCAGAAAGACTCTGGTTCAGGTGTTCCCATCGTTTCTGTAACTGAGTCTCAGTTGAGGTGTTCAAACATTCCCCTCCTTGCTGGTAAAAAGACATGGGGGAGCAGAAATAAGTTTGGGGTTTTTTCTAAAGTAGGAAGTGTATCAATGGTGGTGTACAGTTGCTAAGCTGAACATTTTTTGACCAGACGGAAAAGTCTGTCTTGTTTCCTCTAGTTATGGAGAGCCAGCTTATACCACACATAAAGTGGGACAGAGCCAGAGGAGCTGACTTAGATAACAGGGTAGGGATAGCTGTTAGGGACTGATGGGGAGATTTGGAGTAGTCCTCAAGAATGCATGGGATGAGTATTCTGGTAAGCAGAGCATCTCTGGGAATGTATGGAGGCCAAGGCAGAGCATCTCTGGGAATGTATGGAGGCCAAGGCAGAGGTGGCTGGGAATGATAAAAGGTGTGACTAGGATGAGACTGTCCTTAAAGGAGCAAGTACTGAAGTTTTCACAGTGGGATGGAGCTTGTGGTTGGGATTTGGGTAGAGATGTGAGCTTGAAAGCAATCATTGATGTCCATGGTTTCTGGAGTGATAGAGCTGCTGAAGGTGGTTATTTAGTATGGGGATTTTATGGGTAAAGGGGATATTTTCATTCTGCTTTCTGCAGGGCAGAAAACAGTACAGGACTGAAGTGGGGGGAAATGAGACCTGGACACTGAGTCCTGTCATTCAGCTGCTGCCATGGGGTGATTCCTGCCTCGTTCTGGGTACTGCTGCCTGAGCCTCTCTGCTACAAAGGGCTTGCAGCAACGTGTAAAGCATTTTTAGCCCCAGCAGCTTTGGGGCCTCACCCTTAGCTGCTCCCTCTCTTGCTAGGAAGCACTGCTTTAGGGAGAAGTGCTTTGGTCAATAATTTGTCTCCTCTAAGGTGTAAGTTCTGACTGAGCTTCTCTTAATTTACTAAGTAACGCTGCTTGAGAGAGCTGGATATCTAAGGGGTGCCATAAAGCCACACGAGAGCTCCCTTGATAACTATCTTGGCAACAAGGATGGCTGAAGAGTGAGAGAGTAGGGTGAGCTTTAAGCCTTTGAGAAACCTCCTGTTACGACATGGGGGGAATCTAATCTATTCATACATGTAACTAGGAAACATACATTTTTGACAACAATCAAAAAAATGCAGGCTAGCTCACCATTAATTGCAGTTTGGAGTATATTAATACTAGCTTTGAACCACGGAGTAATTGATATTGAATGAAGACCCAAAGTTAGCTTGCTTGTGTTCAAATTTTGACCTACTTTTGGCATTCTCTTTAGTCTGGCTGGAAGTGTCAGGTAATATGCTTTCTCTTTAAATCTTTCACTTCTTCGTAAGTGAATCCAAAAGTTCAGAAGTATGGAGTGGTAGTCAGAGATTTGAAATGTGACCCAGAAAAAAGATTGCAACTACTCTATGTAATTGGTTTAGCCCATCTTCTATTTTATGGTTAAGGAAAAAGCAGTATGTTTGTTTCTGTTGCACCAGGTACTCAGCAAAACTCTTACATAGGCTCTTTAATAAATCAAGTTAAGAATTAAAAAAAAATTTGTAGTTGATTTTTAAGGGTCAGTGTTCTACTTGATACATTTCTCAAACATATTTATTGTAGAATATATACTTTTACAAGTGCCACTGTGAAACTTGCTCCTTGTTTTATTAGCACCATTAAGAGAACCAGTTCAGCTGAGCGTGTGTCCCCAGGAGGTCGGAGGGAAAGCTATGGAGATTCCAAAGGGAGTCGCAACCGCACTGGTTCCACCAGCAGTTCATCTAGTGGTAAAAAGAACAGTGAAAGGTAATGTTATCTAAGTATCTATCTCCTGTCTCTGCCTCCTGCTCTAATAATGAAATTAGTTTCTTTAGTGAACTTAGTTTTTCTTGTTTAACAAATATTGGAAGCTTTCTTTTTTTACAAAGCTCCAATTCTTGGACCAAAGTATATATTAAAATATTTGAAATAAAACAGGTTTTCATATTTAGATTAAATTTATTTGCCTTATTTCCAAGCTATAAACAGTGTGAGAGCCTAGAATTTCCCAGGACAGTTAATAATTATTAAACATGCCTTTTCTAGTATCTTAGTGGTTTCCCTTAGTCTTCATATTCCTGACAAATACTTCTTTGAGTTTCTGGCTGTGGTGCATTGACCCCAGCTGGCATCTATGTACTGCACAGCCATTCACTTCCTCTCCTCCAGTGGGATGAGAGGAAGAAAATAGGAAGAGCAAAAGTGAAAAAACTCATAAATCAAGATAAAGGTAGTTTAAGAAGTGAAGAAAAGAGGAAGAAAAACCAAAACAATTCCTGAGAAGCATTCACTCACCACATCCCACATGTAGACTGATGTCCAGCCAGTCTCTGAACCATGAATGCCTCAGTCTGAGGGCCAAATTAAAGATAAATGAGGGGAGAGATTTACATGCAAGTGCTGTTCAATGAAGCAGAGTGAGGTGATGCCTATCTCTGTGTATCTCTGATCATGCTTCTCTGTATTGCTGACAGCACAGAGAAAAGAGAGTATCTTGTCCAAGAGTTTCAGACTTAGGATGGCCTTGAACAAATAACTACTTCATTGAGGTTCATCAGTATTGTCAGTATAGGTCAAGCAGTTCCTTCCTGTATTTCCTACTCAGATTTTAGTTTTGACCATTTCACTTGACCCGTTTTAATGCAGTTTCCTATGCAAGAAATGGTGTTGATGGTACTCTTTTACTGTCTCACAGATGATGTGACCATAAAAACACATGGTTAATGAAGATCACATAATAGCCTAATTTACCTGCTCTGTCTGGGCATCAATGCCATTATACATGTCATTGTCAATGGTGTGGCACAAAATGTTCCTTCCTTTTTATCCCTTCAGCATATTTGCTTGAATAAGGAGTGACTGAGCTGGTTGTGTACTATTTCACAGCCCAAATATGGGTGATTACATTATTAATAGCTCATTTTCTGGCTTATGTTTTCAGCTATGAAGCAAGACAGCAAGTGTGCAAACTACAGAACTTATTCTAACTTATGGGTTGGGATAAAAGGGCAGACTACTAAGGGTGGTACTTTGTGGCTGTTTGCTACAAGCTGCCTGAACAGGAGGAAGTGCATGGGGTCTTTTACAGGCAGCTTGAAGCAGCCTCAAAGTCACAGGCCCTGGTTCTTGTTGGGACTTTAACTACCCTGACATCTGCTGGAGGAGCAACACAGTGAAGCACAGAGTCCAGGAGGTTCCTGGAAAGCATTGATGACAACTTCCTGTCACAGGTAGTGGAAGATCCCACAAGGAATGCTGCTTATGAAAACAAATAGGGAAGGCCTTGTTGGAGATGTGAAGGTTGGAGGCAGCTTTGGCTGTCGTGACCCTGTGGTGGAGTTCCATACCAGGAAGGGATGAAGCAGGGTAGCAAGTTAAGATTGTAACCATGGACTTCAAAAGAATTAACTTTACCCTGTTCAGGGATCTTCTTGGAAGAATCCCATGGAGCAGGCCCTGGAGGCAAGAGTGATCCAAGAGGGTTGGTTGATACTAAGGATCACTTCCTCCAGGCTCAAGAACAATGCAGCTGGATGAGCAAGAAATCAGGAAAAGTGGGCAAGATACCTGCATGCATGGATAAAGGACAAGGACATGGGTGTTCTGGTGGACAACAAGCTGTCCATGGGCATGGCCCATGTATGTGCCCTTGTGGCAAGGAAGGCCAGTGGAATCCTGGGGTGCATTAGGAAGAGTATTGCCCTCAGGTTGAGGGAGGTGATCCTATACAGAATCGTAGAATTGTCAAGGTTGGAAGAGACTTTTTAGATCATCAAGTCCAACCATTCAATTCTGCCCCTCTACTCAGCCCTGGTGAGGCCACATCTGGAGTGCTGTGTCCAGTTCTGAGTTCCTCAGTACAAGAGGGACATGGAGCTCCTGGAGTGAGTCCAGTGGAAGGCTACAAAGTTGATCAAGGAACTGGAGCATGTCTCTTATGAGGAAAGGTTGGGGAAAATGGGCGTGTTCAGCCTCAAGAAGAGATGACTGAAAGGGAATCTCTTCAGTGTCTATAAGTATCTGAAGGGAGGGTGTCAAGAAGATGGAGCCGGGCTCTTCTTGGTGGTGCCAAGCAAAATGACAAGAGGCAATGGGCAGAAACTCATGCACAGGAATATGAGGAAAAATTTCTTTACCGTGTGGGTGACCGAGCACTGGAACAGATTGTCCAGAGAGATTGTGAGGTCTCCCTCAGTGGAGATATCTGAGAATTGTGTCTGGACACAATTCTGTGCTGTGTGCTCTGGTATAACCTTACTTAAACAGGGAGGTTGGACCAGATGAATGACTGTGGTCCCTTCCAATCTGACCTGTTCTGTGACTCTGTGAAAGGCTTAGCAAATTAAAGGAATAATGAAAAAATTTAAATACTATCAGAGAAAATGTTATAAAATTGTAACGAAGGAAGATGTAATATTTGCACAAATTAAAATCTTGTTTGCATTCTGCATCTGTGCATGTGAATGACGTTTTGATAAGCCAACAGAATTCCACAGGACTGGACCTTCTGGTACTTACGGAAATTTGACTTTATCCCAGCATTATTTTTTGTTAGATAATTATAAGCAACAAATAACTAATAGATGTGGGTTTCATTTTGTTTCTAAGATTTTTATACTTCAAGATTTCTAAAAGATAAATATAACTGAAAAAAATTTACTGTAGTGATACATAATACCCATAAATATATACTACTTTTGTGAGGAAAAACAATCTATTATTAGTTTATTTAGGAGCCAAGTGTCTTTTTGCATGTGCAGATTTGAACAAAGTCTTTTCTCAGACCCTTATAGCACAGAGAATGTATACCTGCACACATCTGAATCAGCAAACCAAGCATCAACAATCTTGGGGACAAGTGAGCCTGAAAAGTTTGAAAGGCAAAACCAAGCAAAACCCATAATGATCAGTGAAGGGGCAGCTTAAAATAACAGCTTAATTTAAGCTGCAAATTCTGTGAAGTGTTGCAACGGTGCGTAACTTCATGCAGCTGCTTTGTCTTGGTGAAGTCATTAGAATGGAGCTCCTGTTTTCTGTATTGATCTCTTGAAGTGCTTGGATTTTTTTTAAAGGCTTTGCTTTTTATTTTGCATCTATGTATAACTTCTACTCTGTCACACATACCAAATTATATCAACAGCCATTATGTGGTGACCTCATTGACTGAAATAACCTTATCTTCTATAAACAAAACAACGTCTTATGGATAGTTTTTGTTAAAAAACCAACTTTCTATACTTAGATGGGTAGACATGTTTCTGGAATATGAACAGGAATTACTTCACCTACCAGTGGTGAATCTCACTGCTTTTCCACTTTGCTGTAGTAATTTACTGTAGTTTTTGAAAAAGTTTAAACAAACATGATCCTACAGTGCCCTTGCTCTGTGTATTTTATGTTACAAAAAAAAATTCATTAGATCAAGTGCCCAAAAGATGAATTCAGTGTGGGGAAGATCTACACATCAAAATCTAAATACAATACAGTGCTTTGCAAAGTCCATTTTAGGGATATATCGCTGATCCTGCTACCTGCTAAAGGTGACAATTATCTGAAATTAGTTATATGTTAAAGCTACTAAACAGATAAGGTGAGACTATTAGTTAGGTTATTCACTTTAAGGAAATCTATGACTTCTACTAGCTGTATAGATGTACTGTACATTTGAAAATTGATTCCAAAATAGCTGAGAAACAAAAATGTTACAACAAAATAATTATCTGCAAAATGTTTTGGTTTTGCTCTAAGGTTGACCATAGTACTTGAGATGCATTTTTAATTTTTACATCCTATTTTAACAGAAACTCAGTGGTTATGTCATTTTGCAATTGTTAGGCCACAAAGGGTTGAGCAACAGCTCTGATCAGAAATCACTCACTTATAACTTGGGGAGGAGGTCCAGCACACAAGAGATGCAATGCTTAAGTAAAGTGCAAGTATTCCAAGGAACTAATTGAGAGCATGTGTTAGATTGCCTTAACTGGAGCTAGTGATGTTGCTACCACTGTGAAAACAGTCATTGTATGGTTAGAGACTTGCCCTCATTTCTGTCCCATGCAGCCTGTTCATCACCCCAGCTTTCACCTCCTTGAAGAGTGAGTGTCCTTATCCTATGGAAGAGGCTGGCTAAAGACTTGCCACATGCTTCCTTTTGAAACTGGGCCACCATGCAAAATACAAAGCAAGAGTTATGGGAAGAAAAATGATGATTCTGTACACTGGGACTAAGACTGTCCCCTGAAAGCTGACTGTATGAGTGAAAGAGTGAGGAAGAGTGTGTTAACCTAACCATCTATTCCCAGTCTGTTTGTATCCTTGACCACTTTGCATCCCTTCCAGCCTGAGATACTCTATGACACTTTGTTTTTCAAAGCATACAGAGTTGTAGGCTGTTGTGCAAAGCCAGAATGCTATAGAAAGCTCTTCTAAGAAGCTTTAAGCATAAGGAGATGACCATAATCTCCCGTGCTACTATGAAGTGTCCCAACTCCTGTAGCTATCAGCCAGGAGTAAGCCTTCCTGAGGGTTAGTTAAATAGGATGTGACTCAAGTTCAGGAAAAAGGGTAGCCAGAGCTCTGAGCTGCTTGTGGTTAGGGTTTGTATAATTAGAAAGCACAGATGATTTGCTTTATTACTGTCATGAATCAGCCTTAAACATTAGCTTGATTAGCTTGAATAAGTCCACATGGTCTGTTCAGAGCCAGGGACTGTTTTGTCTCTAATATGGCAGCATTTCTGACTAGTGCTCCATCCCATAAAGTTTTTTTGTTTTCTAAAAATATCTTCATTCATAAGAAAAAATGTTAATCTTGGTGTTAACAATGGCAACACATCATGCTATTTATATAGATGACATTGGCTGTGTATGCCAGCTTGAAGCATGTATTTTGATGCATGATTAACACAAAGGCTGATATTATAGAAAGTTGCTAAATTTGGAGTAGAATCAGAATTAATTTGGTTTGGTTTGGGTTTATCAGTAAGTAAAGTCTTATTCTCAATATAAGTGTCAAACCAAAGAAAAGGTAAAAATGTAATAGAATTATTTGCTACAACTTTCATTGTAGTGAGAGACAATCTTTTATGCTTAGAAAAAAACCCTTGTGCAAAAATCCAACACTGTTTTGTTTCTTTTTTTGATTTCTCCTCGTCTGCCCACTGCAGTCTAGGAGAGGGTCTTGAGATGACATCAAGCTCTAGGAATACTTCATGCTTCAGCATTTCTCCATCAGAATGATAGGGAGTTCAGCCCTTTTGGGACCACCCTAAGAAACGTACAGCAGTTATCTGATACTTCAAAAGTTTTAGGGTTAAAGGTTTTAACCCTTCAAAAGAGTTTAAAAAAAGGGAACTGGGAGGAAAAATAACTGCATAGTATAACTTAGTGTGCCTTCCATTCTTCATCAGAAACAAGACCCTTGAGCTTGATTTACAGGGGCAAAGGACAAAGAAAACAAATAACTAGCATTTCTTAACAAAGATTCCTTCCTTTTGGCCAGGGTAGTACTATCCAGAGAGCTTCTCAACATGCTTTATGTATTTTCCCCCTGAAGTTTTCCTAAATATTTTCTCAAGACAAAAAGAAAAACCCATTTCCAGTTGTCTTCCAGGCAGCAGTGCAGTGACAAAGAGAAGACATTTTAGTCATGGTTTTGTGCTCTCTGTGTTTTACCAAGTGCTGTCATTCACCAAGAAACAACTGGGCAGTTCCGTGTTTTATGTGAACTCTTTGGAAAAAACAGGATTCAAACTTTAGTTTGCTCCTTAAATCCAGACCAGAAACAAAAAATAATACAGCTGCTTGTGGCCAGTTCCTGTGTTATCCTGTAACTGGATTAATTTTGCAGAAGAAGAGAATTTGGTAGTTAGTGGAGGAAAATCTATAATTTTGAGAATGTAATGAGAATTGAATGTAAAAGTGCCATCAAGGATGTTTACTGGTTTTAACTGTGTTTGCCTGGGGATTTACTTTGTAAATAATTTAATCAAAAAAGTATTTTTATTCATACCTGCAGTCAAAAAAAATTATAGTATTATGTTTTCAGTTTTATATTATATTGATACATATACATGTGCAGACTGTATGTGCATGCTTTTAAAATAGTAATTTCTTCATTATTTTCACAGCAAACCCAAGGAACCAATGTTCAGTGCAGGTAGGAACTCTTAAATTTTTTAAGCAGATTATAACTGTGATAACATATTTGGGTTCCCCCACCAGCCCCCTTTCTTCTATGGCTGCTAGAAACTGGTGTTGGGAATCTAAACATGATACTTACGGGCTGCTGCTGACATATTTTTAAAAAGTCGATCAGTTCACTCTAGATTTTACTGATCCAATAGATTTATTTTACAGTTGGGATTCTTTGTAAGAAGACAAGGACAAAAAGGGCCATGTCTTCTTACTTCACATATGTTTTCTCTTTCAAAGCATTATTAAGGTTTTTGTAAGTAAAGCAATGCCAAGTTACAGCTATGATGCTGTCATGTTAATGTAATCATCAAATGGTGCCCTCTACAACTGTTGAAGATTTCCGCATCTGTCCCAAAGCCTTGTAATGTAATTAATCAAATTACTAATAAAAAGGTGGTTTGTTACTAAAGTTTTGGTAATCTATCTTTAATTTGAAAAGCACTTTAATATTTTCCAACTTAGGTATTATCCCCGCTGAAAGATTTTGAAAGTGAGACAGTAGGTGTAAGTGAAAGTAATGTTTGTCCTTGTCATTAGACAGTTAAAAATTTTGAAGTGTCTCAATAAAAATATGAAGCTGAGTAGCATATATAGCAGTTATTTTTGTTCTGAAAAGTCAAGGACAATTAAGATTTATTTTAACAAATTAGGAAGGGGAAAACCCCTGTTGATTTATCAGATGTATTGTATTATTTTTATGCATAGTTCTGTGACAGTAATCATACATTAAGCTAAAAAAGTTGGAGTTCTTTTGTTTACTGCTTGGGTTGATCAACATCCAACAAAGCTCTTAAGCCATATTTCAAGGTTTAGTGTAACTGATTTTGAAGTCAATAATACATTAAACTAAATAAACACTTAGGTCTCTTGTGACAATATAATCCTGGTTCATGTCCCTTCCCTGAAAACTGATGGTTTAGAAAAAGAAAACTTCCAATTTGCACAGAATATGCTTTCCTTGCCTAATTTTTCTCCTTCCCTTATACTGTGTACTCAGAGGTATATACAAATTTTTTCTTCTGCCACTTTTCCCATAGATAAAGGTCAGTAATTAAATAGGTGTGACACTACACAGGTGTCCTTCTCACCTAGAAAAAATTCCTACTGAAATGAATGGTTTTTTCTAAGGTTATACTTGTTATTTTACTTAAGTATGTGGTTGCATAATGGAGCTTAAGCCAGTGTTTTAATGGTAGAACTAAACAGAGCCCCCTAACTGAGGAAAGCGGTTTAGAAGGTAATTACCCAGCGTATGGTTCAGTGTTTTGTCAAGCCCCAGGTTAGCCTGCAGCAGAATAAGACTGAGCAGCCTGTAGAGCAGGTATTTAGAGAGTTTATTGTATTCAAACACATCTTTATCTAGCCCTTCTGTCTCTGTCTCTGTAATCACAAGGGAAGCGCCGTGTGACACACTGCAAAGGTAGGCTTCACGTCCAAAACCTCATAGCTCTCGAAGCAAAATGGCTCTGGTGGGATAAAAGCTCAATGTATATACAGCTGTTTTCTAACTTTTGTGCATTTTGCAATGTTAAAACTTTTCTAGTTCTTTTGAGTGAAACAAAAGTGTTATATACCATTTATTATATGATCTACTGAATTATAACCCTCAGGTGCACTTTAATCATAATAACGGGTTATAATTTACATTCCTGTGGACTTATTCCTAAGAATTTGAATTAGAAAAAAAATGTTGAGAGAGCTATATGGCAACACATGGATGTTCACTGTGTTTGAAATGGCATTCTGCACTTTTGCTGAAATAGAATTTGCCCCTTTGTTGGCTGTTTTGCTGTTAGCCTAACATGATCATAGAAGCCTTTGTTTTTCCCTTGCTTTTTCTTACTGAGTAGATTGTAGATTTTTCTGAATATTAAATAAACAGACCTAGGCCTTCAACTAATTTCTCATTGCTTTTTGCTCAGCGTCATAAAGCAGAGTTACTTTTGGTAAACATACCATATTGGTGTCTAAAGCTTTAGTTAAGTTGTAGTGTTAATATGCACATTTTTGATGCATGTTTATATCTGTGATCTAATCACAGATTTATCTGCTTTTTAGAGGTATCTATATCCTAACAGTTTTTCTACTAATCAGCATCTTTCAGCTTTGCAATAAGTGTGAATTCCACAAAGCAAATTGTTTGTTCTCAAGGCAAAGTCTTTTAGAGAGTCTCTACCTCTGTGTATTCTTTGTACAAATTTATACCTGCAGTCAGTGGTGGTCTCCTTTGAAGATCCCACTGGCATTAATGTGTCTTCTTATTTCAGTTCATTAACTGTTAATTTATGCAACACCAACATCAAATTTACAAAACTGCAGATGTAAAGGATACATTTGTCTAAAAGTTTCACTGTTGGTCTGTCTTTTTAGTTTGATGATTGTCTGTCTTTACATCTATATCTTTACATTTAGAACTCTGCTGTCTTACAAACTTACTTAAGAAAAGTATGAAGAAAAGGATGGAGATTGGTTGTGTAGATAATTTATTTGGATTAGGAATTAGTAGAAATGGAATTAATATTACCAAAAGTTAGAAATAAATACACAATATGACTTCTGTGCCTGACCTAATCAGCCTAAGTTCCTCTTTATAGTTAGGAGAGAGACACACACACATTCTGAAGCCATAATTCATATACTTGTTGTAATATACATGGTATGGTTTACTGTACAGGTTAGTATGTATGTGCTGTTTCCTAGTCTTGTGTGACTAGGTCAAATGCTCCAATTCTACATGACTAAATGCAAGTTTTATGAGTCCTGTAAGCCTCAGGTGAGAAAAGCAGCTCAGTGAATTTAACTTTGGTTCGTTCACAGCCTTTGACAAGTACAGCCAGTAGTTGTCATTGCTGAAAATCTGTTGACTTCCAGTGTGCCAGCATCAGCAGTATTGGCACGTGTTTGAAGCTCATTAAATAGATGCTGCATGCGCATACAAATAGTGCTGTAATGCTTTGCTATTTAATGCTCTACCCTCTATTTTATTTTCCAATACAGATCTATTGGAGTAAATTTTCAAAAACAATTCCAATATTCTGTCATTTTAACGGTCATCTTGAAGTTCCAACCTTCTGTCACCATTATTTCATCATTATCCCTTCTTTTTAGCATTAAGCATTCTGTTGTTTTCATTTTATGTATGCATTCTGTAAATGAAGCTAGAGAGACATAGCTGTAACTTTACTGTGACAGACCAGATAGATCTCTTTCCCGTATCACTTCGTAAAAAGGCAGAATACACATCTAGTTAGGTAATACAGCATAGCTATGATAATTGTTTGTTCAATCAATAATTTTTATTAATTTAGTCAAGATTTGTAGCATATGCATATTTCCAATTAAAATAAAACCTTAGCTTTCAAATTAAAAAGAACAGTGGTATATTTGTAATGATACTTAACAATTCATAGCATAATTTTAACACTCCTAAATTGTATAATTTTTTTTTTCATTTACATGATTTTTGTTACTTTTGCCCTTCCATTTCCTCTGTGCCCACGATTATTCTGTCTAGTAACTCTACAGATGTCACTGACTCCAAAACTGCTTGATTCGCATGCGAACAAGGCTGAACCCCTTGATCTGCCGATGGAGCAGCAAG